>NC_138892.1:23912720-24512720 GCF_965194825.1 Balaenoptera physalus
TGTCTACCAAACCAGACAAGTATACCACAAAAAAAGAAAATTAGAGGTCAAAATCCTTGGTGAATATAGATGAAAAATTCACAACAAAATATTAGCAAACCAACTCCAACAATACATTAAAGAAAATCATACATTATGATCAAGTGGAATTTTTTCCAAGGATGTAAGTGTGGTTCAACATCTGCAAATCAATCAACATACATCACATTAACAAAATGAAGGATAAAAACCATACAATTGTCTCAGCTGATGCAGAAAATGCATTTGACAAAATTCAACATTCATTTATGATAAAAGCTCTCAACAAAGAGCATGTAGAAGGAATGGACCTCAATGTAATAAAGACTATATATGACAAACCCACAGCTGGCATCATACTTAATGGTGAAAAGCTGAAAGCTTTTCCTCTGAGATCAGAAACAAGACAAGGATGCTCACTCTTGCCATTTTCATTTAGCATGGTATTGGAAGTCCTAGCCATAGCAATCATACAGGAAAAAGAAATAAATGGAATTCAAATTGGAAAAGAAGGAGTAAAATTGTCGCTATTTGCAGATGACATAATACTATATATAGAAAACCCTAAAGACTCCACACCAAAACTGGTAGAACAAATAACAGTAATTAGTAATTTAGAATTCAGTAAAGTTGTAGGATACAAAATCAGTATACAGAAATCTGTGACATTTCTCTACACCAATAGTGAACCATCAGAAAGAGAAATTAAGAGAACAATCCCATTTACAGTTGCATCAAAAAGGACAAAATACCTGGGAATAAATTTAACCAAAGAGGTGAAAGACCTGTACACTGAAACCTATAAGAAACTGATGAAAAAAATTGAAGAAAACAAAAACAAATGAAAGGATATTTCATGTTCATGGATTGGAAGAATTAATATTGTTAAAATGTCCATACTACCCAAAGCAATCTATAGATTCCATGCAATCCCTATCAAAATTTCAGGTCATATTTCACAGGACTAGAAGAAATATTTCTAAAATTTTTATGGAACCATGGAAGATCCCAAATAGCCAAAATAATCTTGAGAAAGAAGAAGAAAGCTGGAATTATCATGCGCCCTGATTTCAAACTATACTACAAAGCTATCATAATCAAAACAGTATGGTATTGGCACAAAAACAGGCAGACAGATCGATGGAACAGAATTGAGCGCCCAGAAATAAACCCCCACACATATCAACAATTAATTTACAACAAAGGAGCAAAGAACATACAACAGAGAAAGGACAGTCTCTTCAATAAGTTGGGAAAACTTGACAGCCACATGCAAAAGAATGAAACTAGACCACTGTCTTACACCATACTAAAAATTAACTCAAAATGGATTAAAGACTTGAATGTAAGACATGAAACCATAAAATTCCCAGAAGAAAACATAGGTGGTAACATCACTGACATCAGTCTTAGCAATGTTTTTGTGGATCTTACTCCAGGGGCAAGGAAAACAAAAGCAAAAATGAAAAACTGGGAGTACATCAGACTAAAAACTTCCTCATAGCAGCAGAAGCCATCATCAAAACGAAAAGACAACCTACTTAATGGGAGAAGATATTTGCAAGTCGTATATTTGATAAGGGGTTAATATCCAAATATAAAGAACTCATAGAACTGAACAACAACAAAAACAACCTGATTAGAAAATGGGTGGTGGATCTGAATAGACATTTTCTAAAGAAGACATGTAGATGGCCAACAGGCACATGAAAATATGTTTAACATCACTAATTATTAGGGAAATATAAACAAAATCACACTGAGATATAATGTCACACTTGTTAGAATGGCTATTATCAAAAAGACAAGAAATAAGAAATGTTGGAGAGGATGTAGAGAAAAGGTAACCCTCATACACGATTGATGGGACTGTAAATTGGTATAGTCACTATGGAAAACAGTATGGAGATTCCACAAAAAATTAAAAAGAGAGTTACCATATTACCCAGCTATTCTACTTCTGGATATTTATTCAAAAAAACATGAAAACATTAATTCAAAAAGATATATGCACCCTTACGTTAATTGCAGTATTAGTTACAATAGCTAAGATATGGAGACAACCTAAGTGTTCATCAGTGAATGAATGGATAAAGAAGATGTGGTATATACACACAATGGAATACTACTCAGCTGTAACAAAGAATAAAATCTTGACACTTGTGAAAACATGGATGGACCTTGAAGGTGTTATAAGTAAAATAAGTCAGATGGAGAAAGACAAGCACTGTAAAATATTAATCATATGTGAAATCTTAAAAAAAAAAGCAAACAAACAAAATTAAATGAAAACAAACTCATAGATACAGAGATCAGATTAGCAGTTACCAGACAGGAAGGGGGTTGGGGACGGGCAAAATGGGTGAAGGGAGTCAACTGTATGGTGATGGATGATAAGTAGACTTTTGGTGGTGATCATTCTGTAGTGTTTACAGAAGTCAAATTTTAATGCTGTATGCCTGAAATTTATATAATAAAACAAAAATATATATGTAGGAAAACAGCAGAATAAACTACTGAATGAGTTTTAAATGTTTGCTTCTCTGAAGAAGAAATTGAAGGGAGGTAAGACATGAGATAGAGAAAAATAGCTTTTGTTTTGAGCCCTGTGAAAATAATTGACTTTGAACATTATGTAAATATAGTGCAGTCATAAAATTAAATTCAAATGAAGTATACTATCATATTAAAAAATAATAAAAAGATAGGGCCCTACTTAGATTTAATGCTTAAGGAAAGACTCTTTAAGTAAGTGGCATTTAAGATGAGACTTGGATAAGAAGCTGGTCATTTGAAGAATAACCCAGATAGAAGAAGAACCTAGTAAAATTGTCTGGAGACAGCTAAGAGCTCTCTCCAGAGATGGCCAGCAGAAGATCATGTGGCCAGAGTGGAGAGTGAGGTATTTATGACACAAGTGGAGGTTGAAGAGCTAGTTCAAGTCTCATCCATGCATGCGGAGCCCTGCAAGCAGGGTAAAGAATTAGGATGTGATTATTTTATTCTGAGAGCACTAGGAAGCTACTGCGGTCTTTTGCAGGTGTGGGGGAATGGTATAAATGAATTTAAGCTTGACATGATTACTCTGACTACTTTGCAGAGAATGTCCTGAGTATCAAGGGGGATCTCTTCCACCATGTGAGGTTACAGCAAGAAGACGAACATATACGAAACAGGAAAAGGGCTCTCACCAGGCACTGAATCTGCTGGTGCCTTGATCTTGGATTTCCAGCCTCTAAAACTGTAAGAAATAAATTTCTGTTGTTTGTAAGCTAAAAAAAAAAAAAGGGGGGGGGAGGGGAAAGATCAGTTAGGAGAGGCTGTAGTGGTCCAGGTGGAGGGATTTGGGTTTGACTTGGAGTGGGGCCAATGGAGATGGAGAGAAATAATTGATGTGCAATAACTTTAAAGCAGAATTGACAGGACTTACACCAAAGGCTTGAATGTGAATTGCAAGGGAAGGGACTAAATGTAATACCCAGTTTTCAGAAGACTGGGTATCTTTCTCACTTGCAAAGGAGAAAGACAAACTTTCCCCTTCCATGTAAATTACATGACATTTGAGTTTGGTGAATGGAAATGCATCAAAATGTAATATAACTAATGTATTGATAATTTCAGAAGAAATATTACGGACAGTCATATATTATACTATGAAGAATAAAAGTACTGTGCATTTTAATTAGCAGAGCATTTGTCCTCAGTTCTACAATTTTCTTTGTTATTTGGCAAATTAATAGCTTTGCATTAAAGTTTCTTTTTCTGTAACAGTGTTGATAATGACATTTTTCCGGGCCCAAGTGTGAATGACAGAAAACAAATGTCATCATCGACCTATTTCATACTGATAAAATCATTACAAAAATAATGTAAAACTTACCAAACTATTATGAAATGCTTACAATAGTATGTATGAAAGTGTAACACGAAGTACTAAGAGAGAAATAAGCTTATTTTGATATGATCTACCTGACTTCCAAATTTGAGCATTCTATTACATCAACTTATAAAGACAGTTTTTGTATCAATGACCAACAAGAGTTCATATTCATATTTCTACCAGGAGACGGCCTCTTAATGCCTTGTATTACAAAAGAAAACATTCACTGAAATAATAGTAATTAGCTTTTTTTTTTTTTGGCCTGGTGAAAAATTTTTTATGAATCCTCTATAAAAATACTATTATATAAAATAACGTATTTATATAAATAAAATGTTTTACGTTAGAATGTGTAAAAGTGTATTTTATTTTATTATTATTTTTTAACATATTCTTTCTCTTTTTTAAAAAAATTTTTATTAATTTTATTTATTTATTTTTGGCTGCATTGGGTCTTCGCTGCTGTGTGCGGGCTTTCTCTAGTTGCAGCGAGCTGGGGCTACTCTTTGTTGAGGTGCGCAGTGTCCTTACTGCGGTGGCTTCTCTTGCTGCAGAACACGGGCTCTAGGCACACGGGCTTCAGTAGTTGCAGCACGCGGGCTCAGTAGTTGTGGCTCACAGGCTCTAGAGCACAGGCTCATAGTTGTAGCGCACGGGCTTAGTTGCTCCGTGGCATGTGGGATCTTCCTGGACCAGGGATAGAACTCTTGTCCCCTGCATTGGCAGGCAGATTCTCAACCACTGCGCCACCAGGGAAACCCTAAAAGTGCATTTTAAAAAATTAATGTATTATATTTTTTTCTAGACAAGAACTTTTCTCTTTTACTTCACTCCAAATGCACAATATTTAATGATGTATTAATGGGGTTTATTAGTAAATTTTCCTAATATTTCTAAACCTCACCTGATTTTCAATCTATTGACATTTTTCCACCACAAGGTAAAAATAGAAATTAAAATAGAAAGCACTCTCTGAAAGCCACAAATTACGATCATCTGAATGAAAAATTAAGTGTGTGTGTATATGTGTGATCCAGGCACAGCAGAGTGCATAATTTCAGGAGGAAGAGGTCTTAAAGGGACCATAATTCTATGTTGGACCAAGTCTTTATGACTATAACCCCATTAGCTAATTATACTGTGTGCTGAAACACATTACTGAAATCTATTATGTGAAATAAAACTTAGTACTGAAGCATAATTTCCACATACTGTGGAGAGTTAATTATTAAATATATTATCCATTGCACAAAAACAGTGTGGATAATGATGTTTTTGCAGGTCCCAAGTGTGAATGACAGAAAACAAATGGCACCATCAACTTAGTTCACACTGATAAAATCATTTTATTAGATTTTACTTCTGTAGTATATACCTTTTTTAAAATACAGAAAGTAATACATTCTCACTGTGTAAAATGGAAAAAATATAGGAAAATATTGCCAGTCATTCCTGTCCTCACCCTCCCATCCCAGTGTTAAAATTTTGCAGTATGTGTTTAGATACTTTATATGTATTGCTCCTGTATTTTAAATTTATAATTAAATTTAATTTTTAATAATAAAAATGTATTTAATAATAAAATATATTTATTTTAATAATTTAATTAAATTAGTATTTTAGTTATTTTTATAAATTAAAACTACAGTTGATCCTTGAGCAATGGGGGAGTTAGGGACGTTGACCCTCCAATGAGTTGAAAATCCAGTTGAAAATCTGTATAACTTACAGTTGGCCCTGCACATGCATGGTTCCACATCCATGGATTCAACCAACTACGGATTGTATAGAACTTTTTAAACTGTATTTACTGTTTAAAAAAATCTGCATATAAGTGGACCCATGCAGTTCAAACCTATGTCATTCAAGGTCAATTGTACAGGAGCAATATATATAGTGCATATAGTTTTCTATTCTACTTCCTTCACTTCACATTGTATTGAGAAAATTTCCCCATGTAATATAATATCTTTTAATTATGATTTTATTTGGTATATAATTTCCTCAGAAGTTCTCTTAGAATTTCATTGAATTTATTGATTTATTTGTATAAAATTAATATCTTCATAAAGAACATTATTTCCATCCAAGCAGATAGCATTTTCTTCTTTCTTTAAACATGTTTTTAAAATCTCAGTGGTATCCTATTCTTTGTTTCACATAGGCTATTCACATCATTGTTCAGTTCATTGCTAGGGTTTTTCCTTGCTCTGTGGATAAGAACTCTTATTCTATTCTGATTTCTAACTGGTTATTGCTGGTAGAGAAGAAAAGCTATTAATTTGTCTATTTATTTTGTCAGCAGCCACCTTCTTAAATTTGCTTACAAGTTGACTCTCTGGGGTTTCCTGGTTAGAAATATGTATCGTAAGTAAATAATAAATTATTTCACTCTTTTTAGGTATTTGTGTCTCATACTTTTCTTGACTTACTGCATTAGCTACAGTTCCTAGAATAATGTTAAATTATAGCTATGATAGCAAGTATCCTTGGTGATGCGATTAATGATAATTCTGCTAATGTTTCATTGTTGGATATGGTATTTGCCAGCTGTCTTTACACAGCTATTCTTTCTCTTATTAAAGAAATTTCTTTCAACACCTTACCTATAAGAATTCATATATTTAAATCAAGAAGAGTTGTTAGATTTATCAAAATATCAAAATTTCTCTGGATGATCATATACTATCTTACCTATACTCTATAATAATAATGTTAAGAATAAAAATAACCAAAATATATTCAAAGTTAATACTTACCAGCTACTGAGCTAAGCATTACATAAAATATTTCATTTATGGTTACCAAAGGGGAAAGGGTGGGGGGATAAATTAGGAGTATGGGACTAATAAATACAAACTTCTATACAAAAAATAGATGAGCAACAAGGATTAACTGTAAAGGACAGGGAAATACACTCAATATTTTGTAAGACTCTATAATGGAAAATAATCTGAAAAAATAGATATATATGTAACTGGATCACTTTGCTGTACACCTGAAACTAACACAATATTGTAAATCAACTATACTTCAATAAAAAATTTTCATTTAATCCTTATACCAACTCCATTAGGTATATACTATTATTATCTCCAAGTAATGGTGACTGTATTCACATTATAGACTTAAGTTTCTAGTAATGAAGTATGCTTACATCGGGAAATAAACCCTACTTGTTTGTAGTGAATGATTTGTTTGCTATATCACTTGACGCTGTTTACTAGTATATTATCTATATATTTACATCTATACCAATACAGACCTCTGCTAATAACATTACAGACATTTAATTCTAATCACAATCCTATGAGGGAAATAGAATAATCTCCATTTTCCAGGTGAAGAAACGGGCAAAATGAGAGCATAAAGAGGTAAAAATTTTTTCTAAAGTTGCATAGCTAGTAAATAATGAAGCTGAGATTTCAATCCAGGTAGTAGAAAATTAAAAATAAAGAAGAAAATGAAAAGAACAATAAAAACCTTTGAAAAGCTCAGTATTATGGATTGTATGTTTGTGTCCTTGCAAAATTCATATGTTGAAACCTTAACCCCCAACATGATGGTATTTGAGATGGTGCCTTTGGGAGGTAATTAGATCATGAGGGTGGGGCATTCATGGTGTGATTAATGCCCTTATAGGAAGAGACACACATGAGAGAGTTTGTGGAACATTTTCGGTAGCTTCCTAAAAATGAGTTAGTTAGTGGTAAGTATTTTTAGGGAGAGTTCATGTCTGAAAATCTATTTATTTACTCTCAGACTTAGAATGCATGGATATATCTATCAGTAGCCAAAAAGGAAAAAAAATTATGAATACAAGCTTTGGTGTCCCACTGACTTCGAACCAGTAAACCTTAAGTGGCTCAATTTAACCAAGTTAAATATAAGTAATACTGTTAGAAAATAAGTACAAAATATTTAATGGAAGAAGTGTTTTGTCCATGGTATATAAAGAGCTCCTAAAAATCAATAAGAAAAAGACAAACCAAAAGAAAAGAAAGGAAAAAAATGCGGTAGTTTCCCCTTATTTGTGGTTTCACTTTCCAGTTTCAGTTACTCACATTCAACTGCAGTCTGAAAATATTGAATGGAAAATTCCAGAAATAAACAATTCATAAGTTTTAAATTCTGAGTAGTGAGATGGAATCATGCACCATCCTGCTGTGTCCTACCTGGCATGTGAATTGAACCTCATCACAAGAAATAAGAAAAATGAGTACAGTACAATGATGTATTTTGAGAGAGAGAGAGAGAGAGAGAGACCACATTCACATAATTGCTCTATAATTGTTCTATTTTATTATTAGTTAGTATCGTTAATCTCTTACTGTGCCTAATTTATAAATTAACCTTTATCATAGGTGTGTATGTATGGAAAAAAAACAGTGTATATAGGATTCAGTAACATCTGCAGTTTCAGTCATCCACTGGTTGGGCGGGGTGGCGGGGGGTCTTAGAAAGTGTCCCCTGTGGATAAGGGAGGGATGGGATACTGTAACAGAAAAAGAATAAGTGGTTTTGGTGCAAATTACTCAGTATTCAAAGAAATACAAATGAAACCAAAAATAAGAGAATGTTGGTCTTATCAAATTTGCAGAATACTTAAAAATACTTAAAAACTGATGGTACCCATACTTGTAAGGGTGTGTAGAAACAGGCACAAACTTTCAGAAAACAATATTGAGTATCTATTAATTTTTAAAAGAATCAACCTTTCTAGAAACTTTTTCCTACAGAAATACTTCCACATTTTACATATAAATACATAAAAGAATAGTCGTTGCAGTATTTTTTGTACTAACCCCAAGATGGAAATAACAGAAAAGTTTATCTCTAGGAAAATTGTTAGAAATATGAGAAAATTCTTTTAATGGATTACTTATATGCAGCCATTAAAAAAGGAAAGAATAGAATAAAAGAGAGAGAAAATAATATTGATGACATGAAAAGATGATTAAGATAATTGATAAGTATAAAAATCAAGTTGCAGAGCAATTATGTAATATGATCTCATTTAAAAATAATAATAAATTAGAGAAGAGCACCTAACTTTTCAGAGAGTTACCTTTGGGAGTGATATTCACTTTTTATATTAGTTCCATAATGTTTGCATTTTACATAGCTGTACAACATTTGTATTCTGAAGAAAGAATATGATGATGTTAAAAAATAACAAAAGTGATTTCTGGGTCCTCTTTGATAATCTTTTCTAGTATTTTAGTCACTCTTGGGAAGATCTCTTTTCTTTTTCACTGTCTCATGGTAAGCATGCATGCTCTTTGTTGTCTTACGGAGTTGAGGTGAGAATAATTGTGTCCTCATTTGATATTTGAAAACAAATATATCACAACTCCTTTAACCTTTCCTTTTGAATTTTTAGTATTTCATGATTTCAAAGAAAGGTGACAAGATAACTTATTTTAAGAAGCTGTAGGATTCAAGCTAATTCACTTATTTTGGATATTAAATTGTATCTTTACTTTCAAGTAAGGACTAGATTAGGAAGTACCTTAAGAACTAATCTAACTTCCCCATTAATTAGTTTTGCTCTTTGAGCAATATTGGCTTAAATCTAACTGTAAGTAAGGAGTTAGCAGTAAAATTTTTTCCTCAGGCAAAATCTCATTTAACTCTTTAAGGGCAGGGGTTATAATATATAACTTGAAATGTATGCACTCTAGATACTTTCAAAAATAAATGAGAGTAAATAAAAGGAATTTATATTACAAATCATGTTTTAATATATATCCCTTTGTGCAAATATATCATTATAGAGCTATGTGTGCACTTCCTAAATGCATTGCCCTGGTTGTTCCATTTTGGTGAAATTGTGGTGTTTTGATAATTTTCCAGTGGACCAAGAAATTGGTTGGATTGCCAATGTATTTTTTTTTTTTTCCTTTTGTATAAATCTGGTCATCCTTGTTCAGAAATAACTGCTGCTAGACTTCAAATTTAAATATGTATGAAGGGAGAATTTCAAAACATGTCCTGTTGTGGAAGGAAGCACACACTCTTGCTTGATTTGTCTCGTGGGAATCTAGGAAGCACTTTTCTCACCTTGTTTTCTCATCTAATTTGTACAAATACAAATTTCATTAATATTTAAACCTAGATATTAAAAGATACCAAATTTCATACACAAAGCCTTTGATGTGCAATGTTTCTTTGTGGATCTGTGCTTGCCAGCCTTGTTGTCTGCACCGTAACTTGACAAACCCATCAATTTTGACTAGAAATATTCAACTGGAACTCAACCTAGGCCTCTAGGGGATCATGTGATGCAAACACGGGGTAACAACTGGGAAGTCAACCGTTCTAAAGAGAGGCTTGGGAGTAGCTTGGGTCCAAACTGGGAAGAATAGTTTAGATTCTGAGTGCTTCTTAGAAGTGAAGAGAACCGGCTGGATGGCTCCTACAGGCAAGAAGTCTAGGATCAGTTTTTAGGTAGCGAAAAGCTAACAGACAGAGAACAGACAGGAGGCTGAGGGTAAAGTCCTGGAGTCTGATAAAAATGGGTGAGTTCACATGATTCAGAAAGTGTACAATTGCTCAGCTTTCCTCTGATGCTCTCTTCCGAGGACATATGATATGGAAATCTCTGTTCTAGATGTGGGGGACAGCTGTGAACAGAAGACACATAAGCTCTGTCTTTGTGGAGAAGATGTGCTGGCAGGAAAGACAGGCATCAAACAAATAATCATAAGGTGCTGTGAATTTAAAAAAAGAAGATGAAAGAAAGAAAATACAGTGTGCTACGGAAACATAAAACAGATGGACCTACCTTTGGCTGCAGGGTCTCAGAGAAAGTGTCTCTGGAAGAGTATTGTTTAAACTGATATCTGAAGCATGATTGGCATTAGCTAGTTCAGAAAAGGAAGGAATGGACATTCCAGGAAGAGAATGTCCCAGTGCTCCCTGTCTGGATAGGGAAGTGTTGGTACAGTCTCACAAAAAATTCCATTGGTCTCTGTCATATTGTGCTTTGAGTGTCTTCGCTGACAAACAGTGAACTCCTGGAGGAGAGTGTGTGTTAGTTATTGTTGAATCTCCAGCACCTAGAGCAATGTCTGTACATAGTAGACCTTCATTAAATGGTAAGTGACTATATAAAATATTTCTGTTGATTGAGATGGCTACAAGAAGGTTCATTTGCTCCCTGGTACTAAGTCTGAACTTTGGGTAAATGTCCATTGCATAGACAGTAATGCCTCAGCTTTGTTCTCAAGATCTATGTTGTTGGGTTTCCCAAAGGTGTGGTTAATATTGAGGACACATTATGGAATGTAATTTTCTATTCATTTATCATCTTTCCATTACAAATTAGAACTCTAATACAGTATCTATGAATAAGATATATTACTTTAAAATAAATTAATTAACATTTTGAAGTGTTGTGCACATGCCACAGGAACATTTTAAAGTATAAAATTGGAAACCAATATAAAATTTATTTAAAAATATGTATTGATTTTATTGATTATTGTTTCAACATTTCCTTAATTTAGGCTTACAGATTCATAGAGCAATCTTTGATAGTGGTATGAATTGTGTTTTAATGATAAAATCCAAAAGTCCTTGGGAAATACACCTACACACACACATTTATATGTATATATATTTCTAGTACTGTGGGGTTTCAGAGCTACATGGAATCAAAAATTTTAAAGAAATTTTCTCTCTAACAATAAGAACCTAAGTACTTTCACACTTATCAGAAAAAATAGATTAATTGTCTTAGTAATAGTCATTTTAGGTATTTGACTATGTCAATATTCCCTTTTTTCTTGTTTGAAATTGATGGAAAAATGACAAACATATATAGTGTGAATCACTGGTCCAAATATAAACCTCATGCTGGTCTTTGTTTTCTAAAGCATAGTTTTCTTCAAAGCTTTTAAGATAACCAAAAAAAAAAAAAAATCCAATTTGAGATGTCCTCCAAGTTTCTCTCACTCATACCTTAAACCAAAAACACCCTTAAACAGAATATAGGAAGATTTTTTAATGATCTCTCAGTTTCTTCCAAATGACATGGTTTTCAGAAATCATCTTTGCTTTTTTATTTTGAAATCTGCATCCCAACAGGTTCTGTTTTTAATTATGCTAAATAGGAGGTTCTTCAATGTACAGAGATTACTCTGCAGGTTAAAGTAAACCAGACTTTAAAATAGTTTCTAATTAAATTTGTCTCCATACCAACTGATTCGCATAAGGCTTTGTCTTGGCCTTATTCATTTCTGAGTCTTCAGGGCTGAGCTCTGTATCTAGCACATAGTAAATGCTCAATAAATGCTTGTTAAATAAATGAAAGCATGGACTGTGGATACTAAAATCTTTTAGAATATCTGCATTATTGGAATTTTATGTAGTTCAATTAGAATGTCATTTGAGCTTCTCAGTTAAGAGGTTCTATAAAGACATCATCAATAATAGTAACAAGCTTTATTGTTTGGGAGTGAAAACATATCTTGCTGTTTCTTTAATGACTCATATGGCACAGTACATAATGTTTCTGTTTGATAATGAAACATTGCATCTTCTAGACAGTATGTGAGACATGATGACTTAAGTGGCTGTGTTTAAAAATAACTTCCAAGCAGCTTCACTAAAAGAGCATGCCATACAATGAGGACTAAGTGAAATGTTTGGTTTTCAGGATGAAATTATTGGTAGCAAGTCTAACTTATTTTTATTGTGTGTAAAGCATTTATATGCCTATAATTTCACTCACTGATTTAAAACAAAATTTCATTACAATAAAGTATAGGATAAATGACTGTTCCTTATTTGTTTTTTTAATGTACTATTTAAGTCCATAGACAGAATGGATAAAAAGTGTCTACTTTTGGTAAGTAAAATATTGGGTCTAAGGAAAACCACCAAATACTACACTCAAACAATGTTTATTCATGCAAGTAGCATGATTATATTAACAGGATAGCCAAGTGCATTTTAACAAGGGAGAGGATGAGAAGAAAACTCGGATTTCTTGAACACCCACTATGTGCTGGTTTTATTGAAGTGTTTTAGTTGGTTCAGGATGCTATAACAAAAATAACATAAACTGGGTGGCTTATAAACAACATTTATTTCTCACAGTTCTGGAGGCTGGGAAGTCCAAGATCATGACGCCAGATGATTTGTGGTCTGGTGAGAACCTTCTTCCTGGTTCATAGACTTCGTAGCCTTCTCACCATGTCCCCCCATGGTGGAAGGAGCAAGGATCTCTCTGAAGCCTCTTTTATAAGGCACTAATCCCATTTGTGAGGGCTCCACCCTCATGACCTAAGCACCTCCCAAAGGTCACATCGGCTAATGCCATCACTTTGGAGGTTAGAATTTCAACATACGAATTTTTGGGGACACAAATGTTCAGACCATAGCACTCATAAAATCCTCATACCCCAGGTGAAATCCAGATGGGTGAGTACAGGCCCTGGGTTATAGGCTTGGAGCCACAGACATTGGGGGATGTTTGGTGGAGGGTGTGAAGTGCACACGTACACCTGAATCATTGGCATGGACTCCTGGGGGCCACAGTACATTTGCCATCTTCCAAGCCTGTACCATCGCAGTCTGTCTGGGGCATAAGATCAACTTTTCTTCTTTCTTGGATCTTTTCATTGTATGTTTTGGTGTCTGGCACCTTGCTGGCCAAAGTGAGTGCTGATCACCAAGCAGTGCTATCTGTCTGCCAGAAGTCTTCAAAGAGATTACATTTACAATGATTTAAAGTAAGCTGGGACTTTTAAGAAACCTTTGCTGAAGGAACACCTGCAGGTAAAGACCATACTCATACTACCCTCTGAAGTGCATACTATCACTGTTTGGTAGATAAGGTAACTGAAGTTATAAAAGTCTAAGTAACCTGTCCGTGTTCACACAGCTGGCAAGCAGAGGAGCTAAACTGAAGTCTGAAGACGGCTCTGTTTCTCCACCTCCAGTCACTAATGGGGAGCCTTGAGCCATTCATGACACACCAGTTGCCTGAAAAGAGGTGAGGGAATCCTCCTATGTCTAATGCCATATCAAACTGAAAAACTCCAGTTTCAACCCCACTTGCTTAAGTATTCAAGTATTTACTTGAAGGGACCCTTCATTGCTCCGTGGAATATTGAAAAAGAAGGTGGGATCAAGAACACACCTTTTGCCAAGACAGCATGGCCTCCCACCTGTGGGAAGAACGTGATGATGAGTTGTGATAAAGAGCTGTGACCAGATTCCAGGACTGTCTTGTCCTCACCACATCACAAGCAACACAGAGCTAATTGTCCAAATATCTGCCCACGAATCTTGTCACCGTGTACGCAGTTCATTAAGTGTGTCTTCTCAGGTAAGATCACAAGGAGGGCCTGCCTGGTAAACAAATCTCAGCTCCATTAAAAAGTAGATTAGAAAGAATGGTCCAAGTCAAATGGGAAAGGGGCTTGAATTGCACACTGATTGGAAGAAAACCTACCCTGGCTCTGTGTTTATGCTTCTGAGCTTAATTGGCTGCTGCCAATATATTTAAATGCCAAAGAGTGTGCAAATACCCAGACTCTTCTTACAACAAAAAGCTACCTTGCGTTTAGATAACCCTTCCTCATTTACAAAGTATGGTTGCATACCTGATATACTTAGAAATATAGTATAGCCTGGTCTGAAAGCTATGTTGTCAATGCACTTGAGTTTCTTCCTAATTAATCCATCCCTCTTATTCCACAGAATTTCAAATGTAGAATTATTCTCTTATTCTCATGTTCCAAATAACTCCTGATAACTGTGAAAAGATAGAGCCCCTGGACTGAGGTAGAAGTAAACAAAGATATCTAACTCCCTGCATTAGAGACACATAAAAAATATGTAATTCCTCAGAAGGAAGGAACAAAGGAGAACCATCTCACCACCATCCTAATGCAAAACCAGATATGACATGCAGTACACACCTTTTCTTTTTCACTTCCTGAAGTTAGTTCCCCATTGCCCCCCTTTATTTCATCACTTTCTCACATATACGATAAGTTTTGTATTTCATTATCCAAAAGAAAGTCAAGATGCCACTCGGCACTTGATGTTAAGGCAATAAAGACTTAAAGATAAAGCATAACGATATTAGGTATAGAGGTGTTTGGTTTTGCTTTTGTTTGCAAGTTCAGGGCTATGTTGAGTAGTGGGATTTTCAGGGTGCTGGAAGAAGCCTTTGTCTTCTTCAGCTTCACCCCATCTGGGTGACTCAATATGTATGTTCATCACACAGCACAGTAGAGAGCATGTAAAACAGAGTGGGTTAGATACACCAGTCTGGGTTTAGCAAATTGTGGCTACAGGCATCTTGAGGAGTCTATTGGAAAGTGTCAAAATACCTGTCAATTGATAAAGAACACTTAGAGTGAACTTTATGCCAACACATTTGCAGAGACTGAGAGTTACCTGCAAAAAGAAATGAAGATTAATACAAAGATACTACCAACCTCAGCACGGATTGTGAGAAACATACACAGGAAACCAGGAGAGTCTGAATGAAGAAGCCTTAATAGATGAAACTTTTCTTTTGACCTCATTGGTTAAGGGTTGCCATCAGTTTCTAAGTGAGGACAAATTGGTAGTTTATCTCAGAATTTAATGGACATAGAATTTATCATTTGTTATGTATGTATAATGATGTCCTAGTCTTTTTGTAGTGTGTATTCATGTTATTCTGAACCATTTCTTTTGTCTTCCTGAAGTCTAGAGTTAAAGCCCCTCCTGATGGTATTTTATATTGATTCCTCTAGAATAGACTCTCAAAGCCTATTTCAGTTAAACTTCTGGGATCCAGAGTGGGTGGGTATAAGCAGTTAAGCAGCCCTTCCTTCAAAATGTTGCCATAATGGGGCTTAATTTTGTGGGTGTGCTACCTGCACATCAAGGCATTTAAACTTTTTATGGATCTGCTGTTGTTTAGTATAACAAAAACATGTAATCATAGAATTTTTCGTTCCGTTTTCTTCTGATATTTAAATAAGCTAGCATCTTTATCTGCTTCCAGGAGGCATAGGGATTATCTCACACATTTTAGAAAAGGGTAAACAGACAGACAGAAGTAAAATGACTTGCTTAGAGGCACAGTGGATTCTCTGAAAAATGAAAAACTGATATCAGAAGTCCTTCCCTTCAGGGCTAATTCTCGATTGCACTTTCTTCCTGAGCAAATATACCAGAATCAAATCATCCCTCATCCTTGTCTTAACAACATCTACTTATGTAAGCTCTGTAAATTCAAAATCCTGACAAGAAAAAGGACAGAGCATTTTTAGTTGTGACCCACATGATTTAAAGTTAGCTGGAAGGCTGGCAAAACACAGTGTCATGCTGAAGTTATTTCCAGAACAGCAGGCATCTCTTCACGCAAACCAGCTAAAAAGATGTCAAACTTGCCAACCTATTTTCTCCAACACAGTTCTCTTAAGATTGAGTGAATGGTAGAAAAATTTTATCTTCCCATATACTGAATTTAATTAACTGAGAGTTATGAGTCAGACTATGAAACAGAGATCTCAGCAGCTGCATGGAGTCTGGATTTGGACTGTATAGGCTAGAAACCTGGCTCTACCTCTTACTGAGCAGCCTCAGGCAAGTTACTTAGCCTCTTTGTGCCTCAGTTTCTTCATGGGTGAAGTGTTGTTAATAATACATAGTACCTGCCTCATAGCTGTAATGGAGATTAAAAGAGTTAATTCTACTTTAAGTGCTTAATGAAGTATGTGTCTGGTAGTAAGTGCTCAAAAATACTAGCTGTTATCGTATCCCCAGCACCTAGTCCAAAGACTGGCACATTGCTGTCTTTTAATAATGTGAGCTCTACCCTTGAACTCTCAAGAAGTTTTTATTCTAGTTGGGAGACAATATATACATATAAGACAAGAGCAACCAAATAGCGTGGACAATATACACACAAGGGTATAATATTATATAATAGTAGATCAGATAAAGAAACTGTCCTTGGTGGCAAAGTACATATAGAAGTTTCCATGGGAGCAACAGGTGATCTTGGATTAACCAAGGGGTTTGTGTGGAAGATTATTTATTCAACAGATATTTGTGGATCATCTACGGTGTTCTAGACACTGCATACGAAAGTTGACTCCCTTGACATCAAAATTATTTTAAAACTTTTGTTGAAGGAAATGAAGATGGAACAGCCATGAGATATCAATTGTAAATGGCAAGTTGGGTCCCGTTGGGTCTCTTGAACCTGTGTGTTTTTTTTTAAACTTTTTGGATTATTTATTTATTTATTTATTTATTTATTTATTTATTTATGACTGTGTTGGGTCTTCGTTTCTGTGCGAGGGCTTTCTCTAGTTGTGACAAGTGGGGGCCACTCTTCATCGCGGTGCGCGGGCCTCTCATTATCGCTGCCTCTCTTGTTGCGGAGCACAGGCTCCAGACACGCAGGCTCAGTAACTGTGGCTCACGGGCCTAGTTGCTCCGCGGCATGTGGGATCTTCCCAGACCAGGGCTCGAACCCGTGTCCCCTGCATTAGCAGGCAGATTCTCAACCACTGCACCACCAGGGAAGCCCGAACCTGTGTTTTTATATTGGGCTTGGAGAAAAATCTGTAAGAACCTCCTCGGGAGATTAGAAGTTGGGAGAGGGGAGTGAGATGGTACGTGCTTGAGGGCGTTCCATTTTTACCAATGAATTATTTTATGTTTTAGAAAACAGTTAAAAGTTAATTGAAAAAAAAACAAAAGACATGACTATGAGTTTTAAGGATTCTTTACCTAGTACTCGGCCTAAAGATGAACAAGTGGTGGACCCTCAATATACTTTTGTTCAATGAATGAATGAATCAAATAATCTTTAAGTGAATTAGAGAAATATCATTGCCAAATCTCTTTACCCGAAATACCAGAGAAGAAAAACATTGTCTCAAAGAAAACCAAAATTGACTTGAATGAGGAATAAACACAAAAGTTCACTGACGTGAGGATCTCTATCTTATATTCTAGATGGTGCTATAGGAAGTGGCAGACATTTTCCCTTCTCCCCCAGAGAGACCAGGGAACGTAGCCCTGGGGGGGAAGGATAGTTAGTGAGTGGAGAAGGGGTATAAAAGATAAATTATTCCAACACTTTTAAAAAAATGACAAGGAAGCCTTTATTCAAAGCTATTGCAATAGGGGTCAAGACTATTGCAATAGGGGAGAAAGATTGAACTCAACTCCAAATACAGCAAGGACAGCCAGAGATTTATAGGAAAGTGAGAGGGTCAGTAGACAGAAAATTACCAAGAGGTAATACCAAGGGTGAGGGATTATTGCTAAACTGGCCTAACAGAATTCTTGCTAGAGGCAGGCCAGGGTTGAAGCTTAGTCAAAGAGGGCGTAGAGGATCCTGACTTAGGTTTGATCAAAGAAGGAGTCTTTATCAGGGGGCATCTCTATGGAGAGTTTTGGAGTCTAACTGTGCCAAATGTTTTCGACGCTCATAAAGCTTTACACCTTTATCTTTTGTGGTCCTCTCCTGGAAATCTTCTTTTAAGACATGATGTTTCTGAGAAGGTTGAAACATGAAACCAGTGTGTTAGGCAGATTTGGGGATCTTGGCATCCCATATTCCTCTCTCTGAGAAATAAGCCCATCCCCAATGTCCTTGGGCATATATAGCTATTTTTTTCTGTTGTGCCTCCCTCCCTCCTCCTGTGGCACCATCCAGAATATAAAGCAGAGGTCCTTATACAGTGAACATTTGTGTCTATTCCTCATTCAAGTCACTTTTTGTTTTCCATGAGATCATTGCTTCCCTGATGTTTTGGGTAAAGAGGTTTTGCAATGATATTTCTCTAATTCATTTAAAGGTTATCTGACTCATTCATTCATTAATTCGACAAACATATATTGATTGAGTGCCCACCATTTCTTCATCAGCATGCTAGGGATTAGGCATAGAAGAGTCCCTTCCTGGCCAGTCCTGTTTAGACCTGGGGATGATGTTGGAAACACTCCCAGAATTGAACAGAGTGAATTGGATTATCTCTATGGGAATATGGGCAAGCTAAGTTCGTATTGGGCCATGGGCAAGAAGAGAAAAAGCAGTTGCAGAAAGTCCTTCAGTCTTGAGGCTCCATGTTTCCAGGGCCGGCCAGTATAAAACTTAGCTAAACCTCCTACAAATGGGTACCATGAGCTCCTTCTGTATTCTTAATTAATTTAGCAAAGTTTTTGTTCTTTGTGATGAAATGTGTCCCAATCAGTCCTTCCAGTGGCACCATAATGGAAAAAGTTATCTACATTCTCTTCCTAGTATGGGAGAGCCACAGTTCCTTAAAAACAAAAAACAAAACAAAGCAAAAAACCCATAAATGGTGTCTTAAAGATAACTCACAAAGATGAAGTATAGATCACTGTATTTGTGCACCCCTGGCTCCATCTCCACTGCCACTTATGCCTTCAAATCCTAGAATTTGTCCAGGGAAAAAATTATCACTAAGAATGGGTCAGTAGCACTCTCTTACATTACAATACCAACAATCAAGAATCATAGGGATATGCTAGAGACTGTCTCATCCTCTCTACATCCAAGCCCCAAGTGGTACAAGACTCCTGATTGTCCAGGAGAAATGAGTCCAAAATAATACTAACTCAGATTTCTGCCCCATAGTCACCCATAGCATTTGACTTGCAAGTTTGCACTGAAGACACTGTACAACAAGGCTTCCCTCACTTCTCTTTTTCTTGTGAGGTGTTACTCTTCAGGCCAAATTTAACATCTGCCATATGCCAGGATCCTAAGCATTCTTTCCACGTATTCTATCTGTATGTGTAAAAATGTCTTTTGCTTTAGGAAATAGGGGAAATTCCCTCCCTCCTACCAACTTTAAAGGTATGGTATACTCACAGTAGCCCTGATTTTGAACTTTCACAGAGTGGGGAAAATAAGTTTAGTGTCTTAAAATGCGACTCCACAATGGCAGTTCAATGTAAAAATCATGGCTGATGATTATCAGCTGTGTGATTTCTCTGCACTTAAAAGCCCTCTGAATTGGGTCAGTTTCCGAATAAAGACTGCGCCTACTCTCCCAAACACCTCTGCTCTGCTGGAGGTCCAGTCCTTAAGTACACTTTCTGGTCTTTTTAGATTCTTACTACACTTGCTCCTCAAATTCCTTTTCTTTCATGAAAGCCCAGGTGATAAAGGGTAGGTAGCAAATATAACCATGGGTTTCAGCCATGAAAATGCAAGCAGGGGAACAGGTTTCCACCAGGACAGCTTCAGCAAGCTTTCTCTGTGAAGACTCTTTCCTACTGGGATACTAATGAGAAGGTGGCATCCACAATGAAAGGGGAAAGATGGCAAAGAATAGGAGCAAATGGAAAATTGGAAAGACACTGGTGACATTACAGTTTCTGAATAATAGGACATTTTCTGTTAACAGAGCTGTCCTCTGTCAATCTGTTATTCAATCAGGTTTCTTGGCTTTATTTGCATGCGGATAAGCAGAGTATAGTTGGCTGTCCTGGGGCTGGAAAGAGGAGGACCTAAAACAAGAAAGCAGACATTTATAACAGAATGAGCTTGCTGATGGAGGGAGCAGTCCTCAGACAGGAAGCAGAAGTACCAGGATATTATGATGGTTAACTCAGCAGTACAGCAATTGTATTTATGAGTCCAATCTGGGATTGTCACAGCCCAGGCGCATCTGGTATTGTGAAATCCAGGTCCCTCTGTAGACTCTGGAGGATGGGATTGGTTATTAACAAACAATAACTAAAGGAATTTGCACGTTGATCAATTATTAATAAGGAAAATTTTTATGTTAGTTGACTAAAGATAGTGTTGTACGTTGTTAAAATTGTAATGCATACAGGTGAAGATGGAATCACCTAGGATGTTAAAGCTGCGTTGTCACTTCTGGTTGGACTAGGGTCAAGAAATGAATTCAACGAACAGCCAGTGTCATAAGTACAAAATCTTGGTCCCTGGAACCCTGTGGGTGGATGTCCCTGAGAGCACTCTTAAGGAGTTGTAACCTTTTAATGAACCAGAACAAGGTCTAATATTGACTGATAAAGCCAGGCAAGTGGGTGGCATCAGGGAAAAATTTCAGGTAATATCACAGAGCCAGTCACTGAACACCAGTTCAAAGACTAGGTGACCATTGCTCTCAGGTATTGAGGCTCTAGAGGAGATACAACGATGAAGGCACAATAGTAGAAAATCAGTCATTGGAGTGGAGCTCAAAGGCCAAGCTAAAGGAGTATTGAGGAAAACACAATACAAGGCTCAGGGAGAGGTAAAAGATTTGCTCAAATCCCCCCTGCCCTAGGTATGAATTGATCCCAATGGCAAGGGTGTCTCCATTTTTGAGAATAGAGAGCAAAGGATAAGAAAACAAAAAGTGCTTGTCATCCCGGGCAGTCCCCAAATTCTGCTTTGTCAAAGAGTAAGATGCCAAATATTTCAAGAAAGTCTTTCTGGACTTGAAAAGGGAAAACTGAAGCCAGTCTTGTCATTTGACTTTTAAATGATCTCCTGGAGGAAGGTTATCTTGAAAATAGTCAGCATAAGGAAATCTTTTCAAGACCAAATTGAAGCAAGGATTTTCCCTTGACAATTACTTTTAGAAATACTACCTGAGCTAGAATATCTCAAGTCCAAAAGGATTGTATGCCGAAAGATGCCAAAATCATCATGCGATACTACAAATGATATGAGAAACCTGGCTCTCAAGTAATTTTTGGAAATGAGTGCAGATAAATGCAGAGTGTAATAAATAACTTCCTGCTGGGTGATTTATGTTAAAGGACATCTGCAAAGCAAAAATTGAGGACTCAGTTCTAAAAAACCACTGCCCAAAAGGCTAATAAATTCTTTTCCCTAATGGTCGTGTGACAACAGCTACAAATAATCTCAATGCCATACTTCCTGATTTTTTTCACCCATGCAAAGGAAAAGAAGAAGAGAGATTTTGAGCTGGAAGGAAACTTTGAGCTGAACAAAGCTCTTCCATTTTAATTTTTTAAATTATTATTATCTTTTAAAATTGAAGTATAGTTGCTTTACAATGTTGTGTTAATTTCTGCTGTACAGCAATGTGATTCAGTTGTATATATATATATATATATATATATATATATATATATATATATACATTCTTTTTTTAATATTCTTTTCCATTATGGTTTATCACAGGATACTGAATGTAGTTCTCTGTGCTATGCAGTAGGACCTTGTGCGCTTCCATTTTTAGAGAAAGGAAATGAAGTGACTTGCCCGAAGCTGAACAGTTAATCAGTTTCAACGCCACCACTAGATCCAGGATCTAGTTTCTAAAATTTCTATTATTTCAGTCTAGAGCCTTGAAGTCTGAACCATATCATGTCTCCTGTTTCTAAAAGAGTAGTCCTTCTTTCTTACCTTAGAGTTAAACTCATTCAGAGTTGCTCAACAGATGGTTTTAGAAAATGTTAACTCATCCTTTATACATTGGGAAGGAGGTGGGCACCAACAGCTGGTCCCCTACCAACTTCTTGTGTATAGCAGTTAGAGGCCCTGCCTTACACCCCCTCTGCCAGGCATCCAAAGGTCCCCTGGGGTCCATAAGAGTTCAAGTTCTCAACTTGCTCCCAAGAAATTATTTAGCACTAGGAGGCTCTGGATTATTAGTTATCTATCGAATGAATGTAAATCCTGCTTTTGGAGGGTTACTTCCACGCTTTAAAGTAAAAAACAGCTCAGGAGGGAAGGAAGTACTATGTTGTTTGCCATAGCAATTAAACCTTCTCTAGCATTTGCTTCATATTCAAACAACTCCAATCCTTTGGGGACTCTAATGACCCCCATTTTTGATTCAGCTTGGACTGTTCTAAGATTTAGCATAATTAAGGACGAAAAGTAACTTCACTGTCTGAGATTACAACGTCAAGTCTGTGATATGTATTTCTCCATAAAGAAGGCAGTCTGCTTGTGATTGAAACACCTCCTTCTCAGAGTCGTACTCTTATCATGCGCTGCAGTCAGCGTCTTTGACCTATATTTGATTCCCTTTTGCAATATGCGCTTTTGATCATGAAACTGCTGGGAAAAGGTTCCTTCTAAACCACAAAACAAGGTAAGCTGTTTCTTATTTGTTTGAATATACAGGAAGCAGGTGACAACCAATTTTCTTCTTCTACATCTAAGAAATCGAAAGGTCAGGTGTTAGGAGGGATTATGGAGAGTTTATGAGGCAAACAGCCTGCCCCACTGCAAGCCTTATCAGGAACAAGCCCAGCTTTCTTTCCTAAGCCTCCGGTGGGCGTCTTGTGCTCAGAGCCACCACGGCTGGCAGTCTGGGCTGCGCACTGCACAGTTTATCATCAAGCAGCATCTTTGAAATGCCAAACTTTATTTATTGATCTTACAACTCTATGTTATCTCCAGCAAGCCACAGGAAAAGCAATACATTTTATATGGATTAATCCTTGTAATTCTACACAACGTACACTCAGAGATAACTCAAGCTCGCTTTGTCTTCTCATTATCTAAACAGACATGTCTTTTTTTAAGTCATCAACAGAGGTCATCTCCCAAATGCCCTTGTGGAATATTCATTAATCAAATAACTAATCTGAAATGGACCTTCAAAGCATTATTCATTTCCCCATCATTCTCCCAACATCAGTTTAAATGCTTTGTGGGTATAATGATTAGGCTGATGTTTAATTAATTGTGAAATTGTGAATTAAGGCTACGTTAAAAGATAAATCATTCTTCAGTGCATGAGAGAGAAAAGGAGAAAGCCAGAAAGGGCAAGTGAGTTTGATTGGTGGCTTTAGCTGGGGATTCTTAGCAAATATCCCTTTATTTGCAGCAACATGACAATGTTAGATTTTAAGGTTAACATTTGTGAAGCAAAGCTTCTTTGTCCATTGTTTCTTGATGGATTTCAGATTCATCACCATATCAATGAGAAGATGCTACAGGCCATCACACAACTATGCAGATCTAGGTATAACCTGCTACTCTTGCCAAGTTTTACTGTGGAAAAGGTAAAAGGAAACGATCACAACCATGATTTTGTTTACTGCATGTGATGGTCAGAGTGCTCTATTTTTAACCCTAGGAAGTAAAGGTTTGATTCCAAACTGAGGTCTTCCCTGATCATCCCTGTCCTGTCTTCATCCCTCACGGTGCCCTAACCCTCATTGTCAGGTGCATTGTGAGGTCAATCAATCTAATCATTTACATTTTTAAACTTACCCGTTTCCCCCTATTTGACTATTAACTCCTTGAGTTCAGGGTCCAAATCTGACTCGTCTTTTTATGCTCAACATGACATATAAAGCCTGTGTTCTCGAAGTGAACAGACATGGGTTTGTGTTTGCCCTTCCCCCTCCTGGATCACTCTTCCTCTACATGTCCACATGGTTCACACCTTCACTTCATTTAGCTGCTCAGATGTCACTTCCTTGGTGAGACCTTCCTTGATCACTCTTAGTCTGTTTAAGCTGCTATAACAAAGTACCATAGGTGGCTTATATATAACAAGTTTGTTTCTCATAGTTTTGGAGGCTGAATTCCAAGGTCAGGGTGCCAGGTGAGGACCCTTTTCTGGGTTGCAGATTGCCGACTTTGTATTCAAAGCACTTAGAATAGCACCTGGCACACGGTACGTATGCAATATATGTTGCTATTATTGTTTTCGATAACAGATAGAACCATCCCTCCAGTGAGATGCCAGAAGGATGAAAAGATTTTATCTTCCCTCTTGTGTTTTGTAAAGCTCAATTGAAACCAAGACTGTCTCCTTTTTCTTCACCAATATTCATCCATGACTATATAAGACGCTCCTGTAGGGTAAGAACTATGTTTTGTCTGTCTGTGGCTCCAGCCCAGTGATGGTCATGAGTAGGCACTAAACCTGTGCTAGGATTGTTTATTAATATCCAATAATCAATAATGATTCTTAATATCAATAAGTACAAATTTTATTAATGGCAAATCAGGGTGGTTAGTGACTTGTTTCTTTTCCCTTCTTTGCCAGTGAGCTTTCCCTTGGGTTTAAGTTCCAGGAGACACACATGCATTCTTCCTGGACAGGCTTATGCCTTGAGTGCTTGTCTGCTTTCCTTCCCTGGGAAACTGACTGTCCCTGGGAAGGACTCATCAATGATGTGTTTCTCTCCCTTAAAATATTAGACCTGGAGAAAGCCCTAATCAGTCAGTTGGACTGCTTCACTTCTTCTGAAATGGAAGCCTGAAACCTGGTCAGCACTTTTGAGGCCAACAGGATAACCAAGGACCCTCAGGACACCAACAATCTCCTTAACACTAGGCTAAAATGAGTTTACTGAAAGCTCCTTTACTTTAAGTCCATTCTAATTACCTCTCTATCCTATGGTCCTAAGACAAGAATATCTTGCATGTAATAGTCACTAATAAAATTTTGATTTTTAATGGATTGATGAATGAATGGACCAACAAATCAATGAATACACCAGTGAGTGAATAAAAAGTGGGTAAGGAAATGTAGAATGGATGGCTGGTGGGAAGCAGCTGCATAGCACAGGGAGATCAGCTCGGTGCTTTGTGACCACCTAGAGGGGTGGGATAGGGAGGGTGGGAGGGAGACGCAAGAGGGAGGGGGTATGGGGATATGTGTATACGTACGGCTGATTCACTTTGTTATACAGCAGAAGCTAATGCACCATTGTAGAGCAATTATACTCCAATAAAGATGTTGAAAAAAAAAAGAAGTGGGTAAGGGATGTTTACTATTTTCTCTATTTTAAGGTCTGGAGGATGAGGCATTGATCACGTACTAGATTACTCTTATTTCTTTTCTTTGCTGGCGTTTTAGCATTGTTTATCTCTTTCATTCTTCAGGAACTGAACAAACCTAAAGGAAGCTGGGAGACGTGGAGAGTAGATACAATAGGACCACCTAATGAAAATTCAGGTCTCTCTGGTTACCCCAGTGGATGGCCAATATGCCACTCTTGAGTATCTCTTTGCCTCCTGGTTAGGCAAAGATAACTCACCCTTCTAAATTCCAGGAAAGAATTGTTCTATGTCTAACTAGTTCCTTAAATAAGCTTTCACAATGGCCCTCCTACTTCCAAACAGTTATTCTAACAAGACTGGCTTGGATAAAGTGGGCCAGGAGTGCCTGTAGCATGATGAATGATGTGCAACTCAGGGGTCACCAACCGTGAAGTTTGGCTGAAACATGCTTATTACTAATTTGGTGTGATGGCTGTTGTGGATAAACAAATCAAATTCAAATTCACAGATCAATTACTCTGAAGAATGCCCTGCTAATTTTCCTGTTTGAAAAAGTACGGGTAATTGTTTTCATATAAATCAGAGGCTTTCAACCAGCTCAGCTGCTATGACCAACAAGTGGGTCTTCTAGTTTTTGAACACTTGCAGTAATGGTGGTACAGTCTGTAAGCTACAGGATTTTAGGAAGTACCGCATGCATGCTTCACTTTAGAATGGCACATCCCTTAGCAACTAAAAATGCCGCTAACAAACTCCATCTCATCCTGAGCAAAAGAGGGCTTTCTTAAAACATTCCAAACATAATAAAAATCAATTCAAAATCCAGGCTACCTTCCTTTTTAGAAAATGAATGTTCAGGGAAGTCCTCTGGGATTTTTCCCTGGGGTTTCTCAGCTCTGGGGCTACCTAAGAGATGAAGCAGTTGGCCAAGATTAGGTATCCAAGACCTTTGGATTTCATGAGTCGGTAAAATCCCTTCCCTGTCCAAAAATATGGAAACCTACCCTGGGGTTGCCAACGTTTTCATTTGCCAAATACAGGCACAAAACTAAATGACACAAAATAAAAATTACTTTCTACTCTGACCATGGTTTAATTAAAAAAAATAGCTTAACAAATACCAAAAAAGTAGAAAGGATAGAATTTTGGGACCAACATGTAGCCATTTAAATTGAATTAATTTACGGGACTTCCCTGATGGTCCAGTGGCTAGGGCTCAATGCTCCCAATGCAGGGGGCCCAGGTTCAATCCCTGGTCAGGAGACTAGATCCCACATGCTACAACTATGAGTTCACATACTGCAAATAAAGATCCCATGTGCCGCAACTAAGACCCGACCTGGCGCAACCAAACAAGTAGTAAATAAATAAATAAATGATTTTAAAAAAATAAATGGAATTAATTTAGCTTAAAATTTTCCACATTATTCTTAATTTTCTAATTTCACTGAAGATGGATGTAAACATGACATCAACACAGGCCTTCAGAGTAGCCTCTGAAAACCAGTGGTCTAATTTTGAGCTCCATAGGTAAAGTGTTTAAGTAGACTAAGGCAGGGATAGCTGTAGGAATTATTGTAAAATGTGTTTTGAAGATCCAACCATGTCTCCTGTACTGGCCTCTCCCCATCTGATTTGTCCCATTCTCCACGTGCCTCTTGCTCCCGAAATGCAGGTGAGGGAGCACCTGTCTTCAAACAGAATGTCCCTCACTGACTGTTAGGTCCAGGGGTCTTCAATCATTCTGGTCCTGTGCTTCTGGTTCCTCTTCTGTAATGGGGAATGGAAGCCACTACACTAACCTCTGCAGTCCATTCAGTTCTGAAGCATAATGATTCCAAAGACCTTGCCATATCCTCCCTCAGAAAGCTCTGCCAGGAGCTTGTTCCAGGATGCTGTCATTGATGAGTCTTCTCCTGTTCTGAGAGCAGAATATTTTTTTTCCCTTGAGAACTCACTCTATGTGGTTCTGGTGGGACTAAACTCAACAGCCAACTCCTTCACCACAGATCTAGCACATGATCCCATCTGGGTCCACTGGAGGGGGACTTTGTACCATAGATAGTGGGAAAGATGACTTTGCTGGGTGTAGTGGGTTTAATAGTGTCCCCTTAAAATTCATGTCCACCTGGAACCTCAAACTATGATTTGTTTGGAATGAACTCTTTGTAGATATAATTGAGTTTAGGATCTCAAGAAAGATCATTCTAGATTTAGGGTGCGTGCTAAATCCAGTGACTGGTGTCCTTACAGGAGAAAGAAGAGGAAGATTTTAAATAAAGAGGCACAGAGGAGAAACACAGAGAGGACAGGGATGTGAGGTGGAGGCAGAGATTTGTAGAATGCATCTAAAAGCAAAAAAAAAAAAAAAAAAAAAAAAAAATGCCAAGGATTTCTGGCAAACACAAGAAGCTAGGAGACAGGCATGGAATGGATTTTTCCTTAGTGCCTCTAGAAGGAATCAACCCTGCTGACACCTTGATTTCAGACTTCAGACCTCCTGAACTGTGAGAAAATAAATTTCTGTTGTTTTAAGATACATAGTTTGTGGTGATTTGTTAGAGCAGCCCTATGGAATGAATACACTGGGTTTGCTGAGAGCCATCTTGCCTGCCAGAGAGAATCTGTCATAAGAATGGAGAGAGAAAGATTGAGCTCTGATTATAACCTTGAGTCCCTGGATCCAGCTAGGCTTGAAGTCAGCAGCACCTCTGGGCCAGTGTGGGAGCCTATAATGCTCTCTTTTTGTTTAAGCTCATTTGCGTTAAATTTTTCTCATGGAGAGCTGAAAGACTTCTGATGAAAACGTGGCTCAGCACTGAGAAAATCATGCAACTTTTTAAAATTTTTATAGAATTTTGAAAGGTTACTTTCCATTTACAGTTATTTTAAAATGTTGGCTGTATTGCCCATGTTGTACAACACATCCTTGAGCCTCTCTTACACCCAATAGTTTGTACCTCCCACCTCCCCATCCCTATTTTACCCCTTTCCCCCGCTCTCCACTGGTAACCACTAGTTTGTTCTCTATATCTGTGAGTCTGCTTCTTTTTAGTTATATTCACTACTTTGTTGTATTTTTTAGATTTCACATATAAGTGATATCATACAGTATTCGTATTTCTCTCACTGACTTATTTCACTTAGCATAATGCCCTCCAAGTCCATCCGTGTTGCTGCAAATGGCAAAATTTTGTTCTTCTTTATGGCTGAGTAGTATTCCATTGTATATATACACCACATCTTCTTTATCCATTCATCTGTTGATGGACACTTAGGTTGCTTCCATATCTTGGCATTTGTAAATAATGCTGCTATGAACATTGGAGTGCATGTATCTTTTTGAATTTGTTTTTTTGTTTTTTTTGGATGTATACCCAGGAGTGGAATTGCTGTGTCATATGGTAGTTCTATTTTTAGTTTTTTGAAAAATCTCCATACTGTTTTCCTCAGTGGCTGCACCAATTTACATTCCCACCAACACTGTACAAGGCTTCCCTTTTCTCCATCTCCTTGCCAACATTAGTTATTTGTGTTCTTTTTGATGATAGCCATTCTGACAGGTGTGAGGTGATATCTCATTGTGGTTTTGATTTGCATTTCTCTGGTGATTAGTGATGTTGAGCATCTTTTCTTATGCCTGTTGGCCATCTGCATTTCCTCTTTGGAAAAATGTCTGTTTGGTTCTTCTGACCATTTTTTAATTGGGTTTTTTGTTTTTTGATGCTGAGTTGTATGAGCTATTTTTACATGTTGGATATTAATCCCTTATCAGTTGTATCCCTTGCAAATATTTTCTCCCATTCGGTAGATTGTGTTTTCATTTGGTTAATGGTTTTGTTTGCTGTGCAAAAGCTTTTCATATTCATCTTTGAAGGCCCAGCCATGGTGGTATTTTTTACACAAAGCCTTCCCTGGGGTCCCCAGTCTGAAAGGCTCATTTCTTCCTCTGGATTCTTGTAGCTCTGTTCTCCTCCCACACATGATACTCTTACCAAAAATGGGGGTCCGGCTGCTCACCACTCAAAAGCCAATAAAGAGGTAAGTTGGTGGAAAGGAAACTTTGCTTTATTTCCGATGCTGGCAACCAGGGGCAGTGGTTGGGGGTGGGGGGGAGGGCGGACTCCTGTCCAAAGGCCGACTCCCCCCTCCCCAACCAGCGAGCAAAAGCTTTTGTAGATGGAGGGAGGGGGCTACGTGTAGAAACAGCACAGTCAGCTCTGACAGTCATCTTGAAATGTGTCATACTGTGGTCTGACCAGCATCATTTTGATTCTTTTAAGTACAGTTAATCTTCAGTTCCAGGACCAGTTTGCTCCCATTTCCATGAGGCCAGTTCTCGAAATTGTGGCAGCTTATGTCATGGCTACAGCCTGGTCATCATATAGTTAACTTCTTCCACCTGGTGGGGGTTTTAGTATCTATGAGACAGCTCACAGGATATGGCTCAGAATATTATCTATAGCCCTTGAGGAGAAACTAAAGGCCCTTGACTTTGCTTAATGACTAAACTATTATTATTTGGTCTCTGTTGACTGTTTTCCTTTGTTTCTGCATTTTCTCACTTGTCTGATTAAACTTACTGTTTGGCTAAAATTTTTTCACAGACAAAAGGCAGGCTGAGGACATGGGGGGGTAAGGACCATAGGGTCCTGCTCTGTTTCAATACTATTCAGTTTGTCTTATCTCCCCTGCTAGACCTTTAGCCTTTTGAAAGCAAGAGCCCTGTCCTTGTCTTCTTTTCTTTACTGTATAAGCTTTATTCCATTTCCATAGCAGGTGCTTGGTGCATATTTGATGAACAGGTAAATGAAAAAAAAAAAAAGAAAGAAAGAAAAAGCAAATAGAGTGGGGTTTCAGTGTTGATGGCAGAGAGTGGAAAGTATAGTTTTGTGTTAGAGGCTCTCCTGGTGTTCCTAATCATACCAAACACACAGATCCCCAATTCACTTCCACATAAATCGCCCTACTAAGGAAACCAGCCAAAGACCAGGACTGCTGTGAGCAAGCATTGGATTGGGTTGGGTCTTTTGCCAACATAAAAACTGCTAGGCTTTCGTAAAGGGCAGTTGTTACTTCAAATATGAAGTATCTGTCATATCACTTTCTTCTATTTGAAACCTTTCAATGGTATCCCATTGCTCTTAGGAAAAAGTCCAAACTCTTATTCATGGCTTACAAAGTCCTGTGAAACCTGACTCCTCCTCATGGCTCTAGTCTTGTCTCTCAAAACTCCCCCACCTTGAATCTATGCTCTGGATAGTTCCTGATTATGTCAAAAGCTTCATCTGCTTTCTCCTCTCTTTTTTCTGTCTTCCTCTTCTTCTTCCTCTCTCTCTCCTCCTGGCGTTTATTCTTGTGGAACAATCACTCATTCCCCCCCGCTCTTTTCACCTAACTTATTCCTCTGCAGATCTTAGACATTTGCTTGGGCATTATTTCCTCCAAGGGCCTACCCTCATCCATTGGGTGCCCCAGTGTGTCCCCAGAGGTCTCTGCACTTTTCTAGCAAAGCTTTTACTACACTGCATTGTAATTGCTCATTTCTTGACAGTCTCCCTCAATATATTGTTTGAATCATGTCTATTTTGATAAATATCTCATTCCTAGCACACAGCATATAGTACAGATGCTTATTACATAGTTGTCAAATGGTCAAATGATTACATAGATAAATAAATGATGGAGAATTTAATGTAATTCTCAAAGTCTAGCTTGGTCTGAATTACGTCCTCTTTTGTTCATTTCTCCACTTTCAAGGAGTGACCAGCCTTTCCTACCTGGGCCAGAGGGGAAGAGAGGGAAGAACCACAATATTTTCAGAGAAAGGGAAATGGGTCATTTCTAAAGGGGAGTCCCTGTTCCTTTAATTGTCCATGAGAACAATAATGGGGGGATTCCAAGATATGTTTAATATTTTGAAGGCCTGACAAAAGTCATACAAGGAGCACATCCCACGGAGCTGCAGTTCACAGAACGCCAGTCCATGCTGCTGAACTGAGCAAGCGGAAGTCTCAGAGAGGAGACCTTCAAGATGGCAGAGGAGTAAGACGTGGAGATCACCTTCCTCCCCACAAATACATCTACATGTGGAACAACTCCTACAAAACACCTACTGAACGCTGGCAGAAGACCTCAGACTTCCCAAAATGCAAGAAACTCCCCACGTACCTGGGTAGGGCAAAAGAAAAAAAGAAAAAACAGACACAAAGGAATAGGGATGGGACCTGCATGTCTGGGAGGGAGCTGTGAGGGAGGAAAAGTTTCCACACACTAGGAAGCCCCCTTCACTGGTGGAGACAGGGAGTGGAGGGGTGGGGGGAAGCTTTGGAGCCACAGAGGAGAGTGCAGCAACAGGGGTGCAGAGGGCAAAGTGGAGAGATTCCTACACAGAGGAGCGGTGCCGACCAGAACTCACCAGCCTAAGATGATTCTCTGCTCACCCACTGGGGGTGGGTGGGGGTTGGGATCTGAGGCTCGGGCTTCAGAGGTCAGATCCCAGGGAGAGGACTGGGGTTGGCTGCATGAACATAGCCTGAAGGGGGCTAGTGCACCACAGCTAGCAGGTAAGGAGTCCAGGAAAATGTCTGGTACTGCCTAAGAGCCAAGAGACGATTGTTTCAGGGTGCATGAGGAGAGGGGACTCAGAGCACCACCTAAGTTCCTATTACCAAATGGTAATGGGAACATATATATCGATAATTACCTTAAATGCAAATGGGTTAAATGCTCCAACCAAAAGACAAAGACTGGCTGAATGAATACAAAAACAAGACCCATATATATGCTGTCTACAAGAGAATCACTTCAGACCTAGGGACACATACAGACTGAAAGTGAGGGGATGGAAAAAGATATTCCATGCAAATGGAAATCAAAAGAAAGGTGGAATAACAATTCTCATATCAGACAAAATAGACTTTAAAATAAAGACAATTACAAGAGACAAAGAAGGACACTGCATAATAATCAAGGGATCAATCCAAGAAGAAGATTTAACAATTGTAAATATTTATGCACCCAACATAGGAGCACCTCAATATATAAGGCAAATACTAACAGCCATAAAAGGGGAAATCGAAAGTGACACAATCATACTAAGGGACTTTAACACCCCACTTTCACCAATAGACACATCAACCAAAATGAAAATAAATAAGGAAACACAAGCTTTAAATGATACATTAAACAAGATGGACTTAATTGATATTTATAGGCCATTCCATCCAAAACCAACAGAATACACTTTCTTCTCAAGTGCTCATGGAGCATTTGTAGGATAGATCATATGTTGGGTCACAAATCAAGCCTTGGTAAATTTAAGAAAACTGAAATCATATCAAGTATCTTTTCCAACCACAGCGCTATGAGATTAGATATCAATTACAGGGAAAAAAAACTGTAAAAAATACAAACACATCGAAGCTACGCAATACACTACTTAATAACCAAGAGATCACTGAAGAAATCAAAGAGGAAATCAAAAATTACCTACAAACAAATGACAATGAAAACACGTTGGTCCAAAAACCTATGGGATGCAGCGAAAGCAGTTCTAAGAGGGAAGTTTACAGCAATACAATCTTACCTCAAGAAACAGGAAAAATCTCAAATAAATAACCTAACCTTACACCTAAAGCAATTAGAGAAAGAAGAACAAAAAAACCCAAAGTTAGCAGAAGGAAAGAAATCATAAAGATCAGATCAGAAATCAATGAAAAAGAAATGAAGGAAATGATAGCAAGTATCAATTAAACAAAAAGCCAGTTCTTTGAGAAGATAAACAAAATGGATAAACCATTAGCCAGACTCATCAAGAAAAAAAGGGAGAAGACTCAAATCAACAGAATTAGAAATGAAAAGAAGTAACAACTGACATTGCAAATACAAAGGATCATGAGAGATTACTACAAGCAACTATATGCCAATAAAATGGACAACCTTGAAGAAATGGACCAATTCTTAGAAAAGCACAACCTTCCGAGACTGAACCAGGAAGAAATAGAAAATATGAACACACCAATCACAAGCACTGAAATTGAAACTGTGATTAAAAATTTTCCAAATAACAAAAGTCCAGGACCAGATGGAAAACCAGACAAAGATGTTACAAAAAAAGAAAACTACAGGCCAATATTCCTGATGAACATAGATGCAAAAATCCTTAACAAAATACTAGAAAACAGAATCCATATTAACAATTTGAAGGATAAAAACCATATTATAATCTCAATAGATGCAGAAAAAGCTTTCAACAAAATTCAACACCCATTTATGAAAAAAACTCTCCAGAAAGTAGGCATAGAGGGAACCTAACTCAACGTAATATAGGCCATGTATTACAAACCCACAGCCAACATCATTCTCAATGATGAAAAACTGAAACCATTTTCACTAAGATCAGGAAGAACACAAGGTTGCCCACTCTCACCACTATTATTCAACATAGTTCTGGAAGCTTTAGCCACAGAAATCAGAGAGGAAACAGAAATAAAACAAATCCAAATCAGAAAAGAAGAAGTAAATCTGTCACTGCTTGCAGATGACATGATACTATACATAGAAAATCCTAAAGATGCTACCAGAAAACTACTAGAGCTAATTAATGAATTTGGTGAAGTAACAGGATACAAAATTAATGTCCAGAAATCTCTTGCATTCTTATACACTACTTATGAAAAATCTGAAAGAGAAATTAAGGAAACTCTCCCATTTACCATTGCAACAAAAAGAATAAAATACCTAGGAATAAAACTGCCTATGGAGACAAAAGATCTGTATGCAGAAAACTATAAGACACTTATGAAAGAAATTAAAGATGGTACAAACAGATGCAGAGTTATACCATGTTCTTGGATTGGAAGAATCAACATTGTGAAAATGACTCTATTACCCAAAGCAATCTACAGATTCCATGCAACCCCTATCAAACTACCAATGGCATTTTTCACAGAACGAGAACAAAAAATTTCACAATTTGTATGGAAACACAAAAGACTCTGAATAGCCAAAGCAATCTTGAGAAAGAAAAACAGAGCTGGAGGAATCAGGCTCCTGGACTTCAGACTATACTACAAAACTACAGTAATCAAGACAGTACGGTACTGGCACAAAAGTAGAAATATAGATCAATGGAACAGGATAGAAAGCCCAGAGATAAACCCACACACATATGCTCACCTTATATTTGATAAAGGAAGCAAAAATATACAATGGAGAAAAGACAGTCTCTTCAATAAGTGGTGCTGCAAAAACTGGACAGCTACATGCAAAAGAATGAAATTAGAACACTCTCTAACACCATACACAAAAATAAACTCAAAATGGATTAAAGACCTAAATGTAAGGCCAAACCCTATAAAACTCTTAGAGGAAATCATAGGCAGAACACTCTGTGACATCAATCACATCAAGATCCTTTGACCCACCTCCTATGAAAGTTGAAATAAAAACAAAAATAAACAAATGGGACCTAATGAAACTTAAAAGCTTTTGCATAGCAAAAGAAACCTTAAAGAAGACGAAAAGACAACTCTCAGAATGGGAGAAAATATTTGCAAACGAAGCAACTGACAAAGGATTAATCTCTAAAATATACAAGCAGCCCATGCAGCTCAATATCAAAAAAACAAACAACTCAATACAAAAATGGGCAGAAGATCTAAATAGACAATTCTCCAGAGACGATATACAGATTGCCAACAAACACATGAAAGGATGCTCAACATCACTAATCATTAGAGAAATGCAAATCAAAACTACAATGAGGTATCACCTCACGCTGGTCACAGTGGCCATTATCAAAAAATCTACAAACAACAAATGCTGGAGAGGGTGTGGAGAAAAGGGAACCCTCTTGCACTGTTGGTGGGAATGTAAATTGATACAGCCACTATGGAGAACAGTATGGAGGTTCCTTAAAAAACTAAAAATAGAATTACCATATGACCCAGCAATCCCACTGCTGGGCATATACCATGAGAATACCATTCAAAAAGAGTCATGTACCACAAGGTTCATTGCAGCGCTATTTACAATAGCCAGGACATGGAAACAACCTAAGTGTCCATCGACAGATGAATGGATAAAGAAGATGTGGCACATATATACAATGGAATATTACTCAGCCTTAAAAAGAAACAAAATTGAGTTATTTGTAGTGAGGTGGATGGACTTAGAGTCCGTCATACAGAGTGAAGTAAGAAAGAGAAAAACAAGTACCGTATGCTAACACATATATGGAACTAAAAAAAAAAAAAGGTTCTGATCAACCTAGGAGCAGGACAGGAATAAAGACCCAGACTTAGAGAATGGACTTGAGGACCTGGGGAGGGGGAAGGGTAAGCTGGGACGAAGCGAGAGAGTAGCACTGACATATATACACTACCAAATGTAAAATAGATAGGTAGTGGGAAGCAGCCGCATAGCACAGGGAGATCAACTCGGTGCTTTGTGACCACTTAGAGGGGTGGGATAGGGAGGGTGGGAGGGAGACACAAGAGGGAGGGGATGTGGGGATATATGTATACGTATAGCTGATTCACTTTGTTATACAGCAGCAACTAATACAACAATGTAAAGCAATTATACTCCAACAAAGATGTTTAAAAAAAAAAATCATACAAGTGCCCATGTGTGACATGTCTGCACAGGCTAACAAAACTGAACTGGGTGGGGAGTGTCAGGGAGCAAAGTCAGTGTGTGGAAAACAATCTTGTGTTCTATTTCTCTTTCTCCTCTTAATGAAACTGTTCTGGCGGTTGCACTTCTACTTGGGGGCAGACCTGGCCATGCAAACAGAAGTGCTCGTGTCTCTTTCTGATGGAAGCATTTAATTACTGCTACCAGGCTTTCCATTCTGGTTGTCCCTAGTCTCAGCAAACACAGAAACCCAGACTGCCATGGAGGTATCAGGTGGACTTTGTAGGCTTGGTGTAAGCAAGAAATAAACTTGTTGGGATAAGCCATAGAGATGATTTTGAGCTTGTTTATTACAATAGCAAAACGTAGTCTATTTTGACTGAAGGACTGTGTTATTCATTTTTAATCCCTAAGATCTAGCATTGTGCTTGGCACAGAAGAGATATGCAGTAAGTGTTTGCTGAATGGATAAACAAATGAAGGAGTGGATGAATAGAAAACAATTAGCTCTGAAGCCATCTCACTGCAGACCCCTGAAAACCAGAAATCAGACTTTGAAGATAAAACAATTACATGTGAACTAGATACCCCCAGGCATTGCATCACAGAGCCTCCTTACTTCTTGCAGTAGGAGTTAGTAACTTTGCAAATAGAACTCAGTTTAAAACACAAATATTTTATGTGAACCATTGCTCAGAAATCTAAGCCCTTTGATTATCTCAGTCATGAGCGACTTTGTCCAAAATATCAAGGATGTAGGATTCATTGATATTGGTTTTAGTTACTCACTGGGATTTAAGACACAAAAATGAATCCAGGAAGTGGTTTGCAATTCCTTTGATCAAACAAAAGGCTCCGATAAATAGTATTAAATCAGGTGGGGACCAATTTTCAAAATCTTTTTTGGTAGAACTTTGTGATTGCGTGACTCTAGGCACCTGGCTAGAAATAACAACATGGCATATGCTGTTATGTGTCTTTGCCCCTGAGTTTGCAGAAGCCTGCAGTTCAATGTCGATGCTGGAGGCAGGGGCTTTCTTCTCTAGTTCATTGATTTTAAATTAAATTAACTCTGATCTTTAGGTCATCTCCTAGATTATAAAAGCTGAGGGCCTCATGAATGATGAAAACAGAAGGAGTAAATGTATTGGAGCAGGTTGAGCAATTTAAGTGCTTTGAAATGCAACTGGTGCAAAGCAGGGGTATTTGCAAGCTATCCAATTGAGGGTTGATTCTAGAGATGCTGATGGGGAAAAACCACCTGAGCAGAGTGAGTGTTAGAAAATAGTTGTGATCTTCGGAGGACAGCTCCTTTCTAGCCCTCTTTATGTCCTTCTGCTGTGTTTGCGTGCATCTTGTTTTCCGCTTGAATCTTGATGGCGCCATCTTCTTTCACAACATTCTTCACTTTCAGCAGAGTGTATTAGTTACCTATTGCTGCATAACAAATTATCCCAAAACTGTGGCTTGGATCAACAGTATTTATTTTCCTCATAGTTTCTGTAGGTTGGGAATCTGGGCACAGCTTAGCTGGGTCTTCTGCTGCAGGGTCTCTCACAAGTTGTAATCCAGGTGCCAACTGGGGCTTCAGTCATCCAAGGCTTGAAAGGAAAGAATTTGCTTGGGGAAGAATTCAGTTCCAAACTTAATCATGTTGTTGTTGGCAGGATTCAGTTTTTTGTATGGTGTTGAACTGAGGGGCCTCAGTTCCTCAAAGTCTGTGGGCCAGAAGCTGTGCTAAGTTCCTTGCCATGTGGGCCTATGCACAGGGCAACTCCAAACACTACGACTTGCCCCATCAAAGCAAGCAGGCAAAAAGATCCAGAAGAGAGGACAAGCAAGCAAGATGGAAGTCACAGATTTCTATAACCTAACTTTGGAAGTGCCATTCCAACACTTCTGCTGTATTTTATTCATTATAAGTGATTAATTAGGTCCAGCCTACACTTAAAGGGAGGGGATTGTATCAGGCCTGAATACCACTGGTGGGAATCATCAAGAAGCATCTTAGAAGTCTGCCTAGCATGAAGAGAAAGTCCATGGTAGCAGAAAGTGTTTCTCCACTCGACCCCATTAGAAGAGGACAATGAATGGATATATGTGATTGAATCAGCATTCTGTAGGTGAAAAAATTCTACAATATGTTTTAACTTTAAAATTAAAAGAATTTTGCATTTTACTTTATTCAATAATGTAGTAAGAGTTAATAAATATACAGGACTTAATGCAATATATAAATATATATATTCAATTAATCCTCATCAAAACCTATAAACATACTATTAAATCTCCATCTTAAAGATTAGGAGACTGAGATACAGACAGGTAAATAACTTGCCCAAGGTCATTCAGCTGGTTCATGAAAGAATCAGGATCCAACCAAAGCAATCAAACTTTCGAGTCCAGGCCACTGTGCATTGTATTTCACCTACTTTTTAATATGTTTTTGATTACTTGCTATTATGAGCTGAATTGAGTTCCTTCGAAATTCATGTTGAAGTTCTAACCCCCCAGTACCTCAGAACGTGACTGTATTTGGAGAAAGGGTCTTTAAAGAGGTAAATAAGTTTAAATGAGGTAATTGGGGTGAGTCCTAATCCAATATGACCGATGTCCTTATGAGAAGAGGAGATTAAGACCCAATTACAAACAGAAGGAAGTCCATATGAAGATATTTGAAGAAGATGGCTATCTACAAGCCAAGGAGAGAAGCTTCAGAAGAAACCAACTCTGTCCATATCTTGATCTTGGACTTCTAGCTTCCAGGACTCAATAAATTTCTGTTGTTTATGCCACCCAGTCTGTGGTATTTGTTATGGCAACCCTAATATACTAATATACCTGCCAGCAGGAATATTAATGTCCCAGGATGATATGCCATGTATTAGCTGTGGTACCAGTATCCGCAGCACACCCCAGTTTCACTAGCTCAGGTGTGGTGGAAAGTACTTGGGATTTGGCAGCCAATGCAAGGACTATCTTTAGCATGTAAAGTTAGGCAAGCTCCATAACTTTTCTCTAAAGTGAGGCTAATAAGACCTACCTCACAGGTCTGTTGAGGGGATTAACGAGATAATGTGGAAGTGTCTGGCACAGTAGCTGACGTATATTAAACCCTTAGTTAACGTCATTTATTGCTTAAATGGCAAGTCACGTGTTAAAGCAATTACTGAAGACACAACAGAAGCATAGTCCTTTGTTCACTCTCTCTCTTGTTCTGGAAAGAGATGAAAACAATATTATCAGTTTTTCTTCTGTGCAGGCACTCTCTATATTGATCCATTGCAATTTTTCTCCATACTGGTCCAGACCTTTATTACTGTTCTTAATGTAAATTCAAAAATATCAAGAGAACGCCAAAATGGCCCAGTTTCTAGTCTTGTATGAACCCTTTAGACAGGAGACGATTCAGAAAAAATAAAACTTAAGATAACAAAAAACTCCTTCAGAGTGGACTTCAGTTCAGTTCAACCAGTGCTTACTAAGTACCTAAAATGCTAGAATAAGCTAATTGCCTATAAACTGTCATCCAATGACTAACATATTGAATGCAATGTCAGCCTGTGACAAAGCAAGAATAGTTATAACAACAGAGAAGATACTAATTCCTTTGCATTTTCTATTGATCAGATCACATTTGAAACATTGTTTTCAATTGTAGATACCATTTTTAAGCATAGAAATTAACAAAGGATATAGTGTTCATGGGATGGTCTAGGTGAAAAATTATTGAAAGAACTGGGGACATAAGACAAACTAGAGAGGACACTTTAAGTGTTTTGAATTCTTATACGTTTGTCATGTGGAGGACGTCTCATTTCCTTTGTTGCCCTTGGTAATAAAATTGTGACTTATAGTGAGGCTAAATTCAGTTCAGTAAGACTAAAAATGTTTGCTGTGGACTAAATGGTGTCTCCCCAAAAGCTATATGTTGAAGTCCTAACCCCCAATGCAACTGTATTTGAATATAGGGCTTTTAAGAGGTAATTCAGGTTAAATGAGATCATCAAGGTCATCCTATCGAGTTAGAGACCTTTTAAAAAAGAGAAAGAAATCTCTCTCTCTTTATGTGCACACACCAAGGAAAGACCATGTGAGGTCACAGCAGGAAGGCAGCTGTCTGTAAGCCAGGAAGAGAGCTCTCACCAGAAACTGAATGAGCCAGAACCTTGATCTTGGACTTCCCAGCCTCCAGACCATGAGAAATGAATTTCTGTTGTTTAAGCCACTCAGTCATGTTATTTTGTTATAGCAGCTGGAACTAAGATAATATCTAAAGTTAAAATTAAATAATTTGATAAGCATTGAGTAGCAAGCAGAGGCCCACATGCATGTGCGCTAGGGCACACTACAGAAGACATTTCCAGAGCAGGACAGAGGCTACAGTGGCTGACTATTATGGTCCTTTTCTCCTCTGAGATTCTGTGATTTCACAAGTCTTTAAAGCTATATGGACACAGAAACACAGGTCTCTACTTGTATCATTGTCTTCTCACTTTATAGAGGATGGAGACTAGACAAATTGATTTCATCTCTTATGTCAACCCTTATTCATTGACAGTGGCTTCCTGGAACTGTTTTGAGAAGGATTTTTGAAGCTGTATGAAAAAAATCCATGATAAAAGGAACTAATGTTTATTGGGTAATTGTCATGCACCTGGCCCCCTTCTAAGCACAGTATTTGTTTTAATTTACTTTATACTTGCAACAACTCTAAGAGCTGACTCCTAGTAGCATCAACATTTTTTGATAAGAATGTCAAGGCACAGACAGGAGGGACTACTCAAAGGCCATGTGGTTAGTAACTGGCAGCATCAGACCACAAACCCAGTAGTTTGGCTTGAGAGATTTTGCCTGTAACTGTTACACTATGATACCTCTCCAGCAATCCATTTGCAGTAATTATCAAAAGTGGAGGGGGTTGAAGAGATAGATACATGCTCCACAATCCTTATGTCAGGATCTGCTCTGGGGGACACTCAAACCCAAACAAGTGGGCATAATATATTTTTATATGAGTGCCATAACCATTCAGACACAAACCAGAAAATTTTAAAGACTCTTTAATAGTTGGTTAACAGATTAGAGCCCAGTAGTCCAGACACTGTAAATTATAGGGAAACAGTGTTTGGAATTCCATCATTTCTTCGAAAAATATGTTTGGAACCATATTATCCCAGTTCATGTTATAATGGAGAGTAGAAATAGGTAACATCAGCTATTAAACCATATTTCTCTGACCCTTCAGCCCTCTATGATTGCAAAAACACCAACTCCCTTCTTAATCAACTCCCACCCCCAGATATCTATTTATATAAGTACCCTGGGGATCATGTGGGCTCAATGCTTGCCCCAGACACCTCTTTCCTTCTACAGCTCTCCCCCTCTCTTATCTGCTGTCGAAGTTTCTCAGGTAACTTCTTGCCCAGGTTACTGATAGCTGCAAACCTTTCCTGCCTTGTCTTGTCATCCAACTGTGTCTGTTGAAGGTAATATCACTGCCTTTCTCTTCTCTGTTCTAGATTTGGTTAATCTCCATAGTAAATCATGTCTGTTGAGTGCTCTATCAGCAGGCCCCAAACTTGACACATAACAGTGGGCTTTTCCCTCCAGACAAACACAGCCCATTAACCCCAAAGAACAATTCCCAATATCTCATGCCCCTCGGTATCTGACAGATTTATGAGAGACAAGCAAATGAGAGGGACAGGCTTATAAAATCTTTCCAAGCCAAGCATTCATTGTGAATATACCTGATTTTTTATACTATTTGAAGAAAATTCTGTGCCTCCTTGTACAAGACTCAACATGTCATTTTTTAATTTATTTAAAATAATCCTTTCTATTAAATTGGCCTTAAGAGTCCCGCATCTTTTCACCTTCCAAAATTTCCCTGTATTGCCTTTATTTTAGAGAAAGCTAAGGAAAGATGATAAAAATCTACAGTCCTTGATCCTACATTTTAAAATGCAAGATGTTAAAAGCAAATAAAGTAGGTCAAGCCTTCTCCATATTTAGCAGAGACTAGCGCTTTTCCATATCAGCAAATATTAAAGTTGATAGGCAATCAAAAGTGCTATATCTTCCTTTAGTATAAGAAAATGTTATTAAGCAGCTGACATTCTATTTTTATCCCAGCCAAAGAAATAGAACAAATCCAACTCTGTGACTTTATTGCTTATGATTTTATAGACGGCTATTTTGTACATTTAAGTAGAGGCACTTTATTTTGCATTTATTTGGACAATGAGTAATAGTTAAACACATTCAACTAATTAATTATAAGTGAAGTCTGTTTAAATGCTGCCTGTGGTTAAGCTTATAAAACCCTCAGGGGTTTGAAGCCATATTTAAAGTTGGAAGGTCTGATAGAACAAAATGGAGGAACGTGTAAGGAGGAATAATAATTGAATTCAAGGCTACAGGTACCTGGGGAGAACTTTAAGTTCTTGCTTTATTTTGAGAATGGAGAAAGTTATGAATATCCTTCATTATTCTGGGACATAATAGCACTCAGTTGGACAAATATAATAAAATATGTAAGTAAAATTAAATGATGCTACTTTTCTTCCTAATAATAGCAACTCTAACATCTAGGATGTATGCTATGTTCATTTAATGAAAAAGAAGACTGTAAAAACCTCTAAAGCAGGCTAACAGTGTTAATACAATGAATTATTTTGTAAAAATTCACCTCACTAATAACAATAAATGATTTTCACAAGTACTTGCGAGGCAAAGAGAAGATGTTGCTATTCATTAATGGAGAGAATCATTGGGTTGAAGGACTTTGCTATGGGAGGGACTGTACTCTGAACCCTGGAATCTTTCATCTTCTTCCAAAAATGACACCTGCCGTTAAAGTATGAAGAGAGTCATACCTGTGCCAATTTGTAATTGGAATCATTGCTTGAAGAGGCTGTCATGAACTCCACAGCTAACTTTATCTCTGGGAGTCCACACTGTTCCTCAGGGGAAGGAAACTCTTATCACTGTGATGTCCAGCCAACAGCCAGGTCCAGTCCTTCAAAGTAAGGGGCACTGGCTGCCAACCTGGCCCTGGATGTCATTCCCGGCCCACATACCTCTGACGGTAGTTTTGCATCCCTGATATCACCTCCATTTTGGTTCTGATCTAGGACATAAACTGAGCCCACATCTCCGAGTGTTTCCAACGGACTCATTCTCCATCCCCTGGTCACTTGACTCTTTCAATCTCTAATTTAGACTTTAGATGAGTCTCTGAACTTCCTGGTTCTGTTCTTAGACGTCCTGGAACTTTATGTCTATGTGGGTTCTTCCCCGGTACTAGCACCTCCTCCCACCGAACCAGCCACTTGCAGTTTGGCCTCAACATCCTCCTAATCCTATTCAGAGGGTTCACATTTGCTTTGCCCTGTGCCACCCTCTGGTACCACAGGAAGAGCAGCCCTACCTGGAATGCAGGTTGACCTCTTGTGGGCTGGAAGTACTCTTCCTGGTGCATTTATTTTCCTTATCTCTTTCTCTTGGACAAAATAAAAGGTAAATTATAGGGTTTATTAAAGGAGGAGCAGGAGGAAGAAGAAGATGACCATGGTGACACACAGAAAGCCATTGCTGGGAAGGTCACGAACTTGATCATGCATGCGAGGTGGTCAAACACTCTAACCTCTTGCTAGAAAAGGAAGCTCACAGAGAAGCCTAATGGGAAAGCATCTTATCAGCTCAGACCTCCACCAATCCTGCATAACTGACTATTCCCCCAGGAAGAAAGAGCTTTAAAATATCCTTCTCCATCTCACCACCAAGAAGTCTGATTTAACAAACGAAAAAAAAGCAATGTTGTAAAGAACAAAAATTCAAGCCAAGTGCACTAAACTCTATGTGTTTTTGTGTGTGTGTATGTGTGGGTGTGTGAGAGAGCTCTCTCTCTCTATATATATATATGTGTGTGTATATATATACACACACATATATATATACACACATATATATATAAATATATATATATAGAGAGAGAGAGAGGGACTTCAGTCAGAGATGGATTTAAGTTTATGGGAGCCTGAAGCTTTTACAATTTATGAAGCCCACTTTAAGAAAAAGAATACAAAATTATAAAGGACAACTTAATTACTAGAATAAATATTTATTTAGAATAAGAATAAAAATCACAACAAATGATACATTTTTAAAAGCTGTCAAATACCACAAACATTACAAAAAATAACAAAGTTTTTATTTAACTGCCTATTATATCTCTGTGATGCTTTGGGCTGCATATTCTCTGGCTGCTTCTTCATATGACAATAATTTTGAAATATAATTTTTCTAGAGAAATTAATCAGTCTTCTATCATTATTGATTAATATTTATTTTTATTATCAACAATTTAGAAAAATATTTTATATTTAACCCTAATTATTGATAACATTTCACAAATTGGGGAAATTCTGTAAAGTTTCATTTGTATATAAGCTATTATATGTGTACTCACTATTTGTAATACTGATATAATTTTGGGTCCTACAAACACAGGAATTCTGATAAATTCTATTTCTTCCTACTACCTTTGAAAAAGTAAATGGATGGTACATTGGTAATTGCAAATACCATATTATGGGTATATTCCTGATAGGAGAGAAATTCTGTTCTGACCAGATGTCAATGAGAACTGAATCTTCCATTTTCAATTTTACATGACTTCTGATTGGAAGATTTTCCACAGGCCTGCTTCCTTCTCCGCATGTCTCAAACCATGTTTCTCCTCCAGGACCCACATATGTCCCATGCCACCTGCCATCGGACACGCTCACATGATGCTGTGACCTCCGCCCCTGCACCCTGGTGTCATGCAGCCGAGTGAGGAGCTAGTGAGGAGCAGGAGAGTGCCTGGGAGACACGTCCTCACCAGGAAGCCTAGCAGGTTCTTAACCATGCCTAGCAGGTTCTTAACCATGCTCTGAAGGGGCTGTGAGCCGCGTAAATATACGCCATGCAAATGAAGGTATGAGCAGTTCAATCTCCCCTTAGTTGGATCCCCAAATACCTGCAGCCACATCGCTATCTGACTTGAAGGGAAGTAGGACAGAGTGGAGATTGGAGTGGAGAGAAACAGTAGCCTTAAGTAATTGTGGTTAAATTATCTTATTCGTACAAATTTTACACATTTATAGGGTCCTCTCCCAGAGCCTTGGAAGGGGCCTGTGCAATTGAAGGGTTCCAAAGTTTGACCTCATTAGCTTCATAGTAAGTCCACCTCTGGCACCAGCCAACATTTTCCTGAGTGTTTAGGAAATATGGAAAGCTAAGCCTTCCATAAAAGTTAATTGATGATGACAGTATTTGGAGATTATCCTTTGAGAAAAGGCGTTATCAAAGACTAGAGATAAGCCATATTTAATAATTAGGGTCCTAAAGCAAGGTATAGACATTTCTCTGAAAATGCCAACTGGTGGGGATGGCATGGAACAGATTGCAAGAAAAATCCAAAAGGGTGTTGAAGTACCCCATGGATCTTGAAGTTCCTAATTGAGGAGAAATTTGATTTTTCTGTCAGAATTCAAAGTATCTTACTCATTATTTTTAAATATAAGAATGTGTTTTAAGACAAATATTTTTTTATCCTATAGTCTAGATTCCAGTCATTCTCAAATTCTGCTTTGTTTTTTTAAAAATAAATTTATTTATTTTTGGCTGTGTTGGGTCTTCGTTGCTGTGTACGGGCTTTCTCTAGTTGTGGAGAGCGGGGGCTACTCTTCATTGCGGTGCACAGGTTTCTCATTGCGGTGGCTTCTCTTGTTTGCAGAGCATGGGCTCTAGGCGTATGGGCTTCAGTAGTTGTGGCACATGGGCTCAGTAGTTGTGGTGCACGGGCTTAGTTGCTCTGCGGCATGTGGGATCTTCCTGGACCAGGGATCAAACCCGTGTCCCCTGCATTGGCAGGCGGATTCTTAACTACCAGGGAAGTCACTCTGCTCTGTTTTTGTAAACCTTCCAGGCAGGTACCTGATCTGTATGGGCACTACATAACTGTTATAGTCCTGATTTTGGTGTCAAAGTCGGGATAAACCAGAATAAATAACCTCCACATAGAATTCTACCTTAAGGCTTTTTTTTTTTTTTTTTTCGGCATGCCACAAGTTACAACCGAAGGAAACATTCCAAGGACTGAAACAGTCACCCATATTATGAATACACTATTTGCAATAACTAAACCTGGGTATCTTGGGCTAAAAGCTTAAACTCTAAAGGATGGTGGCTCCTCAGGTGATATACAGAAAGTGGAGCAAATTAAGAAAATGATGGCAATAGATTCAAGCAACTGATAGATGTGCTGCATGATAAATTTAAACAAGATTTAAAACGACAATTATAAGGTCCATGACTATTTGTTGTAAAATAAATCACTTTTCTATCATGAAGGAGTTGTATAGAGACACCAAGAATCTCTGCAAGAAAATGAGATTCTCTTATTGAATAAAACTAAATGTGAGGCATGGAGAGTCAAGAAGTCAAGATTCTGACTATGAATGTAGAAAATAGAAGCATAGGTCACCAGGACAGCATTCTAAGGTATATCCTTAGAATGACTTACTCCAGTTATTGAAGGTACCAGGTTTGCCTCACATATTTATCTATTTCTTCTATGTATAACTAAGACTTTTTTGAAGAAATGTAGGGCTGAAAAATACTGAAAGGGGTTACTTAATTTATTTTTCTTTGGGATAAAAATATATCTAATTTTAGATAGAAAATATATGTTGCCTTCTTAAAGATTTCTAGAAATGGAGATTCAGAGCCATGCTCAAACAGAATTCCAGTGTTTGTTCTCTTCAGAGATGAATTTATCCATCTAACTATCTTACAGTATAATCTTGGGTCTTGCTTTTTTCCCTCTATAAAAAACAAAGCTTGGGCTTCCCTGGTGGCGCAGTGGTTGAGAATCTGCCTGCTAATGCAGGGGACACGGGTTCGAGCCCTGGTCTGGGAAGATCCCACATGCCGCGGAGCAACTAGGCCCGTGAGCCACAACTACTGAGCCTGCGCGTCTGGAGCCTGTGCTCCGCAACAAGAGAGGCCACGATAGTGAGAGGCCCGCGCACCGCGATGAAGAGTGGCCCGTGTTGCTGCAACTAGAGAAAGCCCTCGCACAGAAAACGAAGACCCAACACAGCCAAAAATAAATAAATAAATTAAAAAAACAAACAAACAAAGCTTATTCATAATCCTTTGCACACTAACCATTCACACAATTTTGCTAAACTCGCTCTCCAAGTTCTGTATTTTCTTTTCTGACCAGAAAAAGTCGACTTGCTTTGATGTTTTCTCATATAACTCTTAATCCATTTTTTTATGACTCTTCTCTTAATTTTATCCCTCTTTATTCATGCAGCTCAGTTTAGCTCATCTTATATAAAAATTTGCTATTGTATCAGTTAGGAATGTGTTTGCCTGCAAGCAACAAAAACCTCAACAAACAGTAGCTTAAACAGGAAACGGGTTAATTTGTCTCATGCAATAAGACGGCAGGAGTAGGCAGTGCGGGGCAGGTTGGTGACTCAATGATGTCATTAAGCATGAAGGATCCTTTTTTTTCCTCCCCCTCTGCTATCCTTAGAATGAGGTCTTTCTCAACATGCTTGTAACCTCATGGTCAGGAGTTGACTGCTGCACCTATGAGCTTATGTTCATGTTACACAAAGAAAGATTCAGGAAAGGACTCAAATCCTCTCAATAAGAGGTGGAATCTGGTTCCCTACCCACCAAGTCTGGGTTGGCCTTTTCACTTGCCATGAACAACAGAATGTGAAGGAATTGAAGATATTTTAGTTACAAGCTTAGGCCTCCAGAAGTCCTGCGTTCCTTCACTCTCTTTTGGAAACCACCGTTGATGCCACTGAAACCGCCTGTTGGAGGATGAGACCATGTGGAGCAGAGACTAGCTATCTCAGTTGAGACTACAGTAAATCAGTGAGCCCCCAAAAGACCCATTACTAACCACAGACACATGAGTGAGCCAGCCTAAATTGCAAACATGCTTTTCTGACTCCCCACTTACACTGGTGACCTAAGGAATCACAAGCTAAACAAATGGTTAGGAGACACTAAGTTTGAGGGTATTTTCTTATGCAGCAAAAGCTAACTGATACACATGGGCTCCTCCAAGTTGCACTATTCCTACCCCATATCCAGTAGTAGCTCATTGACCTAGATGAATTCATTTCTATTCTGGATGAACACTTACATCTCACTAGTCATCAATAAAAACTGAGTGATGCCTTTAGCTTCTTTCTGCAAAATTCCTTTTTATGAGTTTTGGACAAGATAACAATGATCCCAAGTGGGTTTCTCTTGTGCATATCCCATACATGGTTCCATAGTTTTTGCTCAGATTAATTCAGATAATTCTAGGAAAGCAGTTTGCCAAGGACAGTGACTCCTTCTTACCTTTAGATGTTTCTGTGTTGGTGAAAAATATCAATATATAATATCCCCCAAACTTCAGAGCATAGTTATCAAACTCTCTGAGTTATTTTAAATTCCCTCTCTGCTGGCTTGAGGTGAAGAGGGAAATACCCCTCCTACACCTTAGGAAATGGATGAGACTCACAGTACACCAAATGACTCCAAAAGTCACTCTGTAATCTCCAATAATCTAACCTGTTGTGGTACTGGGTTAAGAATCTTTTAACTGATTTTTAATTACTTCTCTTGCAAATCCCACATCATGGTTTCTCACTTCACATCAAAATATGACACCTACTTCCATTTCATCATCCTGTACACTGAGATAAAGTACTCTCCACATGCAGATTTTTAAGTCTATCAGCAAATACTAGAGTCATTTTGGGCCAGAGGTAAGGAGGGGAGGAAGTTAGGTAACTGCTTTCCAGAACCCAGAACTCAACAGAAAGTATGCTACATCTTACCGCAAATTTTAATCACAAAACTATGAATTCATTCGAACATCATCCTTACCACTTGGGAGTCAAAGCTACCTGAAAAACTCTAAACAAAATATAATGAATGCCAGTGAGATGGTGTCCTAAACGCTGAGAGCACTCTTGGTGGGGTGCTGTAGGAAGCAGCTGCCCTACAATGTCTGTTCTTATTTAACATCTTCATTCATAAGCCAGAATAGGGAACAGACAGCACACTGATGAAATTCACAGATGGTACTCATTTGGGAGATATTATGAATACCAGGGATATCAGGGAAATGATACAATAGGACCTAGAGAAGGAATAACAATGAGACTTGACTTTGAAAATGCAAGGCAATGAGTCTGAATATCAAAAAAGAAACCTTCAACATTTAAATAGAGGAGAGAAAACGAGAAGTCAATGTTGAAAGTGACATGGAGTTGGATAATGGAGTTAAAGTTTAAAATGGGCCCTTTGAAATATAGCAGTAAAATTACTAGTGTATTTCTTAATCATCTCTGATCTTTGAGAGATGAATGAGGTGCTGTTACCATGTGGTCCCTTATTCCAAACTTATCACATTGTTTTTGTAAATTACCTTTTTTTTTTTTTTTTCTTGAAATACAGAATTTTATTTAGAAACTGTTTAAAGTAGCAAAAAACTCTGTCAGGACAGACCAGGTGGAAAATGGTTTCCCAATAAAATGGAATTTTAGGGCAACAAAAGTCTAAAAGGCCACAAAAGAGAAATAGCACCACTGTTATTTGAACAATGGTTAGTTACTTGCATTTTTTGGCATTGTTAATCACTGAATCTGGGTTTTCCTCTGAATTCCATACAGAGCATGCACCACACAACAATTTTATCATAAAATACCTGCTTGCTACACACATTTTAGGACAAGCTACCACCAGAAACAAATCCATACAAATACATCAGGGGCAGAACAATCTCAGTAGTGGGTAACACACATTTTGCAGAATTCTGCCAAACAAAGGAACTGAATAGACTGTGGGCAAAGCAAATGAGGGAGTTAAGGGATGAAATATTTTAAATATTAATAATTAACTCAGACATGGTACTGTATTTTCTGCAAAAGAAAATTAAAATTTAGTAACACGTTAACATTTTTATCTCCAAAGAGATTAGTGCACTGGCAAAGTATTCCGATAACAGTGGAGGGCTGTGGACAGCAGGTACCGAAAACACCCAGCCTTGCAGATCCCAAGGTAGCAGTGGCCTTCCTTCACTGATCACTCCCCTTGCCAGAGGTCCAGAAAGAGCTTGCAGCATGATCACCTGCCTGCTGAACTTCCACTCTAAGCGGCAAACTTTAAGGAGCCAAAGAGTTGTCCCCAGTGGGCAAGGGGAGCAGAGAAGAGAAACATGTTAAATGTAAACTTAAAAGACAGTAAAATGGGACACAACCCACATTCAAATCCCAGAGATGTGGGCAAGTCCCCAAAAGTAGTTGTTAGATTTAAAAACTGGACACACCTCATTTCAAAAACTACAACAACAACAACAAAACACAGAAATAAATGCCTTAAGAGTATTTAAAAGATGCTTCCATATTTCAAAATGTAAAATGTAACATGACAGGAGCTTTTGTGTGTTTGACATTGTGTCTGGGAAGGAAGGGCCAGAACCTGGAACCTTTGGGACCTGCTGTTCCCAGCCCTCGCGGGGGCTGCCTGATGCTCATAGGCCCAGACCTTGGCCCAAAAGGAAAGCTTGAAAAGTTGCTTTGTAAAGCCATTTAGTGCCCTTGACCAATTGCATCCCTGATAAGAAGCAAGAGGCATTGTTGCCTGGATGAATAGAGGGTGTGTTTCAGCCCTGAGACATTTTGAGTCGAAGAGCTTGATTTTCATAGAACATTTCTCTGGTGATTTTTCCAGTTATCCCTGATATTTCTATGTACTGTAAATTACCTTTTGATTTGTATATCCTTTCCTATCATATCAGACTCTAAGCTTCTTGAACACAGGGATTGAGTTACATTCGTTGTTGTAAATCTGCCTTAGTGACTGGCACATAGTAGGCACTGGATAAATATTTCTTGAAGGTAAAAATGAACTACTTCCAACAGCATCTCTTTTTTATGGGGTGAGATGATGAAATGTTATCAGATAACATTTTGATTTCAGGATATGAGTAAAGCAGGAGCAAGGGAGAATTATGAATAATGAGTAATAACAATAATATCACCTTTCATTTGTATAGACCTTTCACAATAACCATTTGAAGAGTCAAAAAGAGACTAACTCTCATATTCAAACGGGGCAGAGGGTATGAACTCCTAACTATGGAGATAAGGCATTTGAGAATTGTAGACCTCTGTCTGATTTGTAGAAGACGTTTATGTCAGTTTTGCCATTATGTTAGACATATAAGTCATGTTAGCATAGAATATAGAATGTGAAAGTTACAACAGCTGCTCTCTGAGGATGGTTTTGGGACCTCTACTGACCTCAAAACTTTTTCAGGGAGTTCACAGGTTAAAATTACTTTCACATTACACTGCGATGTTATCTGCCTCCTTCAGTCTTCTTCTTTTGAGTGTATAATGGAGTTTTCCAGAGGTTAAATAAGGTGATCACATCATCGCCCTAGTGACTAATGAAATGTTTGCTTGTGTTTTCTAGTGTTTTAAATTTTTCACAGCTTGAATTTCTAAAGCAGTAAATATTGATAGACAGGACACACACAAGCAAAAGCTTTTGGGAGCCCTTAATAATTTTTAAGAATGTAAAGCAGTCCTGATACCAAAAAATTGAGAATTACTAGCTTTGGAGTCAAACAGACATAAGTTATAACTGACTTCCCAGTTATTGACCTTTTCTAAGCCTCAGTGTCCTGGGCATAAGAGTGACATTCACATCATGGAGTTGTTGTGAGGACTAAATAAGAAAATATAGGCAAGCAACAGAGCTCAGGGTTGAGTATACAGTCAACTCTTAATAAGTAGTTTATCATCATTGTAAAGGAATGATAAAAGCATTTTTATGACCCTTTGGAAACCAAGTTTTCTTTGTAGTACTCCATCCATCCTCCAAGGAGAGGAGAGGAGAGGAGGTGAGAGGGCAGAGCCTTCATTCCTCATCCTTGAAATCAATGAGAAATTGATGATTCTGCTGCTTCTGACTTCTGGAGGGTGTGGTTTCATTCATCTCAAACCTGTTGCTAGAAGCTCCTGTGTGTAAATCAGAACAGGAAACATATGATGTCTCCCTGCTGGTGGTTAGAGCAGAAGGTCATCAATTTCAAGCAGGAGGAGCAAAGGGCTCTATGCTTCTGACCAATGGCCTTTACAGAGACAAATCTCTGCCACTGACAACAGTCCCATATGGAAGCTATCAAGGACCATGCTTTTTCATTTCTTAGAGAAGCCTTGTTCCCGAGAACTGCTGCATTCAAAATAGTACAATACAAATGTTATCAATCATAAGGGTAATCAAATTTACTTTTCTCTAACACTTCCCAATTAATGCTTTCATATGCGTAGATCTATAACACCAGAGCTAGAAGGATCTTGGTGATTATTTGAACAAGGCCTCTAACATAGAGTTGACACGGAGAAAATAGGACACAGACAATTTAAAGTTACTTGCCCAAGATTATACAAATAATGGGAGAACCATGATCTTATTAAAATTTATGATAACTTGATGACATATGCTATTATATTATATGATGATATAATATATACAATAATAATGTTACATATGATATTATTTATTAAAACCAATGTGCAGATGAGAGAACTTAGGTTTAACTATTTCCCCAGAGTTAATCTACTGAGTCAGTAGGACTGTAGGACAGTAACTAGTACAGATTCAAGTCTGGATCATCTTAGGGGGCTTCACTACTTTATTTACAGAATTACTGTCATATTTTGGGTAAGACTTACTTCCTAGAAAAACAACTGTGAGGAACAGTGATTCTGGAAATGCTGGTAGTAGCGTACCTACCCTTCCTTCCTCCACCAAACACTTTAGTCCTGCTGTATCCTCCCATATCTCAAGAGTTCTCAGTGTGTCCCTGATAAGACCCTACCTATTGGGAAGAATGAGCATATTCTTGGGAGGCGCTAATACCGATGACGAATTGATCATCCTCAGGCAAAGTTGATGACTGTAATGCAAGAAGCTTGCTCAGAAATTTTTCCTTTGCTCTTTTGCTGCTGTAGTGGAAATCCCACCACCACCTGTTCATTGACATTATACTTCTAAAGGCCTTTACTAAGAATGAAATGTTACTTCGTGAAGGTGATGCATTAACTTTATTCAACACCATAAACTGGCTTTTCATATTATCTTAGATTAGTTCTGTATTGAGGTCAAGAAGGGATAGGTGACTATGATGAGAGCTATAGTGGTGGGCAACCGAAGGGCACTGAGTATCAAGGGAAGTCTTACCATAGTTCCTTCTACTCTGGTTTGAACTACATGAATGAATCAGTAAATATCTTCCTAATATTGTAAAAGATCTTTATTCTTATGGGTAGCCCCTAATTATGATAGAGTGTGGGAGACATATTCATGGACATGGGGTTTTGGTTCAGTGTCTTTCTCTGCTTCTTATAAACTATGTGACTTTGAGTAAGTTATTTGACCTTCTGAGCTTCAGTTTCCTCAAATGAACAATAATAGCTACCTCATAGGATTTTTGTTATAAACTTAATAATGGCAACACTTATCATCACGATTACTAGGTTAAGTAGTGAACCACGCTATTAGTCAGGATCAACTAGGTTATGCTACAATAACAAATCAATCCCCAAACGCTGTGGCTTAGTACAACGAAAGATGGTTTTCCACTCATACTACATGTCCACTATGGGTTAGTGGGCCGCACTCAGGAACCCAGGCTGGCACTCTCCCCCAGATTGTAACCCACCCATTTGAGACATGTGTTTCTCTCAGTAATCCCAGCAGAGGAAGAGAGCTCTGGGGAGTCTTGCACCAGCAACTACAACCTTTGGCTCAGAAATAAGACATGTCATTTCAGCTCACAGCCTGGTGGCTAAAGGTATCCTGGCGAACTCATCTAATTGCATGGTGCCTGGATATAATGGAAGCCCAGTGAATGTTTGTTGAAGGAATAAAGCAATAAACAAAAATAACAGTTTATGTAAAGCATTGTTTCTATGTGCCAAGAACTGATTAACACATTTTTCTTGTTAAATGACTAAATGGACACAGCTAGATATAAGGTTAGCTCTGGGTACTGATATTAATATACTTTCATAATATACGATTTTAGAAAAATATTAAATCTTTCTTTTCCCTTCCTTTGCAGCATCAGTTTAGAGAGGATAATTCAAAAGCCCCTAAGTCCTACATTCGGTTTGCCTCATTTAAAAACTATTCGTAGGAATTTGACAATGACATTAGGTGTCTCCATTACAGCTTCATACATCAGTTAATGTGAGCTCGCTTTCAAGTCCGAATCTAAAAGTCCAGGTGCATCTTAACTCTGAACGCTTTGAAGTTTACCCATCCTTATTTAATGTGATAATGTAATCTATACGTTCAGAATCCATTTGAGGGGCAGTAAAGGGAAAATGGCACACCAAAGGAAAGATGAACTGCTCTCTGGGGGGAAATCTATCTTGCACATGCATTCATCTTAGGCAGACATTGTTGTTTAAACTAAAAATAATCACAGCCAGTTCTGTGACATTAACCTTAGTTACTCCTGTATAAACCAGGAATGAAAATGAGGACAAAGGTTGGCAGTGAGTCTGACGATTATTTTATGTCCATGCTCATACTGTTTCATCCTGCCTGGAGGAAAATGGCGCCTACGTGTTAGATACGCACGTTCATTTCTCGAGTTGTAATTAGTATACTTGGGTTGTTGTTACCTATAAGAGATTAGAATGCTGAATACCCTACTGACTCTAACAATGCAGACAGATTACCACGTAACGCTCGGAAAAACCTTTGCCATGACCGTCAGCTCCACGGCGTTATCCAGAGGGCACCGTTTACTTATTTACTTTCCTTGTCTTTTACCGCATTCTAAATTGGTATACCGGTAAACACATTAATAGTCTTAATAGATACCCATCCACCCCAAAAGAATGTGAATCCTGGAAAACGACAAAAGAGAAGAATACTCATTCAGAAAAATTAAGGGGAGGGGAGTTAGCACTGAGACTTGAGGGGGAACAAAAGGAAGCTGAAAAATAGAATTTACATAATGAGCAAAGGAAAAAGGTTAAAGCCTTCTTTTATTCATCTGCTGGCTCTTCTTAAGAATGCCTCAAGGATTAGAATAGACACTAGTCATATTCATACCAAATATGAAGAAAGCAGCCTGAGGATATTCCTTCTTTTCATTCCTCAAGAAACAAGCAATTATTTCTTATCTATCGGGGGAAATCATTGGGGGGCGGGGCACCCAGGAAAAAAAAAACAACAAAAATACAAAAACCCTGAGGAGGTAATCTTTCACACTTCAAACATTTCTCATGGCTCTCTTTGTTATCACGAAGCAATCCTGTCAGGTAGTCAGTCTTAAAATCTTTTGAATTCTTCCTTACAGAGTTTCCCACTTCAAACAAGAAGCAGTTGCCTATAACAAAATGACAATTATCAAAACCTAAACAAAATGGAAGTTGTTTGCACAACAGTCGATCTGTTCAGGCTGACTGCAACAAACAAAATGAAGCTAAGACATCTCAAATAGTTATACTTTGTGCAGTAAACAGCTCAAGTATTTCCCTACTCTCTCACAGGGGTACATATAATACCATTGTGATGTTAACATTGGGACAGGGTCACATTTCTTAGCTTCTCTGATGGACTCAGATGCCCCTTTTTGTGTTCTCATTGTTCTGTGTATTTCTCCTTTGCAACACTAACTACTGCTGGAATTTTACATTTACTCATATGACTCTCTTAGTAATGTTTGGGTTCCCTAGGCATCGGATCCCTGAGGACAGCAGACATGCCCCCTTCTCGGTTCACCACTGCGTCCCCATCTCCTGGCATAGGTCTGGTAAATGCAGACGTGCCTGGATCTGTGTTGGATAAATGTATTAATGAAGGTAGATAAAACTGTTAATTAGTTCAGTTAAAGTCTGGGACACTGATGGTCGTCCCCCTTGTCACCTCTTTATTCTGTTCTCCACACCCTTATTCAATGTGCTCTTTACCCAGGGACTCTGTCTTCAGTAACATTTTCTAATATATATATAAACTTCATTTTTAGAACTGTTTTATATTTATAGAAAAATTGCAAATATAGTACAGAGAGTTCCCACATACCCTGAACCCAATTTTTCCTATTATTAACATCTTATATTAGTGTTTGTTACAATTAATGAACCAATAGTGATATATATTATTGTTAACTAAAGTCCATTCTTTATTCAGATCTCCTTAGTTTTTTTGTAATGTTCTTTTGCTGTTCCAGGGTCCCATCCAGGATGACACAGCACATTTAATTACCACGTATCCTTAGGCTCTTCTTGGCTGTGACAGTTTCTCAGTCTGTGCTTTTTTTTTTTTTTTTTTTTTCTTTTTTCTATGACCTTGACAGTTTGAGGAGTACTAGTCAGGTATTTTGTAGACTATTCTTCTGTTGGGATTGGTCTGAAGCTTTTCTCATAATTAGACTAGGGTTATGTATTTGAGGGAGGAATACCACAGAGGAGAAGTGTTATTTTCATCACATCATGTCAAGGGTACATTTATCAACATGACTTAATCACTGAGATTGTTGACCTTGATCACCTGGCTGAGGTTGTGTTTGTTAGCTTTCTCCGCTGTGTGCAGCTATACTTAAGTGATTTGGGACTTATACCCCATATTCCAGAAGGTGAAATATCTAAAATTATTTGAAATTCTTCTGTATGGGAAACTTGCCTATTCTCCCTCATTTATTTATTTATTCAATACTTTACATAAGTATGGCTCGTGGATATTTATTTCATATATTAGGTTATAACCCAATACTACTTTATTTATTCTGTTGCTCACATTGTTCCAGCTCTGGCCACTGGGAGCTCTTTCCGTCTGTTCCTATGTCTCTTTGACATACCCTCGTCATTGAGGGGTCTTGTTTGTTTGTTTTTGATTTTTCAGTCCTTACTTTCTGATACTATAAGATACTCCAGACTCATCTTGTGTAGTTCCTGTCCCATTCCTGGACTCAGCAATTTCAGCTATTTCTTCAAGGAACTTTTCTTCCTTTTGTTGGGGAATGGTCTTAGAAACCAAGATCTGCCTACTAGGTGCGCTCACTGCTACTGGGGGTATTGTTGCTTCTAGACCAGCTCAGCTGACACAGCAAGATATTGCTGTATTCATTTGCAAATACATGCATATCTATACCTATTTTTATATGGAAGCATCTGTATCTATGTGAAGCTAAACATGAGTTCATACTGATGTTTCTAATTCTGATTCATTGCAACATGGGTCACTCTAGCCTCTTCCCTGTGTATCTGTAAACTTCCACTCCAGCAGTGATAAACTTGGCTTCTACCATCCACCATCCACCATCCATTTACTTAATTGTTCAATTCCAGTCCACACATAGAGAAATATCAGGATTGTTAACTGATATTCTTGTGGGATATGTATTTAGCAACTAGAATACGGTGCTTATCTACAACTTCTTTTGCCTTTAGTTTTATATTCCACTCATTTCCAAAGTTACTTTGGTCAGCACTTTTTTCTCCCACCACTTCCAGTGAGGTTGGCTTAAACATTTGCAACACAGATTGTTTTAAGACAGTATGCTTTATATTCTGTGACTGCTAGACCTCCAAAAATGATTTTTAAAATAATTTACAAAAATTAAGGCTCACGTTTTGTGCTGTAAAATTCAGTGCACTTTGATAAATGCATAATGTCATGTATCCACAATTGCAGTATAATACAGAATAGTTTCACTACCCTAAAAAATTTCCCATGCTTCACCTATTTAACTTTCCCTCCCCTTTCCCCCAAATCCCTGGCAATCACTGATATATTTTTTTTACCATTACTAGATTTTTGCCTTTTCCAGATGCCATATAATTGGAATCATATAACATATAGCTTTCTTAAAATGGCTTCTTTCACTTAGCTATATGAACTTGATCTTCATCCACATCTTTTTGTAGCTCATTTCTTTTTATTGCTGATAGCTCATTTCTTTTTATTGCCGAGTAATATTCAATTGTATAGATGTGCCACAGGTTGTTTATCCATTCACTTATTTAATGAAAGACATTCCGGTTGCTACCAACTTTTGGCGGTTATGAATAAAGTTGCTATAAATTATTCACTTGCCGATTTTTATACAGACATAATTTTCAAATCACTTGAATAAATACCTAGGAGTGCAATTGCTGGATACTATCTCCAGTAACTCAATAACTACCAGCTAAATCTCACTGAAGCGATAACTGAAAAAATATATATTTTTTAACATCATTATTGGAGTATAATTGCTTTACAATGGTGTGTTAGTTTCTCCTTTATAACAAGTGAATCAGCTATACATATACATATATCCCCATATCTCCTCCCTCTTGCGTCTCCCTCCCACCCTCCCTATCCCACCCCTCTAGGTGGTCACAGAGCACGGAGCTGATCTCCCTGGGCTATGTGGCTGCTTCCCACTAGCTATCTATTATACATTTGGTAGTGTATATATGTCCATGCCACTCTCACTTCGTCCCAGCTTACCATTCCCACTCCTCATGTCCTCAAGTCCATTCTCTACGTCTGTGTCTCTATTCCTGTCCTGCTCCTAGGTTCTTAAGAACTTTTTTTTTTTTTAGATTCTATATATATATGTGTTAGCATATGGTATTTGTTTTCCTGTTTCTGACTTAATTCACTCTGTTTGACAGACTCTAGGTCCATCCACCTCAATACAAGTAACTCAATTTCATTTCTTTTTATGGCTGAGTAATATTCCATTGTATATATGTGCAACATCTTCTATATCCATTCATCTGTCGATGGACACTAGGGTTGCTTCCATGTCCTGGCTATTGTAAATAGAGCTGCAATGAACCTTGTGGTACATGACTCTATTTGAATTATGGTTTTCTCAGGGTATATGCCCAGTAGTGGGATTTCTGGGTCATATGGTAGTTCTATTTTTAGTTTTTTAAGGAACCTCCATACTGTTCTACATAGTGGCTGTATCAAGTTACATTCCCACCAACAGTGCAAGAGGGTTCCCTTTTCTCCACACCCTCTCCAGAATTTACTGTTTGTAGATTTTTTGATGATGGCCATTCTGACTGGTGTGAGGTGATACCTCATTGTAGTTTTGATTTGCATTTCTCTAATAATTAGTGATGTTGAGCATCCTTTCATGTGTTTGTTGGCAATCTGTATATCGTCTTTGCGGAAACGTCTATTAAGGTCTTTGCCCATTTTTGGATTGGGTTGTTTGTTTTTTTGATATTAAGCTGTATGAGCTGCTTGTAAATTTTGGAGATTAATCCTTTGTCAGTTGCTTCGTTTGCAAATATTTTCTCCCATTCTGAGGGTTGTCTTTTTGTCTTGTTTAGGTTTTCCTTTTCTGTGCAAAAGCTTTTAAGTTTCATTAGGTCCCGTTTCTTTATTTTTGTTTTAATTTCCATTTCTCTAGGAGGTGGGTCAAAAACGATCTTGCTGTGATTTATGTCATAGAGTGTTCTGCCGATATTTTCCTCTAAGAGTTTTATAGTGTCTGGCCTTACATTTAGGTCTTTAATCCATTTTGAATTTACTTTTGTGTATGGTGTTAGGAAGTGTTCTAATTTCATTCTTTTACATGCAGCTGTCCAGTTTTCCCATCACCACTTATTGAAGAAGCTGTCTTTTCTCCATTGTATATTCTTGCCTCCTTTGCCAAAGATAAGGTGACCATATGTGCATGGGTTTATCTCTGGGCTTTCTATCCTGTTCCATTGATCTATAGTTCTGTTTTCATTCCAGTACCATACTGTCTTGATTACTGTAGCTTTGTAGTATAGCCTGAAGTCAGGGAGCCTGATATCTCCAGCTCCATTTTGCTTTCTCAAGATTGCTTTGGCTATTCGGGGTTTTTTGTATTTCCATACAAATTGTGAAGTTTTTTGTTCTCATTCTGTGAAAAATGCCATTGGTACTTTGATAGAGATTGCATTGAATCTGTAGATTGCTTTGGGTACTATAGTCATTTCCACAATGTTGATTCTTCCAATCCAAGAACATGGTATATCTCTCCATCTGTCTGTACCATCTTTAATTTTTTTCATCAGTGTCTTATAGTTTTCTGCATACAGGTCTATTGTCTCCTTAGGTAGGTTTATTCCTAGATATTTTATTCTTCTTGTTGCAATGGTAAATGGGAGTGTTTCCTTAATTTCTCTTTCAGATTTTTCATCCTTAGTATATAAGAATGCCAGAGATTTCTGTGCATTAATTTTGTATCCTACTACTTTACCAAATTCATTGATTAGCTCTACTAGTTTTCTGGTAGCATCTTTAGGATTCTCTATGTATAGTATCATGTCATCTGCAAACAGTGACAGCTTTACTTCTTCTTTTCCAATTTGGATTCCTTTTATTTCTTTTTCTTCTCTGATTGCTGTGGCTAAAACTTCCAAAACTATGCTGAATAATAGTGGTGAGAGTGGACATCCTTGTCTTGTTCCTGATCTTAGAGGAAATGGTTTTAGTTTTTCACCATTGAGAACGATGTTGGCTGTGGGTTTGTCATGTATGGCCTTTATTATGTTGGGGTAAGTTCCCTCTATGCCTACTTTCTGGAGGGTTTTTTTTATCATAAACGGGTGTTGAATTTTGTCAAAAGCTTTTTCTGCATCTATTGTGATGATCATATGGTTTTTCTCCTTCAATTTGTTAATATGGTTTATCACATTGATTGATTTGCATATATTGAAGAATCCTTACATTCTTAGGATAAACCCCACTTGATCTTGGTGTATGATTTTTTAATGTGCTGTTGGATTCTGTTTGCTAGTATTTTGTTGAAGATTGTTGCATCTATGTTCATCAGTGATATTGGCCTGTAGTTATCCTTTTTTTCTGACATCTTTGTCTGGTTTTGGTATCAGGATGATGGTGGCCTCATAGAATGAGTTTGGACTGTTCCTCCCTCTGCTATATTTTGGAAGAGTTTGAGAAGGATAGGTGTTAGCTCTTCTATAAATGTTTGATAGAATTCACCTGTGAAGCCATCTGGTCTTGGGCTTTTGTTTGTGAAGATTTTTAATCAAAATCTCAATTTCAGTCCTTGTGATTGTTTTGTTTATATTTTCTATTTCTTCCTCGTTCAGTCTCTGCAGGTTGTGCTTTTCTAAGAATTTGTCCATTTCTTCCAGGTTGTCCATTTATTGGCATATAGTTGCTTGTAGTAATCTCTCATGAGCCTTTGTATTTCTGCAGTGTCAGTTGTTACTTTTTCTTTTTCATTTCTAATTCTATTGATTTGAGTCTTCTCCTTTTTTTTCTTGATGAGTCTGGCTAATGGTTTATCCATTTTGTTTATCTTCTCAAGGAAAGAGCTTTTTGTTTTATTGATCTTTGCTATCATTTCCTTCATTTCTTTTTCATTTACTTCTGGTCTGATCTTTATGATTTCTTTCCTTCTGCTAACTTTGGGTTTTTTTTGTTCTTCATTGTCTGATTGCTTTAGGTGTAAGGCTAGGTTGTTTATTTGAGATGTTTCTTGTTTCTTGAGGTAGGATTGTATTGCTATAACCTTCCCTCTTTGAACTGCTTTTGCTGCATCCCATAGATTTTGGGTCATCGTGTTTCCATTGTCATTTGTTGCTTGGTATTTTTTGATTTCCTCTTTGATTTCTTCAGTGATCTCTTGGTTATTTAGTAGTGTATTGTTTGACCTCCATGTGTTTGTATTTTTTACAGTTTTTTTCTGTAATTAACATCTAGTCTCATAGCATTGTACTTGGAAAAGATACTTGATACGATTTCAATTTTCTTAAATTTACCAAGGCTTGATTTGTGACCCAAGATATGATCTATCCTACAAAATGTTCTATGAGCACTTAAGAAAGTGTATTCTGTTGTTTTTGGAGGGAATGTCCTATAAATATCAATTAAGTCCATCTTGTTTAATGTATCATTTAAAGCTTGTGTTTCCTTATTGATTTTCATTTTGGATGATCTGTCCATTGGTGAAAGTGGGGTGTTAAAGTCCCCTACTATAATTGTGCTACTGTTGATTTCCCCTTTTATGGCTGTTATCATTTGCCTTATGTATTGAGGTGCTCCTATGTTGAGTGCATAAATATTTACAATTGTTATATTTTCTTCTTGGATTGATCCCTTGATCATTATGTAGTGTCCTTCTTTGTCTCTTGTAATAGTCTTTATTTTAAAGTCTATTTTGTCTGATATGATATTTACTACTCCAGCTTTCTTTTGATTTCCATTTGCATGGAATATCTTTTTCCATCCCCTCACTTTCAGTCTATATGTGTCCCTAGGTCTGAAGTGAGTCTCTTGTAGACAGCATATGTACAGGTCTTGTTTTTGTATCCATTCAGCCAGCCTATGTCTTTTGGTTTGAGCATTTAATCTATTTACATTTAAGGTAATTATTGACATGTATGTTCCTATTACCATTTTCTTAATTGTTTTGGGTTTGTTATTGGAGGTCTTTTCCTTCTCCTGTGTTTCCTGCCTAGAGAAGTTCCTTCAGCATTTGTTGTAGAGCTGGCTTGGTGGTGCTGAATTCTCTTAGCTTTTGCTTGTTTGTAAAGTTTTAATTTCTCTGTCGAATCTGAATGAGATCCTTGCTCGGTAGAGTAATCTTGGTTGTACATTTTTCCCTTTCATCACTTTAAATATGTCCTGCCACTCCCTTCTGGCTTGCAGAGTTTTTGCTGAAAGATCAGCTTTTAACCTTATGGGGATTCCCTTGTATGTTATTTGTTGTTTTTCCCTTGCTGCTTTTAACGTTTTTTCTTTGTATTTAATTTTTGATGGTTTGATTAATATGTGTCTTGGCATGTTTCTCCTTGGATTTATCCTGTATGGGACTCTCTGTGCTTCCTGGACTTGATTATTTCTTTTCCCATATTAGGGAAGTTTTCAACTATAATCTTTTCAAATATTTTCTCAGTTCCTTTCTTTTACTCTTCTTCTTCTGGGACCCCTATAGTTCAAATGTTGGTGCCTTTAATGTTGTCCCAGAGGTCTCTGAGACTGTCCTCAATTCTTTTCATTCTCTTTTCTTTATTCTGCTCTGTGGTAGTTATTTCCACTATTTTATCTTCCAGGTCACTCATCCGTTCTTCTGCCTCAGTTATTCTGCTATTGATTCCTTCTAGAGAATTTTTAATTTCATTTATTGTGTTGTTCATCATTGTTTGTTTGCTCTTTAGTTCTTCTAGGTCCTTGTTAAACGTTTCTGGTATTTTCTGCATTCTATTTCCAAGATTTTGGATCATCTTTACTATCATTACTCTGAATTCTTTTTCAAGTAGGCTGCCTATTTCCTCTTCATTTGTTTGGTCTGTTGGGTTTTTACCTTGTTCCTTCATCTGCTGTTTTTCTGTCTTCTCATTTTGCTTAACTTACTGTGTTTGGGGTCTCCTTTTCGCAGGCTGCTTGTTCGTAGTTCCCGTTGTTTTTGGTGTCAGCCCCCAGTGGCTAAAGTTGGTTCAGTGGGTTGTGTAGGCTTCCAGGTGGAGGGGACTCGTGCCTGTGTTCCGGTGGATGAGGCTGGATCTTGTCTTTCTGGTGGGCAGGACTGCATCCGGTGGTGTGTTTTGTGGTGTTTGTGACCTTATTATGATTTTAGGCAGCCTCTCTGCTAATGTGTGGGGTTGTGTTCCTGTTTTGCTAGTTGTTTGGCATAGGGTGTCCAGCACTGTAGCTTGCTGGTCATTGAATGGAGGTGGGTCTTAGTGTTGAGATGGTGATCTCTGCGAGAGCTTTCGCTGTTTGATATTACATAGAGCCAGGAGGTCTCTCTTGGACCAATGCCTTGAACTCAGCTCTCTCACCTCAGAGGCACAGGCCTGACACCCAGCCAGAGAACAAAGGCACTGTCAGCCACACGGCTCAGAAGAAAAGGGAGGAAAACAGAAAGAAAGAAAGAAAAAAATAATATTAAAATAAAATAAAAATGTTATTAAAATAAAAAATTTCAAAAAATTATGAAAAATAAAAAACATTAAAAGTAATTTAAAAAAGAAAGAAAGAAGAGAGAAACCAAACCAAAAAACAAATCCACCAATGATAGCAAGTGCTAAAAACTATACTAAAGAAAAAAAAAACAAAAAAACAAACAAACAAAAATAGACAGACAGAACCTTGGGACAAATGGTAAAACAAAGCTATACAGGCAAAATCACAGAAAGAAGCATACAGATACACACTCACAAAAAGAGAAAAAGGAAATATATATATCTATATATATATCTGTATATATAAAAAAAAAGGAAGAGAGGAACCAAATCAATAAACAAATCTAATCAGCTCTAAATACTAAACTAAGATCAATATAAAACCTGAAACAAATTAGATACAGAAAGCAAACCCCAAGTCTACAGTTGCTCCCAAAGTCCACCACCTCAATTTGGGATGATCCGTTGTCTATTCAGGTATTCCACAGGTGCAGGGTACATCAAGTTGATTGTGGAGATTTAATCTGCTGCTCCTGAGGCTGCTGGGAGAGATTTCCCTTTCTCTTCTTTGTTCGCACAGTTCCTAGGGTTCAGCTTTGGATTTGGCCCTGCCTCTGCATATAGGTCCCCAGACGATGTCTGTTCCCTACACAGACAGGAGCATGTTAAAGGAGCAGCTGACTCAGGGGCTCTGGCTCACTCAGGCCAGGGGGAGGGAGGGGTACGGAATGCAGGGCAAGCCTGCGGTGGCAGAGGCTGGCATGACGTTGCCACAGCCTGAGGCGTGCCATGCGTTCTCCCGGGGAAGTTGTCCCTGGATCACGGGGCCCTGCCAGTGGCGGGCTGCTCAGGCTCCCAGGAGGGGAGGTGTGGATCGTGACCTGTGCTCGCACACAGGCTTCTTGGTGGCTGCAGCAGCAGCCTTAGTGTTTCATGCCCATCTCTGGTGTCCATGCTGATAGCCGCAGCTCGCATCCATCTCTGGAGCTCGTTTACGCGGTGCTCTGCATCCCCTCTCCTCACACACTCCGAAACAATGGTCTCTTGCCTCTTCAGCAGCTCCAGACTTTTTCCCGGACTCCCTCCCGGCTAGCTGTGGCACACTAGCCCCTTCAGGCTGTGTTCACGCAGCCAACCTCAGTCCTCTCCCTGGGGTCTGACCTCCAAAGCCCAAGCCTCAGCTCCCAGCCCCGCCCGCCCCGGCGGGGGAGCAGACAAGCCTCTAGGGCTGGTGAGTGCTGGTCAGCACCTATCCTCTGTGCGGGAATCTCTCTGCTTTGCCCTCCGCACCCCTGTTGCTGCGCTTGCCTCTGTGGCTCCGAAGCTTTCCCCCCGCCCACCACCACCCCCCACCCCGTCTCCACCAGTGAAGGGGCTTCCTAGTGTGTGGAAACTTCTTCTCCTTCCCAGCTCCCTCCCAGAAGTGCAGGTCCTGTCCCTATTCTTTTGTCTCTGTTTTTTCTTTTTTCTTTTGCCCTACCCAGGTATGCGGGCAGTTTCTTGCCTTTTGGGAGGTCTGAGGTCTTCTGCCAGCTTTCAGTAGGTGTTCTGTAGGAGTTGTTCCACATGTAGATGTATTTCTGATGTATTTGTGGGGAAGAAGGTGATCTCCACATCTTACTCCTCTGCCATCTTGAAGGTCTCTCTGAAAATATATTTTTAAACCAACATTTATTGAATATTGATTATGTTCCAAGCTTTGCACAGATACTTTTACATCCCTCATTTATTCATTCATTCTGCAAATATTTATTGAATCTCTAGTACTATGGGCAGACTCTTCTAGGCACTGGGGATGGAGCCATGAACACCAGTAACAATAATCCTCCCTTTAAGGAGCTTTTTTTCTAGTTAAGGAAAACAGATTATAAATGAATGAATAAATAAATATCTAAAATGGCAAGTAAAGCTGAGTGTTTATAAAAAGTATGACAGGGTAGGGACTTCCCTGGTGGTCCGGTGGTTAAGAATCTGCCTTCCAATGCAGGGGACACAGGTTCGATCCCTGGTTGGAGAACTAAGATCCCACGTGCCTCAGGGCAACTAAGCCTGTGCACCGCAACTACTGAGCCCGTGGGGCACACCTAGAGAGCCCACGTGCTGCAACTGCTGAGCTTGTGCACCCTGGAGCCCACATGCCACAACTAGAGAGAAGCCTGCACACCACAGCAAAAGATCCCGCATGCTGCAATGAAGATACTGCGTGCCGCAACTAAGACTCCACACAGCCAAATTAATTAATTTTTAAAAATTAAAAAAAATCCCTTATTAAAAAAAAGAAAGTGTGTCAGGGTAAGGTAAGCTGAGGGATATATTTTGTGTCAAGTGGATTAGAAAAGGCTTCACAGACAAGGTTGACATTTGCCCAGATATTTAACTGAAGTGAGAAGGTGGGTAAGGAATAGTTAAAAGTATATGCAAAGGCCCTGAGGCTGTACCATACCTACCATGTTCACATTTTAGAAAGATCAAGGTGGCCAGTGTGAATGAAGCCAATGAGAGAAGAGGGGAATGTGAAACACTAAGATGAGAGAGGAAGAAGTTAGGAGGGCAAATTCTATAGGATCCTTTGACCATGGTGAGCACCTTGCATTTTATTCTAAGATAGGAAGCCACTGGAAGGTTTGAGCAGAGGAGAGAGCTGATCTGCCGAACACAGGCAATGGTTCCCCTTTTTTCACTCAGAGTAAAAGCCAAGCACTCATCTGCAAAATTGTGCTGGAGCAGCTTACTGGAAAATGGCAAATATGGTAGGATTCCAGCAACATCACTGCAAAGGTCTGGTCAGACAATTTTTACTTAAAAGAGGTACCATGAGGGAAGGGCATCTGACTCCTGTAAGTTCATTAACAATGCCATAAACACAAAACTGTTTTAGAATGTCTCTTATTCTTTCAGTGTGCCATCACGTGTTTGTTCTCACTTTCATCCTGTGTGTTAATCAAGGAAGGCAAAGTCCTGTGTTAAATTTGAGGAAACTGAGGCATAATAATTTTAAAATGATTGCTAGCAGCTATGAATGAGCACTTACTATAGCCAAGCATTTTCTAGCTGTAGATAGATAGATAGATATAAATATGTATATTTTAAACTGTTTAGTCTTCCTCCAAAACTCTATGAGTTGCGCCATTTTATAGACGAGGAAACCGAGGAACAGAGATGATGTATCCTGCTCAAAGTCACACAGCTGAAAAATGGTAGAGCCAGAATTCATCTGGTGTGTCTTGCACCAAAGACTGAATTCTTATAGGCTCAAAGTCACATAGAGTATAGACAAGAGGCTTGGTTCTCAGTTTTCTTTCCATAACAGCAACTATAACTTGGTTCACTCACACTAATTCTAGACACCTCCCTTGGGACATCTCTCTCGCGTCTCTGTTTATGCTGTTTCGGCTGACGGAATTTTACTCCTGATTCCAGAAGTTTATATATATGACCCTGTTCTGGCCAGCTATCCTGGTTTAGAGGGACGGATTCAGGGGTGGGCATGTGACCCAAGTTGCCAAGGAAAGACTTCACTTTGGAAACTCTTCCTGTGGGGAAGAGAGGATCTTTATTTCCACTGTGAAGCTATTTGCAAGGAAATGCTGGCAGCCATATTGTCACCTGTTAGAGGAAGGGGAGAGTCCACTGAGATGCAGCCAACAGTCAGGAGGAATGAAGACAACCGAGAGCCATTGGGCTTGCTTGGGTCCCTGAATTCACCTGTGCCTAAAACCAGCTTCTCCTGAATCTTTCCATTACTTGAGTCAATAAATTCTCCTTTTTTCGTAATCCGGTACTATTTAAATTTCGCTTATTTGTGACAAAGAATTCTGACGAATGTAAAAAATTGCCGAGTCAACCATGGTAATAACGTAGTCATAGATAAAGGCTTTATTTTTTAGATCTTAAGCTTAGACCTCCTAACTCTGCTGGCACATGTGGTTGGGGGAACAATGGGGAGAGAGAGGCCTTAACCTGGAATTAAAAGACTTGGATCTAATTTCCAACCGCAGCTTCTAGTAGTTCAGTAGTCTTCAAGCAAACCACACACTCCCTGAGCTTCGTTCTGTCCCACAGCAAAATGGGAATTATGCAAAGTACCTTGAGTGTCATAAGACATGAATGAGATGACGTATGTGAAAGCATCTATCAGATTACCTGGCACATGGTAGGAGCTCAGTAAACATTAGTTGTCTGTCGGCTGCACTGTTCCAAGAACAATTTTGACTTGAGAGTTTTCTGAACTGTGAGACTAACAGCTTTAGTCTTGTGCAAATTGTGCAAACACTACACTAGACTTAGTACCGGGAGGTTAATATGATGTGAGCATAAGATGTCCATTTTATCTATGAGAAAAAAAAAAAAGGCTCAGACAGGCAAAGAAACTCAACCTAAAGACAAATTGTTTGTCAGAAACTTAACCTAAGAAGAGTCTGTAAGCGGCAGAATCAGGATTTGAACCAGTGTCTGGTGACAATTGAAACCTATCCTTTTTCTTCTGCATTGAGATTTTCCTCAAAAAACTGGCTCATATGCATCACAAATCAAGATGTTAGGCTAAAGATATCTCTTGACTAAAGCACATATCCAGGGATGCCAAATGTACCTCTATTCAACTGAAAATCAGGAAAAGTTGGGAGGGCACCATTATTTTTTACTTTGGAGAAGATGCTGGAAAATCTGCACCCTTGAGGTCCAACCATTAACTCAGTAAAAGTGAAGAAAATGCTTCCCTATACACAGTTCCCATTTTCCTTCTAAAAGAAAAAGGGAAATAAAATCCACATCTCTGCATCAAACTCTCTCCTCTCATTCCCAATCAATCTTAATGTTTAAAAGGATCCTCTGAATAATTAAAGTGGTCATTGTGGGAGAGGCATTATGATACAAGGGGACAATTGGTTTTATATTTGCCATGGTTCTCAGGCCTTGAAGGCTTGAATGCTTAAATGAGGGAAATGGTAATATATGGCTAAAGAGTTCATTCATTGCCGTTTGTTCATCAATAATAGATACTTTCACTTAGGAAGGTTAAGTGACCCATGCCTTATTTGCCCAGTGTGGTTTTGTAGTCTAAAACACACCCAGGAGACAACTGCATTCTGCCCTGCCTGCAGACATCCTCTCAAAACCAGTCTTGTTTTAGCTGCTATGCTGTGTAACTGGAACTGCAATTTAATGCAATTCCTTGTCCATTTCACTGATTGCAACTATTTAGTACATTCTCAAAGAAAGATGATTACAACTCCCTCGTTCTTAATGCTTAATTTATTTACATGCATGCCTGCTACAGAGTTATTTTATTCATCTCCCAAATGATGGCATAAAATCATTGAAAATTGATGGGCAGTAAACATGGTTATTCCGCCACAGTCCTCGGTGGAGAATAATACCCACAGTTGCTCCTAACGCTGGTTGACCTGAGTTCCATTGCTCTTAAAACCCAGCCATAATGAAGGCAGTACAGACATAAAATTCCTTTATTGCTACTTTGTTCTGACAGTACTTGCACAATAACAGATTTTCTTAGTTTAAATAAAACCCGTACCAAATTGGCATTTTTTGTGCTGGTAACTGAAGAAAAAACACATACATTTCCTCTTTTTCTTTCTCTTTCTTTTCTTTTTGAAAGAATGTCATATTAGCAGGAAGAAAGGGTGAATTTTGGGAACCATGACTGCATTCTAATTGTCTCTTCTGTTGTTGCCTGGGCCAGGCTATTCACATTAAGCTGAACAAATACCACATTTGCATTTCCGATAAGTGCTGGCATTTTTTGCATTTCTTTGGCAATTCTAGTTTCAGTTAAGAACACCTGAAAAGTTACCTAAATTAGTCTACCAGGATTGCTCAACATCTCATCAAAATTGGGAGGAAAAAAATAGGATTTTTCTCCAAATTGCAAAAAAGTCTTGAATCAGCATAAAGGACTTTGTCCTTTTTAATTGCAGGATTAGAATAAGAATGAGACAATAAAGTGAAAACAGGCAGAATGGGTATTTTCTTCTTTTTTTTTTTCTTTTCTCTCTAACAAAATGGCAGAGGCGAGTTGGTGCCAGCAGTCAGGGAGAATTAGCTCACATGCCAGACAGCAGAATGCATCACTGAGTATAATCTTCCTGCTACTTCTTATCTAAACAGCATCCAACAGCCTTCCGTTCCTCCATTTAAAAAAAAAAAATGCGGCGACTTCCCTGGTGGTCCAGTGGTTAAGACTCTGAGCTCCCAATGCAGGGGGCATGGGTTCAATCCCTGGTCGGGGAGCTAAGATCCCACATGCTACACAGTCCAGCCTAAAAATAAATAAATAAACAAACAAATAAATAAATTAAATGCAGCTTCTACTTTTTTCAACCAAAACAAAATCCACACTCATGCTGCCTCTTTCAAAATCACATTATTATGTTGTTATAAATAAGGACTAGACATTTCCCTTCAAAGAGGTTGCTGGGGGCTTGCCATGAACGTACTGTTTGTACTGCCAATTATTGGAGCTTCTGATGTCTGGTTTCCAAAAGATAGCAGAGAGGAAAAATCAAAAGGTAACTGAGCATGCTATCCCCAATCTCATGACCTCCTTCCAGAATATAAGCATCACTGCTAGATATTCAAAGTTATTTCTGATAAGAACTAACGTAAAATGACTTGAAAATTAAACAGCAAACAAAGGAGCATGAAGGAGCCCTAATTCTTGAGGATTACACATTTCACTTCTTTCCCTTTTTTTAGTTTTTAAAGGATTCAGCCTCGGTGTGAGACAGCTCTGGTTTCACTGAAATATAGGGGCACATCTGACTTCCTATCCTCAACTAATCTGAAAGAAGAGCAGAATTTCCTTTATCATAACTATGAATGTCTCAGTTACCCAAAGAAACATACAAAAACCTGTTCACAATTTTGTCTATAAGTCTGATCAAATGAAGGGCATGGCATGGTTGTCTTTGAAATAATATGAGATGATAGGATTGTAGATAATCAGTCTAAGACGGAATGCTTCAAACAAGAAAGGGGAAAGAAAATAAAAGAGAGAAAAGTCTGGATAGTACAGATTCCTCTAAAGAGGGAAAGATAATTCTGATGGAGAGAGTGGGGAAGAACAAAGAACAGGGAAATTGGTTATTAAATCCATGCTTTGCATCCCCTTTGTCTCACTTGCCTGGCATTTCCTCACCCTCCCTCCTTAACCCTCTGTCCCTCTTTCATCAGGGTAAGGAATGCTCCAAAATGATCCTCACTTGGCAAGAGAAGGGATCAATCCCCACACAAGCTCCGGCAGAGACGTGACATCCCACCTACAAACGTGTGCATGTTACTTAGAGACAGGCTGTAAATCAGAATTCCCTGGTGTTTGGGGGTGAACGTCGGCTCCCCAAAAGATAGGTGCATGTTTTGATTCCCGGAACCTGTGCATTTGACCTTATTTGGAAAAAAGATCTTTGCGGATGTAATTAAGTTGAGGTCTTGAGAGAAGATCGTGTTGGATTACCCAAGGGACCCTAAATCCAATGTCAAGTGTCCTTATAAGAGACATACGGAGGAGAACAGAAACACAGAGGAGAAGGAGATGTGAAGATGGAGGCAGAGATTGGAGGGATGCGGACAAGCCAAGATGCCAAGGAATGTGTACAGGCACCGGAAGCTAGAAGAGGCAAGGAAGGATTCTCCCCTAGAGCCTCCACTAACTTAATTTCAGACTTCTGGGCTCCAGAATTCTGAGAGAATAAATTTCTGTTTCTCTAAGCCACCCAATTTGCGGTAATTTGTTATGGTAGCCCAAGGGAACTAATATACCTGAGGAGATTGTAAATATTCTCATGCTAGACTGCACCCCAGAACAATTAAAGAAGAGTCTCCACGGGTAGGATCTAAGTAGCAGTAACTTTTAAAGCTCTCCCAGGTGATGCCAATGCACAAGAAGGCTGAGAACCACTGACTTTGGGCTCCGGGCGTTGTACCTACTAACTGGCAAAACTCACTTCCATGCAGACCCTGAGGCAACCCTGATTTGGGAAAACTTTGCCTTTGTGAGTCTGTCAGTTTGATTTTTCTGATAGAAGAGTTGTAGGTTTTCAGGTTCACCCAAAATGACCCACTTTACCTAATCCTACCGTGATGATCATGACAATAAGAGCTAGTATATTTTGAGTACCTACTAGGTGAGGGTACTGGGTATAAAATCAACAAGGCAAACTTCATCCCCGCCCTGTGGAACTTAGAGTCCAGGGAGTGATGTAAATATGTAAATAAGCAATTATAATATAAAGTGGTGAGCCAGTGGTGGGGTAAGTGCAGGCTGTCTTGGAATCCTTTTTTTTGTTTTTGAACTCTATTTAATTTATTTTTTATACAGCAGGTTCTTATTAGTTATCTATTTTATACATATTAGTGTCTATATGTCAATCCCAGTCTCCCAATTCATCCCACCACCACCACCCACCCCGCCACTTTCCCCCCTTGGTGTCCATACGTTTTTTCTCTACATGTGTGTCTCTATTTCTGCCCTACAAACCGTTTCATCTGTACCATTTTTCTAGGTTCCACATGTATGCGTTAATATACGATATTTGTTTTTCTCCTTCTGTCTTGGAACATTTTGGGGACAGGGCAGGTGACCCAGAGTGGGGCATCAGGAAAGATTCTTGGAAGAAGCAGCACCAGTTAAAAACAGGTTGCTCATGTGAGAGGCAGGTGGAAGGTGTCCCAGGCAGAAGGAATAAAGAACACAGATGAAGGTATAGAGCTGGGGTCAGCCAACTACAGCCCACGGGTCAAATCTGCATCTCCACCAACTGCTCCCAACCTTCCATAAGGCTAGTTTTCCTGGCACAGACATGCCCATTCATCTATGTACTGTCTGTGGCTGTGCTGGCACCACCATGGCAGAGGTGAGTAGTTGTGACAAAGACCATTTGGCCTGCAAATCCTGAAAAAATATTGACAATCTGTGTCTTTACAGGAAAAGTATGTTGTCCCCTATTCTAGAGTCGAGCAAAAGAGCTCACAATACTGAAGATGTCAGAGGGCTGTAGTTTTCAGTGTGAGTGGGAGAGTGGTGTGGGGAGAAACTCAAGGGGGCTGTTAGAGTCCAGAATCTGCAGAGCCTGTAAGACAGAATGCAAGGTTTGGCTTTTGTGCACAAAAGCAATAGTGACCCCCTGAGGTGCTCTGAGGAGGGCAGGCACCCAGTCAGAATTGCATCTTGGAAAAAAGAACTGGCCATGGTATGGGCCATACAGCTAATGAAATCAAGATCTAGGCTTTGAGCTCAGGCCTCTCTGGAGCTAAAGGAAGTGAGCTGCTCCCATCACACCAGGCGGACCCCTGCAGGTGAAGCGCACCAGCAGGAAGGCAGCCTGGCCAAGCGAGATAAGCCCAAAGTCTCATTGAAAACTGAGTCTTTGCTCTCCAGTCTGACCTTCAGGCCTGGCTTGAAGGAATTGTGGAATGTGTTAGGGCGTCACTGAAAGAAAAACAAAGGCTGGAGAGCAACGGAGAGGCAGGTGGAGGCTGGAAAGCATCATTTATATTTGTTCTCATCTGCAGGGCTCATTTTCTCCCAGGGTGAAGCAGGGCAGAAGTTCAGGTTCAGAACAGAATGAGGTGACGTAGAGAGGAAAGCACAGAGATGGTTGGCGGTGATGTCCTGAGTGAGCCCTTATTGAGAGATTTCTTCTAGGCGTTTGTCAAGGAGTCCAGCTCAGTGCCCTTCCTACCCCTATTCTAATTGCTTGTTGTGGATGTTGTTCAGAAAGTCAGTGCAGCTTCTGCGACACTCTGTTTTTTAAAAAAAATACTTTAATGTTATTGGAGTATAGTTGATTTACAATGTTGTATTAGTTTCAGGTGTACAGCATAGTGATTCAGTTATACATATATTCAATCTTTTTTAGATTCTTTTCCCATATAGGTTATCACAGAATATTGGGTAGAGTTTCCTGTGCTATACAGTAGGTCCCCATTGGTCATTTGTCTTATACATAGTAGTGCACATGTGTCCATCCCAAGCTCCTGCAACATTCTTTTTTTCTTTCTTTCCTTCTTTCTCCCCGACCTCTCTCAATCTGTCTCCCCTCTCCTTCTCCCTCCCTTCTTTTCCCTCTCCTTCCTTTCTTCTCCTCCTTCCTTTTTTTATTTCTTTTTTTCTTGGTTTGGAAAGTATGGAAATTTCTGATATTTAAACTGGATTTCCAGCCAATTGGAGCTCTGTCAGTTAATGGTGTCATAATACATAAAACACTCTGGATTTTCTTGGAGTTGAAGTAGCAATTTCGTCATTTTTTATCAGAGACAGTCTTCTGTAAGCCTTCTTGATGAGTTTTGTAAAAACAAAATCCATGTGGACTGGAATTTCTCAAACTTAGTTTCAGGTTAAAATTAAAGATAAACATTTACTGAGAATTAATGCTTTGCAAAAAAAGTGTTTTTTTTTAAAAAAAGAAAACCTTTCAGAGTCTTTCATAACTGGAGAAAAATTGACATGCTTTCTGAAATTCAAACTTTCATGCATTAATCCTCCCTAAGCCCCAGTGATGCAGCATACCTGAAAAGAACTGACTTAGGAATAAAATATAAGCAATCAAATTGGTAACCTTTTCAATGTTGGCAAATCACCTTAGCAAAGCCTATGGCAGGTGTCATGTGTGATGGTCGAGGTGTCCAGATGGGACATCAACTAATGGTCATATCTGTCACTGACCCGTCACTCCAATGGAGAGGAACGAGAGTCATTGTTTTACAGCTCTACAGATACACTCCACTGATTTTAAACCTGCCATATCAACTGCATTTTTAAAAAAGATAAAGCTTATTTTTATCTTGTCTACTCACCAATAAAGCATTGTAAAGAGATGTAAAACTGGAATAAATCTACTTGTTGTAGAAGGGACTTCGTGGAGTTGAGAAGGTAGAATAGTGTATGATTAATGAAAGAGAGAGAGATATATATACATGAAAAACCTGGGAGATACATATGAGTAAGAAAGAGAACAAGGTGATTGAGCCCCATGTGACAAAAGGCAAAAGTGATGTGCTTGATTCCTTCCTCTTATCCCAGTATATGAAGGTTATTTTAAAAATTGTGGTTGCCCAACCCAAGAATAGGAGGAAGTACTTTTCTCCTTTTCTGACATGACAATCTGGAGTGGTCTACATTGAAATATTAACAATAGAAAATGATGTAGGTATTGTTGAAGTCCGCCATGGAAAAGCAAGACCTTATCTTACTACGGTCCTGGTGCAAACTTGTAAAGGGCTAATGCTATTCTAAATGGCTATACTGTACAATCACAGCAGTTGCAAAAGTACAAAATACTAGCCTGAGAACTGATCTCCTTGGCATAAGTTACAGTAAAATGCTTTACAGATTGATCCAAAATGCGAAATAGGAAAATTGAGCTATATTGGACTTTGCTAGATGGAAATACCATTTTCCCACTCTTGGTTTCCATGAGGAGGGGAATTTTTCTCTGGCTTCTCCACCTTTACACTGGAGAAGAGTAATAACTGAGCATGCTTATCCTAGTTCACTGTCCTGTCTTAGAGGAGAGCTTCCTGCAAGGAACATGCTTTTGCCTTGGCCCTTCTGCAGTGGAGGGAACAGAGGACACTGCTGGCCTCAGCATCAGGGAGACCCCGTAGGTAGGTGTGTGAGAGTCTGAAATTCAGTAGTCATAAATCTGCTTGGCTTCTAGAACTGGCTACTCACTCCAATTTAGTCTTTTTCAGTATTTTCATTCTCTATCTCTTTTATTTTCTCAAATTATTGTGTTCCAGATTTGAACAAAGAAGCAACCCACATACAACGGGCCCTCTGCATTACCTCAATTAGTATTGGCAAAGACGCTCCAGGAACTTAAGGGATTCTGAGAAGTTTCAGCCTCACCAGGATATTATCTAGTGGATGCCAGTTGTTCCAGAATCACAGCCTATGAACTTAAACACTATGGACATAAATGTTCCCACAAGAGCTTAATTTTGGCACTCTGTGTTTACCGTGTACAAGAGACAAAGCATTTGTCTCCATATTGGCTTCATTTTCACAGAAGGGCCCTTGAGATCTTCCTACATTCTAGCAAGGTTTAGAAATTTGGATGGTGGCAGCGCGACACACTCTGTGAACTCTATTCAGTATTTTGGCCTCCACAAATTCTTGTGAGCATTTTTATTTTATGCTGCTATATCCGCTGACACTGATTCCCGTCATGGAATTGCTTAGGCCTGAGAGACATTCCTCCCAAGAAACCTTTGGCTTCTTATGTAATGATTAAATCCAAAGTCAGTTTGAAGTCTTGTGGGGAAGGTGTCTTTTGCAGTATGAAGCTGCCACACAAATTTAAGGTGAACTCCCTCTCTTAGTCAAGAAGGCAGTTCAAGGCAACATAAAAGAGGAAGAGCATTTGAGCCAGCCATTCTTCCCACATTTACCGATGAGATCAATTATTTCATCTCCATAGGGGCCAAGTGAGTTAAGGAGTCTGAAAAAGTCCTCCGCCTACCATGGGAATCAGAAGGGGAGATGTGATGATCAGAACACGTCTCACATCGCTCCTTGGTAAAATTCAATTTTCTTCTTCAAAGGCAACAAATAGAAGCAAGTTGCCACAGGTAAAACATTTAGTAAAATGTCTTTTTGCATTTTAGCAGCTGGGGACAATGTCTGCAGAAATACAGTATTTGCACGTACAACTATATGTGTATATAATTGATACACTTTTGGACAACTTCCCAATGTATAAGTTCCTCTTTAAAAAAGTAAAAATAAAACCAAAACCAAAAAGCAACCCATGGAGATCAACTAGATGTGTGAAACGCACTTTTCATAAAAGAAAAAAAACCCTAATTCTCATCCCAGCTTGGGTTGGATGGTATGTGTGCTGACATGTGGACCGGGAAACATGTTTCCCAAAGGGTGAAAAGTGAATGTCTAGTACCTATTACTTCAGTAGTTACTGAACTATGAAAAGTTTGAGAAAGAACTAAACTGGGAAAGGTTGACCTGTCTCGTGTGTCTGTGTCTGACTGGCCTCCAGACGGCTGTTCATCAGACAGCTGATGAGCAGAGATTCCAAGTGGGAATGCGAATCTAGGGGTGCCTGGGATACAAGGGAAGATGGCTACTTATGAAGAGATGCGGTACAGCAGAATAGTTTAGGGCTGCGGCTCTGGAATTAGTCAGCTTAGGTCAAATCCTGGACCTTCTACTTTTTATTACTTTAATCTGGGGCAAGTTACTTAACATCTTTGTGCCTCAGTTTCCTCCTATGTAAAATGGTGATGATATAGGTTCTACCTCCTAAGTTTTAAAAATGAAATGAATCTAAGGCACTTGGATCAGTGCCTCTCACTTTAGAAATACCATATACTATGTCAGCAGTCCCCACTCTTTTTGGCACCAGGGACTGGTTTCGTGGAAGACAATTTTTCCACGGACCGGGGCAGGGAGATGGTTTCGGGATGATTCAAGCACATTACATTTATTGTGCGCTTTATTTCTATTATTATTACATTGTAATATATAATGAAATAATTATACAACTCACCATAATGTAGAATCAGTGGGAGCCCTGAGCTTGTTTTCCTGCAACTAGATGGTCCCATCTGGGGGTGATGGGAGACAGTGACGCCCAAAGTGTGTTGCTTATGATCAGTTTACTCTGTAGTCTCGTTTTTGTTGCTGTCACTGCAGAAAACCCTGCTTCACAAAGATAGGATGTTGGAAATGGAAGCAGGCTTCTCAGTGTTTTTGTGGCAATCTCAGTATATTCCACCTTGACTTTAATCCAGAACGTATGGCGATTTGAAGTTGTCTCAGGTATACTTTTAAGGCCACCGTTATTTGCGATCTCAAGCAGTTGATCCTCTTCTAGCACGGACAAAGTCGATTCACCTGGCTTACTCACAAATGGGTCGCGGATCCATTCCTTCCCACTTCGGGGGTCTTTGTGGTTGGGAAGTAATGCGCAAACTCTTCTGAAAGCTGAGATAGGTGATCATGCACCAGCTGGGAGAAAGAAGGCCCTAGCTCAGTCTCTTTCAAAATCTCTGCTAATGTTTGAAACATGTCAAAAATCCCAATGTTCACTCGTCGCCCCCATAATTCCAGTTTGGCTTTGAATGCAGCCACATTATCTGATGACTTGAACACAGTTGTCGTTCTCCCCTGAAGTGACAGATTGAGTTCGTTGAGCAGGTTGAATATGTCACACAAGTAAGCAAGTTTTGTGACACATCCTGTGTTACTGAAATGTGCTGCCAGTGGTGACTGTTTTTCTAAGAGAAATCTCTGGAGCAGCTCTTGTAACTCAAAAACTCTGGCCAGTGATCTACCTTTAGAAAGCCATCTCACTTCTGCGTATAAGAGAAGCCGTGTGTGCTCTGCGTCCATCTCCTCACAGAGCTGCGTGAACAGATGTGAGTTACGGGCATGTACTTTAATGTGGTTGATAATTTTAATCCCATCCTGCAAAATGTTAAGTTCAGTTGACAGCTTTTGGCTAGCCATCGTTTCTCCATGGATGACACAGTGCGTAGGCTCACATTCAGAAGCGACCTCTTTGACCTGAGTAGTGAAACCAGAAAGCTGTCCAGTCATGGCAGCCTCTCCGTCTGTGCATATACCGACACAAAATATCCAGTTCAGTTTTCCTGATACGTAATCATTCAAAGACTTGAATAGTTCTTCAGCTGTGGTGGTGGTTGGCAACAAAAGTGCACATAACACACCCTCATGCACATCCTCCTGAAAAACATATCGCACAAAAACAAACATTGTTGCCTTGCTGTCAACATCAGTAGACTCGTCAACCTGGATTGCATACCACAGTGACTCATTAATCCTCTCTAAAAACTGTGCCTCAATATCCTCTGCTATTTCATCAATTTGTATAGTTATGGTGCTAGCCAAAAGAGGAACACGTGCCACCTTTTGAACTGCAGCCTCTCCTGAAAGTTCACGACAAATGTCCTTAGCAGCAGGCAGGATCAACTCTTCACCAATAGTAAAGGGCTTCTTAGCTTTAGCAATGCGATTAGCCACTAAGAATGATGCTCTCAGTGCAGACACATTTGATGAAGTAGTGGCCTTCAAAAATTGCTTCTGTTCTGCATGTTCACATTTTTTTCTTTTGAAAAACTCCAAAGGCTTGTGTTTTAATGCAGGGTGCTTGGTCTCCATGTGGCGAAGCAGTTTTGAAGGTTTCATGGGTAGCCAGTTGCCACATATTATACAAAGCAGGCTTGGAGAATGTGAATCACCTGTTGCAATAAACGCATAATTTAAGTAGCACTCTTCATATTTTCTTTTAACTGCAGCTTTCTTTTTGTTGGCAGTCTTAGAGTCTTCTGCTGTCTCATCATTGGGTCTTTCCCCCTTTTCAAAGAAGCTCTCCAGTGACGTTTGTTTTTTACTCATTTTTGCTAGGGTTAGCTTGTGGGCTTACCAAAACTGTGACTGAGACAAGTGTGCAGTGTGGGAAAGAGGTGCGGTCAGAAGTGGTAAATAAAATGATGGGCGGGCCACGTGCAGACTAAAATAATTGTTGGATTCTGACTTAAAGCCTGCCACCAGATGCGGCTGTACAATTGAAATAAATCAACTCACTGCCACTATAAAGCCTGCCACCAGATGCAGCTTAATTGTCACTTGCCACTCACTGACAGGGTTTTTTTTTTTTTTAACATCTTTATTGGAGTATAATTGCTTTACAATGGTGTGTTAGTTGCTGCTGTATAACAAAGTGAATCAGCTATACGTATACATGTATCCCCATATCCCCTCCCTCTTGCGTCTCCCTCCCACCCTCCCTATCCCACCCCTCTAGGTGGTCACAAAGCACCGAGCTGATCTCCCTGTGCTATGCAGCTGCTTCCCACTAGCTATCTATTTTACATTTGGTAGTGTATATAAGTCCATGCCACTCTCTCACTTCGTCCCAACTTACCCTTCCCCTGATAGGGTTTTGATATGAGTCTGCAAGCAATTGATTTTATTATGGTCTCTGTGCAGTCAAACTTCTCTGCTAATGATAATCTGTATTCGCAGCCACTCCCCAGTGCTAGCCTCACTGCCTCAGCCCCACCGCAGATCATCAGGCATTCGATTCTTGTAAGGAGCGTGCAACCTAGATCCCTCGCATGTGCAGTTCACAGTAGGGTTTGCGCTCCTATGAGAATCTAATGGCGCCGCTGATCTGACAGGAGGTGGAGTTCAGGCGGTAATGTGAGCGATGGGGAGCAGCTGTAAATACAGATGAAACTTTGCCTGCTTGTCTGCCACTCACCTCCTGCTGTGCCGCCCGGTTCCTAGCAGGCCACAGACTGGCACCGGTCCATGGCTCAGGGGTAGGGGACCACTGTACTATGTTACTCTCAGATTTACCCAAGCTACAGTTGAGTGGGACTTCTTAGAAAGAGTTTGAGGTCAAGTATTGGAAACATGCTGGGCCTGCATTGGAATTCTGGTTGTTCCACTAACTACCAATAACTGCTAACTACATGTCACTTATCTTCTCTGAGCCTCAGAGTTCTCTTTTGTAAAATGGGAAAAACTACAGCCTGTCTCCATAGCATTGTCATGAGGATTAAAAGAACAAAAAGTTTCTGAAAGACCTATCCTGCAGTAAATCCTTAATAAATATTTATACTCCTTTTTCACTTTCTTCCCTGCCCCAACTGTCAATATTCTTCATGTTTTCTCAAAATTAACATCTACTCTAAAAACCTAAATTATCACCACACTTATCAAGGTATTGTACTTCATCTAGAATCAATGCCGTAAGTGAACCAATGAAGTACATCAGGACATGAGGAGATGGGAGACCAAAAAAAACCCTTTCTGAGCTCCTGAACTCCTATCTTGAAGGCTGACCTATCTAGAAGTACCCCATTCAGTTACAAAAGTTTATTTGTGCCAGAACAATGCTAGTGGTCAAGGGAGTTACCATAATGAAAATAACACCTTCTCTGGCTACAGAGAACTTACATTATAGAAGAAGAGAGAAGAAAAATTCACTAGTAGCTTTAATGCATAGTGACTATGATTCATATACTGACAGATGTACAAACCGAATGTTACCGGGGCTCAGAAGAGTAAGTGGGCCTATCTGGTTTGCCCATATGGAAAAACTTCAAGACAGAGGTAATATCTGATCTGGTTTTTGAGGCTGGGTAGAGACTGGATGGGTTGTAATGTAGAACAAAGACATACTAAACCAATAGCTGTTGTTTTGGGCTAATTGTGTCTCCCTCAAAATTTGTATGTTAAAGTCCTAACCCCAAGTACCTCAGAATGTATTTGGAGATAGGGTCTTTAAAGAGGTAATTAAGTTAAAATAAGGTCACTTGGGTGGGCCTTATTCCAATATGACTAATGTCCTTGTAATAAGAGAAAGTTAGAACCCAGACATACACAGAGGGAAGACCATATGAAGACACAGGGAGAAGATGGCCATATATAAGCTAAGGAGAAAGGTCCTCGAAGAAACCAATCCTGCTGAAATCTTGATTTCAGACTTCCAGCCTCCAGAATTGTGAGGAAATAAATATCTGTTTTTTAAGTCACTCAGTCTGTGGTGCTTTGCTATGGCAGCCCTAGCAAACCAATACAATCATCAGCAACAAATGTTAGACATGTAGTAGGTGGTATATTCAGGGAAAGTGCAATTTTCCCCTTAGATGATTTGAGTAGAGAAATAATGGGAGATAAGAGCAAAAAGCAGGGTTTGATATGAAGAATGGAGAACTTTGAACATAAACTAGGATCTGTTACTCAGTGCTTGAAGGAGAGTCATTTAAGAATTTGGAAAGGAGGGTGAATAACTAGATTTACAGGAAGATGATGCCAGTGGGTGGGGTGGATTAGGATAACAGAGACTGGGAGGCATAGAGCAGCTGGGAGTCTTCAGGAGACACTTGTAAAAGATATTGAGTTGTACTGTAAGTTGGGGGGGAGGTGGATGGTAGCAGCGAGAATGAAAGAGGTAAAATTTACAAGAGACAGAGTTGACCGGGTGTGGTGATGGAAGGGAGTAGTGTGACTAGGAGAACATCTGAGGAGGGAAGTCAGAAGGTAATTTGGAGCAAAGTTGATGATTTTATATTTATCTGGTGTAAAGTGTAAAGTAAATATGAGACTTCCCGTGTTACTACACAGTGACTGGAGAAAATTTAGATCTGGAGCTCAGGATAGAAGGCAAAGCTCAAAGGAAGATATAGAAGCCCTTTGAAGAGCAGAATAATTGCCACTACAGCAGTGGATGGACAGGCTAAGAGGAGTATGCAGAAAACCAAAGCACACCTGTAATTGGGAGCTAATAAGCATAAAAGCCTTCAAGATGATTAGGACTGTCAACATTGCTCAAAGTCGCATGGATGGTAAGTAGAAGCACAGAAGGTCTGTTGTTTAAGAGAATAGTGAGAATGGAAGCCAGGCTGTAGAGCAGGGCGGGTTATGTAAAAGAACAGGGCTGTGCATGACACTGAGAGCGAGAGCCTCCTTAAGCTTTGGCTTCTATCAGTACTTTACCTTTTGCCTCACTCTGCCCCTGGCCCCCTCATAGAAGCAAGTGGGCTTGGCATGAAGCAGCAGGGAGTCATAGGGACAGGTCCTAATGGAGAGAGGATGACAAATTCAACTTATTTTTTAACTTACTTTATTGTGACATCATTTACATAAGATAAAATACAACAATTTAAAGTATACAGTTCAATAAGTTTTGATAAACAGTTGTAATCACTAATAAAATCGAGATGAATATTTTACCAACACAAAAGATTTAATCATTCCCTTTTTCATCCAATATCCTCCTCACCCCCAAACCCCAGGTAGCAGCTGATCCACTTTTGTTCACTCTATATTAGATTTGTCTTCTCTAGAGTTTCATAAAAATTGAATTGAGTACTAAGGACTGTTATGTCTCTAGCTTCTTTATTTTAGCATAAGTGTATCTGAGATTCATACATGTTTTGTAATTTTTTTTCTCCTGTGTAGTTTTCCATTGTATGAATATACCACATTTTAAAAAGTCTATTCACCTGTTCATGGACATAGGGATTATTTCACTTTTTTTTTTTACTATTATAAATAAAACTGTTATGAATACTCACAGTGAGATTCCAAATGGTATGGTATTTTGAAATTTAATATTCTGACTGTTTATTTCTAGTATGGAGCCAACTTGATTTTAGTATTTTGACTTGTGTGTTTTAGCAATTTTGCTAAAATGACTTAGTTCTACTAATGTTTTAATAAATTCTTTTGGATCTTCTATGTATCTGAGAAAAAATAGAAGTTTACTGCTTTCTTTGAATGTGTATGCCTGTAATTCCTTTTCCTTTCCTAATTGCACTGGCTAGAACCTCCAGGACATGTTGAATAGAAGTTGTAAGACTGAATATCCTTGCCTTGTTCCCAGTCTTAGTAAGAAAGCAATCAGTCTTTTATCTTCAAGTAAAGTATCTCCTGAAAGTTTTTTTGTAGATGCTCTCTCTGCAATTAAAGTTTCTTTCTGTATCTAATTCCATCAGTTTTTATTATCAATGGATGCTGAATTTTTCACATACTTTTCTTGCCTTTATTGAGGTAACCAAAAATTCTTTATTTTGTTAAAGAAATTACACTGGTGAATTACAGTGGTGGTGAATTAAGTTAATTGATTTTCAAATGTTAAACCAAACTTACATTCCCACTTGATTATTGTGTATTATTTTGATATAAATAGATTTGATTTTAATACTTTATTGAGGAATTTTTGATTCTATGTTTATGAAGAATATTGTTCTATAGATTTTTCTCTCTTGTAATATCCGAGGATTGGTTTTATGTTTTCATTAAATGTTTGGTAGAATTCACCAGTGAATCGGGGGTCGGGGTTTTCTTTTGAGAAAAGTTTTAAAGTTTAAATTCAGTTTTTTACATTGATATAGGGTTTTTGAAATTTTCTATTCTTAAGTTTGCTTTATAATTTGTATCTTTCAAAGAATGTATCCATTTCATTTAGGATGTCAACTTTTAGTGGTATAAAATTGTTTAAAATATTTCTGGATTATTATTTTAATATCTGTAGTTTCTGTAGTGATATCTCCCATTTCATTCTCATTACCCCCACTCATTAAATATCAGCCTAACTAGAGATTTATTAATTTTACTAACCTTTTCAAAGAACCAAGTTTTGATATTATTGGTTTTTCTCTACAATTTATCCATTTTCTATTTTATTGATTTCCATCTTATCTTTATTATTTCCTTCCTTTCACTTATTTTGCTCTTATTTTTCTTCTATTTTCTTCTCAAAATAGAAGTTTAGATAATTTATTTTAGAATTTAATTCTTTTAAAATGTAAGCATTTAAAGATATACATTTTCCTTTAATGACTGCTTCAGTTGCAGCCACAAAATTTGATGTTTTGATTTAATTTTTCTCCAGTTCAAAATATTTTCAATATTTCTTGTGATTTCTTCTCTACTGATAAGTTATTTAGAAATATATCACTTCATTTCCAAATTTTTGAAGACTTTGAAGATATATTTTTGATATCTAATTTAATTTTGTGTGGTCATATAAAACATACATTCTAAGATTTCAATCTTTGGAAATTTACTGATTTTTTATGGCCCAGAATAGAATATCTTAGTAAATATATGAGTGCATTTTAAAAGAATATATATTCTGCTTTTATTGGATAGAGTGTTCTAAAATTATAAATTTGGTCAAGTTAATCGATAGTGTTGTTCAAGTCTTCTATATTCTTCTTGATTTTTTTGTCTATTTGTTCTATCAGTTGTAAAAGGAATTTTGAAATTTGCAACCATAATTGTGAATTTTTTATTTCCTCCTTTCTTCTATCAGTTTTTGTTTCATGTATTTTAAAACTCTGTTGTTCAGTGCACACACATTTAAATTTGTTATTTCTTCTTGATGAATTGGTGTTTTATTACTAGGTTATGTCCCTTTTGTCATTGGTAACATTTCTTGTTCCACTTTCTTTGATATTAATTTAGCCACTCTATCCTATGATTAGTGTTTTTGTTGTATATCTTTCCCTTCCTTTCATTTTTAAACTATCTGTATCTTTATATTTAAAGTCAGTTTCTTTTAGACAGTATGTATTTGGGGTTTGCTTTTGTCTTAGTCTGTTCAGGCTGCTATAACAAAATACTATAGGCTAGGTGGCTTATAAACAAAAGAAACTTATTTCTCACAGTTCTGGGGGTTTGGAGTTTCAAGATCATGGTGCTGCCACGGTGAGGTAAAGGCCCTTTTCCAGGTCATAGACTTCGCTCTGTGTCCTCACATTGTGAAAGGGGCTAGGGAATTCTGTAGGATCTCTCTTATAAGAGCACTAATCCCTCTCATGAAGGCTCCACCCTCATGTCCTAGGCACCTCCCAAAGGCCCAACCCACCAATACCGTCACATTGGACATTAGGATTTCAACATATAAATTTGGGGTGGATACAAACAGTCAGACCATAAAAGCTTTCTTATCAAGTCTGAAAAGACCAACTATTTAATGTAATTGTCAATATGTTTATTTTACATCTATTATCTTGTCATTTGATTTCTATTTGTCCTACTTGTTTCTGTTCATTTCTCTGCTTTTCCTGCTTTCTTTTGGATTTATTGAACATTTTTATAACTACGCTTTATCTCCAAGGCTTATTCATTAGCTATAATCTGTTTTATTTTTCACTGGTTACTCTAGGGTTTACAGTCTACATCTTTAACTAAACACAGTCTATATAAAATAATATTATATCACTTCACATATAACGTAAAAACCTTCTATTTGTCCCCTTCCATAATTTGTGCTATTTTTGCCATGCATTTTATTTCTACACGTTACAAACCCTATGATATGTTGTTTTTTTTTTTTTACTTTAAACAAGTATCCCCTAAAGAATTTTTAAAGTGACAAAATATTTTTTATATTTCCAACATATTTACCACTTCCTGTTCTCTTCATTCCTTTTTGTAAATTCAGATTTTTCATGGTATTCTGTTCCCTTTCCCTGAAGACCCTCCTTTAATATTTCTTACAGTTCAGGCCTGCTAGCAATAAATTGTTAGCTTTTGTGTGTCTAAAAAAGTTTTTATTTTCACTTTAATTTTGGAAGATATTTTCACTGAGTGTAAAATTCTAGAATGACAATGTTATTTTTCTTTCAACACTTTATTTTTATCTTCCCCCCCCCCCCCACTTTGGCTCTGCAGGCAGGATGGGGCAGTTCTGTTATTCTGTGCTGGGCTTGGCTGGATGACTCTGCTTCAAGCTGTGGCATCTGCAGTAGCTTTGATTTTCCCTGATGGTCTGTGAGCAGTTGGGGTGGCTCTGATCCAAGTGGGTTCATTCTGGAGTCCAGCTTGATGGGGCAGCAGCTGCCCAGGGGAAGTTCTTTTTATGGCGATGGCAGAAACATATGAAGCTTCTTTTTTTAAAAAAATAATTAATTAATTAATTTTTGGCTGTATTGGGTCTTTGTTGCTGCGCGCAGGCTTTCTCTAGTTGTGGCAAGCGGGGGCTACTCTTCTTTGCAGTGCGTGGGCTTCTCATCGCGGTGGCTTCTCTTTGTTGTGGAGCACAGGCTCTAGGCATGCGGGCTTCAGTAGTTGCCGTGTGCAGGCTCAGTAGTTGTGGCTCGTGGGCTCTAGAGCACAGGCTCAGTAGTTGTGGCACACAGGTTTAGTTGCTCCGCGGCATGTGGGATCTTCCTGGACCAGGGCTCAAACCCGTGTCCCCTGCATTGGCAGGCGGATTCTTAACCACTGCGCCACCAGGGAAGCCCCCTCTTTCAACACTTTAAATTCATCATGCTGTTGCTTCTGGTTTACATAATTTTCATGAAGTCTGAGGTGTTTCTTATTATTCTTCTATACCTATTTGACTTTCTACCTTTGACCACTTTTAAGATTTTCTCTTTATCTCTGTTTTTCAACAATTCGATTGTAATGAATCTTGGGTTTTTTTCTTTTTCTTGCCTTCTGTTTCTTTTTTGGATCTGTAGGTTTGCAATTTTTGTCAAATTTTGAAATTTTCTGGCCATTATTTCTTTTTCTTTTTTTAAAATTTTATTTTATTTGGTCCCGCAGCATGGCACGTGGGATCTTAGCTCCCCAATCAGGGATCCAACCCATGTCCCCTTCATCTGGAGTGCAGAGTCTTAACCACTAGACTGCTAGAGGAGTCCCCCATTATTTCTTTTAAGTATATTTTCTGTTCTGCCCACACACCCTTTTCTTGGACTCTGATGATATGTATGTTAGACCACTTGATATTTTCTTTGAGGTTCTTCTTGGTTTTTTTTTTTAAGTTTTTTTTTTCTTTATGTGCTTAATTTTGGGGTGGTTTCTATTATTACTTTTTCAAGTTTGTTGAATTTTTTATGGTGTCTAATTGCTATAAATCCTGTCCAGTAAAATTTTTATTTCATGTATTTTATTTTTTATTTCAAATTTCATTTGGTTCTTTTTTATACCTTCTATTTCTATCCTTGTTACATTATATTTTCCTTTGAATTTTTGAGCACACTGAGCATGTTTGACATCCTTCTCTGCCAATTCTATCATCTCTGTCATGACGGATCTGTTTATATTGATTGATTTTTTTTCCCTGTTTACAGGACTCATTTTCCTGCTTCCTTGCATGTCTAGCTGCAATTTTAATTGAATGAATTTTATGAATGTTACAAGGTTAAGTGCTGCTTTTTTTGCTCTTCCTTTAAAAATTGTTGGTGGCAGTGAAGTTACTTGTGGATCACTCTGATCTTTTTGAGACTTGATTTTAAGCTTTATTTATTTTAAGTGTAGGGTTACTTTAGTCCCACTAGTAAGTTGTGAGTGTTCTGAAGTCTCTACTGAAAGCCCCATGGATTCAATATAGTCTTTCCTCTGGCTTCTGGAAACATAAAGAGTTCTAGCCCTGTGTGAGCTCTGGGAACGTTAGCTTATAAGTCCCCAGAATTGTTCTTTCCTTAAAAATTATTCTTCGCTTGATTTCATGAAGTTTCACCTTACTTATGGCATTCAGCCATACTGAATACTTATTGGTATTCAGCCAAAGGCTCAAAGTGTCCCTATGTAGATTTCATAAGCTCTTTTGTTTATGGCTCCATTGTTTCTGATACTCTCCCCTGAAATTTTTAGCTCCCTCAGCCTTCCCAATGTACAGTCTCCATTTCCTCAACTCTGAGAGAGTACAGGGCTTTATTTGGGTTCTTCCTTTCTGCACATTGATCCAGAAATTGCCTCTGGGAAAAAAGCTAGGGCTATCATAGGGCTTACCTCTGTTTCTTTCCTTTATTTATCAAGGACCACAGTCCTCTGTTGCCTATGGTCCAATGTCCAAAAGCAGCTGTTTACATATTTTGTCCAGTTTTCTAGTTATTTGTGGTGGAAGATGAGTCTGGATCCTGTTAGTCTCTCATGACCAGGAATAGAAGTTGTCCAATTTACTTTTTCAATGCTGTACAAAGCAATCAAATAAAATATTTAGGGCACCAATCTATAGAAGAACGGTAGAGTGGAATTCCTTTGCTTTTCAATAATGAGAACCATGAAGTGGAATTCTTTTGCTTTTCAATAATGATAGCTAGTCATTATTGAGAATCTATCCATATGAGGCACAGTGCTAGATGTTTTATATGTCTTTTCTTATTCTGTTCCCATAATAACTTTTAAAAAGAGTATTATTATTCTCACCTAACACATGAGGAAATAGTGGTTGTAAGCATTAAGTACTAGAGTTAGGATTCAAACCTAACTGTGGGCTGTTTTATTGCTCCACTGTTTTGTTCCACGGTGTTTCTCTCCCCCACGTGAGTTGCGTGGAAGGACAGGTTGCATGGTGGCCACCCATGAGGGATTGTCAGAGAGGAAAGAAGATCTGAGGGTTAAAGGAGGAGCTAGAGATGAAAGTGTGGCCTGGCAAAACTGCTATATGTGGGCAGCCTCTCCCCATGACTCACAGACTCCTCAGTTGCAGCCCTGTCCTAATCTAAAATGGAATTTATTTTCCTCACTTTGAAACGTTCATTTTAGATCCATTTGCCCCAATTTTCACAGGTTCTGCACCATTCCTAACTTGCAGAAAGTTTGCCATTTTTCCTCCTGCCACTTGGAATCTTCGGTTTGTGAGGGCTGCGTCTGTTCTCTTATTAATTTCCTCTGACTTCTTGTCACTCGGCTATGCCCCTGCAGGTTTTCTCTTTGGGATTTTTCCATCTTTTTCTGCTGCTATTATGAAAGAGACTTTGGTCTCTGGGGTTCTTTCCATAGACTTTTAAGCATATTTTCGTGATCCCTATTATTAAAAAAATCTTTCCTCGATCAACTCCTGCCTAAGCATGAACCAATTTCTTCCCTTGTATTTTTGGATATGTTCCTTGAGAATGGAACTCAACCTGCCTTTTCTGCAAATGCAGACAATTGCAGCACCTCTCCCACCTGGATTCCTGAACTCATCACAGCACAAAAATAGCACCCAGAGATCTGCCTGAAAATGTCTTACCACTCAAATCAAATAGGCTTTCATCAGCTCTGATTTTATTTAATTTAGCTTCTGATTTGGGGATACATGGCCATTAAAATTCTTTATCAGCTTCAGTTATCCTTATTCTCTTTTCTTTATTATGGTTCACGTGCTCCCCAGCTAGACTTCATACAACTGGATATTACTTTACATTCTTCTCCTCTCTGAGTAATGCTAAATTCAATTTTGAAATCAAGATCTTTCTTGTATCCAAACCTGTTACCTGTATGGTGCAACTAGTCCCAGAGCTTTTGATCTCACTTCTTATTAGGATAAAATTTAAATTCACAGTGGCAGATAGGTTGCATCATGCATGCTGACTCTAATGACGAGTTTATAAGGACTCTGCGGACTTGTTAAACTTAAAGGGGGAAATGTGGCCATCTATTAGCAATGGATAAAATGTTAATGGGAGAGGAGAGTGGTGACACAGATGTCAAATGTTTGCCAACCCTGGAACATTTTCCTTCTCTGATGACAATGGCTATAGGCTGACTAGCCAATAACAAATATAAGAAAAATAAAACCTCAAACTTTAGACCTGAAATGAATCTTGCAGTAAAATTAACCTTTAATGAGTGCTTATTCTATGCCAGAAACTATGCTAAATTCTTTATATAATTCATATTGCTTAATCCTCATAGGCACTCTATGATGAATATACTATTATTATCCAATTTAAAAGCAAGGAAGAATGACACTCCAAAAATTTGTGTAGCTAGTCCAAGGCCATATATATAGCTGATAAGTGGGGAAGTGGGGCTCTGAACCCAGTTCTGTCTGATATGAGAACTGATCACTGATCAGAAACGTGTGACAAAAAAGTTTCACTTATAGGTTTATGTGGCAGAGATAAACCCCTTTCATTTTCCTCCTTGACTCATAGGAAGACTACATTTCCCAGTCTCCCTTGCAAATAGATGGGACCATATGATTGAGTTCTGGCCAGCAGAATGTGGGTAGAAGCGATACCTACAGGTTCCGAGCATATAAAGCTTCTCACACAGTCCCTCTTATTCTCTCTTTCTCTCTTCCTCTCCTGATCTGACGTGATCGGGAAGACTATGAAGCCCTAGGAATCATGGAGCCAAGAGAGGGAAGTACCTCAGCTCCCTGAATGCCTTGGTGATGCAGAACCCACTGCTGGACCACATAGGCCTGTGATATGTGTGAGAAATAAACTTTTATTATGCAAATCAACTCATATTTGGGAGATGTTTGTTATAGGAGTTAGCCCACCCGGGGAAGTTCACAACTCAGGTCTCCTAGTGTCCAGTCCGTGTTTCTCCCACTTCCCAGCACAATGAGTCAAATGTATTCTCCAAGACAGGCTCCTCAAGTTCTGATCATTTGATTTCCCATCAGTTTTGTATTTTTCACAGATGCACATGTCTGTTTCCTACATGTTGCTGCCATAATGAGATTATATTCTTCATCCATTTTCATTTATCTAGACCCTTAGGGAGGTCACCACTGTGGCAGCAGTGGGACCCATGTCCTCTAATAGATGCCTGCCATTTCATATTGACCTGAGTCTGGTTCTCTCTCTCCTTGTCCTCTAAATATCTCAACTAGAACTTATTTTCCCACCAAGTGTACTTCTTTCTTACACTAAATTTCAATTTTTTACACCTAAATAACCTTTTCATTCTGATTCTAGGCTGAGGATAAGGAACTCAGTATGTTCTCTGAAAATTGGAATTGGGATCCATATTTTGTAGGTTTTCTTTTTCCTGATGTATTGTTGCTTGTTTGGTTGTTTATCTGGTGTGAATCTTATGTTCCAGACTTGGTGGTATCCTTTAAAAGGAAAGGCACTGCTTAAAGAACTTTTGTGTTATGCTTTGTCAAACACAAACACATTTGTGCTTGTTAACATTCTGTAGTTATTATGGTGTCTATCTGACGCTATCACATATGTTTAATACACGGTCATACTGTTTATGGAATCATTTGTTACAATTACAGTAGGGGCTCATGTTCACAGCAGCAGGAAAGAACTTGTTGAACCAGCTCATTATGAACCAACTGCCCCTTTCTAAGTACAAATGGGCAGGATGGGCATGTGCTGCCACACCACCTTGCTGTTAGGCTGTGTGTTGGACAGGGTTCAATTTTCAGCCTTCTCCACATCCCTGGGGCACATTTACACACCCCTACTGAGTTATCTCTGCTCAGAAATTCCATGCGATGGACTGTTGCCCATCAAACTGTCACAGAGGTGTCAAAGATTAGAACAGTAGAAAGAATTTGAACCAATAATAATAACAACGATAATATAGACGCGTATGTGCTTATATGCATATACATATATATATATGTACATAGATTTCATTATATTTCAGCTTTCAGTATGAGACTAGATTCTGGATAATGCCAGTCATGGAAATGCCACTCTTAATGCTTCCTAGAGAGAAGCAAAGTGCAAAGGAGCTACAGAGGAGACAAGAAAAACACTGGTGGAGATAAAGCAAGTTTTCTTCTGCCATTCGTGAGATAAAACTAAGGAGACACAGAACACTCCAGAAAAGGAATTATTCATCCATGTCAGCATTTCCCAAAGTGTATTTTCTGGAATTCCGGTCCTTGGGAGGTTAATAGTTGTTAATATAAAACAAAGTGTTTTGTGTTCGAATGAGTTTCTTAAAACCTGGGTTAACCAAGTTAAATTGGTTTCTTCTTAGGTCTTTTAATATGGTGAGGAACACGTCAAGAGCAGAGGTGATACAAGGCTGGTTTTGCAGGAACGACTGGTCAGGGTCTTTAATTACAAGAACAGGTATATCAAAACAAAGAGTTCCATCATCACTGCCGTTAACAATGAGCAGTGGGAGGCAGGTCTTTGCAAAACAATTTGGCCTGGAAATTGGAAGGCCCAGCAAATCTAGGGGCTTTTGAAAGACAATTGATTTCATGTTTGTAATGTACAGACATAGGTGTTATGCCTAACTTTGAGGCTCTTTTGATGATAAATAACTATTCATGAAGCATACTGAAGTTATGAGGGAGATATTTTAAATTCTAGATGACACTGACCTGATTTATTTTAATTTGACTTCTCACATCCATGAAGATGGCAAGGAGGACATGGAACCCTGGTTTATCACTTTTCTTCTTAAATCAGGAAAAAGAGGTCACTCTTTACTGTCACTCTTTTGCCAGACTCATATTTCTGGCTATATCCTTCTATCTTTCTATAGCCTTGTACCCACTCCTTTCTCTGGAATCTTCACCACCTTCTCCATCAACTGTCCTCTCTTTGAATCCATCACTTTTCACTGTCTCCTTCCTTCTCTTCCACCTTCTATTACATTTAACTATCCCTCAGCTTTATCACAAATCTTCCCTAGTTACCTCATTCTCTTTAACACCTAATTTCCCAAAGAATAGACTGTTCTCTCCTTCCTTCACTTCTTTATTTTGCCTCATTCCTTAATCGTTTGTAATATAATTTTTATTTAAAAGATCTCTCCAAACAGAAAATGTTTGCCAATCATATATCTAATACAGATTTAATATCCAAAACATATAAATAACTCCTAACACTCAACAACAAGAAGACAAGCAGCACAATTTTAAAATGGGCAAAGGACTTAAATAGATATTTTCTAAAGAAAACGTACAACTGGCTAATAAGCACATGAAAAGACGGGCAACATAATTAGTCATTAGGGAAATGCAAATAGATACCACAATGAGATATACCACTTCATACTTACCAGGACAGGTGTAATTTAAAAAAAAAACACACACACACAAAACAAAACGAGTATTGGCAATGATGTGGAAAAATCAGAATACTTGTACATTGCTGGTGGGGATATACAAGGTGCAGCCACTATGGAAAATAGTTTAGTGTCTTCCTTAAAAAGCTAAGCATAGAAGTATCATATGATCCAGCAATTCCACTCTTAGATATAAGCCCAGAAGAATTGAAAACAGTGACTTGAACAGATAGTTGTATGCTGATGTTCACTGCAACTTTATTCACAGTAGCCAAAATGTGGAAACAACTCAAGTGTCTGTGAAAAGATTAATGGATAACAAAACGTGGTATATATATACAATGGAATATTATTCATCCATAAAAAGAAAAAATTCTGACACATGCTACAACATGTATGAACCTTGAAAACATTATGCTAAATGAAATAAGCCAGACATAAAAAGACAAATATTGTACTATTCCACTTATATGAAATATCTAGACTAGGCAAATCCATAGAGACAGAAAGTAGATTAAAAGTTACCGGAGGAAGGGGACCTTCAAGATGGCAGAGGAGAAAGATGTGGAGATCACCTTCCTCCACACAAATACATCAAAAATACATCTACATGTGGAACAACTCCTACAGAACACCTACTGAATGCTAGCAGAAGACCTCAGACTTCCCAAAAAGCAAGAAAATCCCCACGTACCTGGGTAGACCAAAAGAAAAAAGAAAAAACAGAGACAAAAGAATAGGGGTGGGACCTGCACCTCTGGGAGGGAGCTGTGAAGGAGGAAAAGTTTCCACACACTAGGAAGCCCCTTCACTGGCGGAGACGGGTCGGGGGGAAGCTTCAGAGCCACGGAGGAGAGCGCAGCAACAGGGGTGCGGAGGGCAAAGCGGAGAGATTCCCGCATGGAGGATCGGTGCCGACCAGCACTCACCAGCCCGAGAGGCTTGTCTGCTCACCCGCCGGGGCGGGCAGGGCTGGGAGCTGAGGCTCGAGCTTCGAGGTCAGATCGCAGGGAGAGGACTGGGGTTGGCGGCGTGAACACAGCCTGAAGGGGGCTAATGCACCACAGCTAGCTGGGAGGGAGTCCGGGAAAAAGTCTGGACCTGCCTAAGAGCAAGAGACCATTGTTTCAGTGTGTGCGAGGAGAGAGGATTACTTCCCTGTCTGCCCACAGAAGGCAGAGCACTGCCTAAATGAGCTTCAGAGACAGGAGTGAGCCACAGCTATCAGCTTGGAAACCAGAGATGGTCATGAAATGTTAATGCTGCTGCTACAGCCACCAAGAATCCTGTGAGCAAGAAAAGGTCACTACTGACACCCACTGCCCCGTCCTCCCCCCCCCCCCCCGCCCCCGGGAGCCTGTGCAGAGACAACTTCCCTGGGAGAAAACACGGCGCGCCTCAGGCTGTTGCAACGACATGTTGGCCTCTGCCGCCGCAGGCTCGCCCCGCATTCCAATTATAACTACGTACCCCTCCCGCACCCACCCCCCAGCATGAGTGAGCAAGAGCCCCTAATCAGCAGCTGCTTTAACCCCTTCCTGTCTGGGAGGGGAACAGTTGCCTGAGGGCGACCTACATGCAGAGGTGGGGACAAAACCAAACCTGAACCCCAGGAGCCCTGAACCCCTGTGTGAACAAAGAAGAGAAAGGGAAATTTCTCCCAGCAGCCTCAGGAGTAGTGGATTAAATCCCCACAATCAACCTGATGTGCCCTGCATCTGTGGAATACCTGACTAGACAACGAATCATCCCAAAATTGAGGCTGTGGGCTTTGGGAGCAACTATAGACTTGGGGTTTGCTGTTTGCGACTGACTGGTTTCTTATTTTTACGTTTTTACCACTTGTTATCATTGGTGGATTTTTTTTATTGGTTTGGTTGTTCTCTTTTTTTAAATTATTATTATTTTTTAATTTTTAATTTTAATAATTATTTTTTATTATTAATTTTAGAAATTTTATTTAAAAAGTTTTAATATATATATATTTTTTTCTTTCTTTTCTTCTCCCTCTTCTTCTGAGCCGTGTGGCTGACAGGGTCTTTGTGCTCCAGCCTGGTGTCAGGCCTGAGCCTCTGAGGTGGGAGAGCTGAGTTCAGGACATTGGACCACCAGAGACCTCCCTTCCCTGCATAATATCAATCGGTGAGAGCTCTCCCAGAGATCTCCGTCTCAATGCTAAGACCCAGTTCCACCCAAAAGCCAGCAACCTCTGGCACTGGATGCCCCATGCCAAACAACTAGCAATACAAGAACAAAACCACACCCAATAGCAGCGAGGCTGCCTAAAATCATACTAAGTTCACAGACACCCCAAAACACACCACCCGATGCGACTCTGCTCACCAGAAAGACAGGATCCAGCCCCACCCACCAGAACACAGGCATCAGTCTCCTCCACCAGGAAGCCTACACAACCCACTGAACCAACCTTACCCACTGGGGGCAGACACCAAAACAATGGGAACTACGAACTTGCAGCCTGCAAAAAGGAGACCCCAAACACAGTAAGTTAAGCAAAATGAGAAGACAGAAAAATATGCAGCAGATGAAGGAGCAAGATAAACACCCAACAGACCAAACAAATGAAGAGGAAATAGGCAGTCTACCTGAAAAAGAATTCAGAGTAATGATAGTAAAGATGATCCAAAATCTTGGAAATAAAAGGGAGAAAATACAAGAAACGTTTAACAAGGACCTAGAAGAACTATAGACCAACAAACAATGATGAACAACACAATAAATGAAATTTAAAATTCTCTAGAAGGAATCAATAGCAGAATAACTGAGGCAGAAGAACGGATAAGTGATCTGGAAGATAAAATAGTGGAAAAAACTACCACAGAGCAGAATAAGGAAAAAAGAATGAAAAGAATTGAGGACAGTCTCAGAGACATCTGGGATTACATTAAATGAACCAACATTCCAATTATATGGGTCCCAGAAGAAGAAGAGAAAAAGAAAGGGTCTGAGAAAATATTTGAAGAGATTATAGTTGAAAACTTCCCTAACATGGGAAAGGAAACAGTCAATCAAGTTCAGGAAGTGCATAAAGTTCCATACAGGATAAATCCAAGGAGAAACACGCCAAGACACATATTAATCAAACTATCAAAAATTAAATACAAAGAAAAAATATTGAAAGCAGCAAGGGAAGAGCAACAAACAACATACAAGGGAATCCCCATAAGGCTAACAGCTGATATTTCAGCAGTAACTCTGCAAGGCAGAAGGGAGTGACAGGACATATTTAAAGTGATGAAAGGGAAAAACGTACAACCAAGATTACTCTACCCAGCAAGGATCTCATTCAGATTTGATGGAAAAATTAAAACCTTTACAAACAAGCAAAAGTTAAGAGAACTCAGCACAACAAAGCCAGCTCTACAACAAATGCTAAAGGAACTTCTCTAGGCAGGAAACACAAGAGAAGAAAAAGACCTACAATAACAAACCCAAAACAATTAAAAAAATGGTAATAGGAACATACATGTCGATAATTACCTTAAATGTAAATGGATTAAGTGCTCCCACCAAAAGACATAGACTGGCTGAATGGATACAAAAACAAGACCCATATATATGCTGTCTACAGGAGACCCACTTCAGACCAAGGGACACACACAGATTGAAAGTGAGGGGATGGAAAAAGATATTCCATGCAAATGGAAATCAAAAGAAAGCTGGTGTAGCAATTCTCATATCAGGCAAAATAGACTTTAAAATAAAGACTATTACAAGAGACAAAGAAGGACATTGCATAATGATCAAGGGATCAATCCAAGAAGAAGATATAACAACTGTAAATATTTATGCACCCAACATAGGAGCACCTCAATACATAAGGCAAATACTAACACCCATAAAAGGGGATATCGACAGTAACACAATCATAGTAGGGGACTTTAACACCCCAGTTTCACCAATGGACAGATCATCCAAAATGAAAATCAATAAGGAAACACAAGCTGTAAATGACACATTAAACAAAATGGACTTAATTGATATTTATAGGACATTGCATCAAAAAACAACAGAATACACTTTCTTCTCAGGTGCTCATGGAACATTCTCCAGGATAGATCATATCCTGGGTCACAAATCAAGCCTCGGAAAATTTAAGAAAACTGAAATCATATCAAGAATCTCTTCAGACCACAATGCTATGAGACTAGATATCAGTTACAGGGAAAAAACTGTAAAAAATACAGACACATGGAAACTAAACAATATACTACTAAATAACCAAGAGATCACTGAAGAAATCAAAGAGGAAATCAAAAAATACCTACAAACAAATGACAAGGAAAATGAAAACATGATGACCCAAAACCTATGGGATGCAGCAAAAGCAGTTCTAAGAGGGAAGTTTATACCAATACAATCCTACCTCAAGAAACAAGACACATCTCAAATAAACAACCTAACCTTACACCTAAAGCAATTAGAGAAAGAAGAACAAAAAACCCCCAAAGTTAGGAGAAGGAAATAAATTATAAAGACCAGATCAGAAATAAATGAAAAAGAAATGAAGGAAATAATAGCAAAGATCATATAACTAAATGCTGGTTCTTTGAGAAGATAAACAAAATTGATAAACCACTAGCCAGACTCATTAAGAAAAAAAGGGAGAAGACTCAAGTCAATAGAATTAGAAATGAAAAAAGAGAACTAACAACAGACACTGCAGAAATACAAAGGATCATGAGAGGTTACTACAAGCAACTATATGCCAATAAGATGGACAACCAGGAAGAAATGGATAAATTCTTAGAAAAGCACAACCTTCCGAGACTGAACGAGGAAGAAATAGAAAATATAAACAGACCAATCACAAGCACTGAAATTGAAACTGTGATTAAAAATCTTCCAACAAACAAAAGCCCAGGACAGGATGGCTTCACAGGTGAATTCTATCAAACATTTAGAGAAGAACTAACACCTATTCTTCTCAAACTCTTCCAAAATGTAGCAGAGGGAGGAACATTCCCAGACTCATTCTACGAGGCCACCATCACCCTGATACCAAAACCAGACAAAGATGTCACAAAAAGAGAAAACTACAGGTCAATATCACTGATGAACATAGATGCAAAAATCCTCAACAAAATACTAGCAAACAGAATCCAACAGCACATTAAAAGGATCATACACCATGATCAAGTGGGGTTTATCCCAGGAATGCAAGGATTCTTCAATATACACAAATCAATCAATGTGATGCACCATATTAACAAATTGAAGAATAAAAACCATATGATCATCTCAATAGATGCAGAAAAAGCTTTCGACAACATTCAACACCCATTTATGATAAAAGCTCTCCAGAAAGTAGGCATAGAGGGAACTTACCTCAACATAATAAAGGCCATACATGACAAACCCACAGCCAACGTCATTTTCAATGGTGAAAAACTGAAGGCATTTCCTCCAAGATCAGGAATAAGACAAGGTGGCCCACTCTCACCACTATTATTCAACATAGTTTTGCAAGTTTTAGCCACGGCAATCAGAGGAGAAAAAGAAATAAAAGGAATCCAAATCAGAAAAGAAGAATTAAAACTGTCACTGTTTTCAGATGACATGATACCATACATAGAGAATCCTAAAGAGGCTACCAGAAAACTCCTAGAGCTAATCAATGAATTTGGTAAAGTAGCAGGATAAAAATTAATGCACAGAAATCTCTTGCATTCCTATGCACTGATGATGAAAAATCTGAAAAAGGAATTAAGGAAACACTCCTATTTACCACTGCAACAAGAAGAATAAAATATCTAGGAATAAACCTACCTAAGACGACAAGACCTGTATGCAGAAAACTATAAGACACTGATGAAAGAAATTAAAGATGATACAAACAGATGGAGAGATATACCATGTCCTTAGATTGGAAGACTCAACGTTGTGAAAATGACTATACTACCCAAAGCAAATGAAATCCCTATCAAAGTACCAATGGCATTTTTCACAGAACGAGAACAAAAAACTTCACAATTTGTATGGAAATACAAAAGACCCCAAACAGCCAAAGCAATCTTGAGAAAGAAAAATGGAGCTGGTGGAATCAGGCTTCCTGACTTCAGACTATACTACAAAGTTACAGTAATCAAGATAAAAATCATTTAAAATGCTTTTACAGTTTTCAAAGTACTCATCTACCCATAGGCAAAGCCTCAAGGGGACTCTTGTAATCAAAAGTGGGATAGTGACCTGAGCTACCCTTCATTGTATCAGGATATCTAATCCACACTGTTGAAAACTGCTCAGAACTGTAAGCTGTGTCCTACATTCCAGGAAATGTGCAACACTCTGAAAAAGATGACAGATTTAGGATTTTATCCAGAAACACATTATCATTATTTGTTGCTGACCTGCAGAATTTCAAGTTTCTTGGGTTATGCAGCCCTGAAAGGCACTTCCCATTTGAAAAGGAAGTGCCCCATCACTGCCTCAGAAGGATGAAGGCTTTTGGTGGATGTGTGTCTGATACACACGTGCCAAGTCTGAGAAATCATTTTGAGCAATTATGCATAATGGTCTTGGATGCCTGGTATTCAGTAGTCTGTACAACCACTGGCATCTTACTCCTTATGGACTTCCTTCTATCTGGTCCCTCACCCAACTCTCACTCCTGGCAGGCTGGTCATTAGCCATTCACAGCTTTAATTAAAAGGAGTCCAAGACTTAAGATCACAGGCTCCCTTTAGGGGACAGCCCGATTTCAGCGGGTAGCAGAGGAAAGAAAGGAACTGTTCATGCCAAATGAAGCTTCCCTTCTCTCATTAAATGTGTATAGTTAAGGAAGGTCATGTAGAAAATTGTCCATTCCTTTTCAAGCAGCACCAGAGAAATTCTTTCTCACCCAGCAAAATCAGGGGATGGCTCTCCAACCACAAGAGTGCTGATAAAGTGGGAGGTCATGGGGCTGAACAGTCAGGGGTGGGGGGGTTGGTTTGGAGCCCCATCTTCATTAACAAAGTGGTCTTGGTAATTGTTTGACCTTTAACAATATTAGCCACCATTTACTGAGTGAGAGATGTTATCTATGTTATCATATTTCATCCTCAAAACAGGCTTATGAAGAGGTGTTAATGACTCCATTCTATAGCAGAGGATACTGAGATGATGTAAAGTTAGGTACTTCGTCCAAAATCCTATAGCTAACATGTGGCAGCAGGGTTTCTATCTAGCTCCAAAGTTCACATTCTAATCTACTACCTTCTACTGCTTGTTCTCAAAGAAAAATCAACAAACATTTACACCTCTGGATTTTTCTTTATTTTTTTCCCAAGAAGATGGTTATAATAATAAGACCTATCTTTTTGTACGTGTGCATATACTTACAATTGATCAAGTACGATACAAAATAAAACTTTTTCTCCAAAATCCAAAGGCGAAAGGTAAGGTATTAGTACCTTTGTGTTGGTCAGGGTTCCCCAGAGAATCAGAACCAATAGGATATATATATATATAATTATATTATTATAATATATAATATTAATATATATAATTATATATATTATATGTAATACATAATATATAGAATATAATATATCATATAATATATATCATATTAATATATAATAATTATACATATATAATTGGCTCACATGATTGTAGAGGCTGAGAAGTCCTGAGATCTTCAGTCACAGGAGACACAGCAGAATCAATGGTATAAGTTCCAGTCCAAGTCTGAAGGCAGGAGAAGAATAATGTCCCAGTTTGAAGACAACCAGGCAGAGAGGGAGCAAATTCTCCTTTACTCAGCTTTTTTGTTCTATTCAGGCTTTTAACAGATGGGGTGAGGACCATCCACATTAGGGAGGGCAATCTGTTTTATTCAATCTACCAATTCAGATGTTACTCTCTTGCAGAAACACCCTCGGAATAATGTTTAACCAAATATCTGGGCACTTCACAACCCAGTCAAGTTGACATGCAAAATTAACCGTCACAATCCCCCGAATATTTGTTAACAGAAGAGGAAGCTGAGGCTCTACGTCAGTTGCCTGACGTCATCCAGGTTATGAGAGGCAGATGTGATATCCAAGCATTGGTTGCTAAAACCTTTTCTCTTGTGGACTCCTTCCTCCTAGCCATATCTGTTTAAGTAGGGTTTTTTTTTTCATCTTGATAGTGGCAAGAATTGCCACCAGCATTGGGGAAACTAATTGGGGAAGGCAGTTGTGATAATTCCAAGTAAATTTCCGCAGCCATAGGGTGTGGATTATGAGCTCTGTCATCTACTTGCCCTGTAGTTTCCTCCCCTGAAGCGATGGCGCCCACTGGAACAGGTCAGGGATTGAAAACTCACCAACATACACTTACTTAAATATCAGAAAGAGAGGAAACAGGTCAGGATTAACCAGGAGAATCTCCAACTCACATTTATTTATAACCCGAGTCCATCTCCTCACGATCTCATCCTTTGTCTACACCCCAACCCTGTAAATTCCATTCCAATACTTCCTCCAAAACGGAGTTAATTGGGCCATGTGCTACTCTGCACCTAATTATTGTTTACTTCATTTGCATTTTTTTCATTATATCATTAACATGAAGAGGGTGCTCGTAGCTGGGGCCACTAAGAGTGATGCCAGCATCGCTCAGTCTTAGCCACGATTTTCCACTCAGTTGGAGCCGTTTGTGTCCAACAACGTTCTTGGCCCACACTTGTGATCACAGCAGTCTAAACACCCTGTAGCGCTTTCTATAGTTGTGGGTTTCTACCAATATCTCCCATTAATTTACTGATAACTCCTGCTACTTTTACCAACTAAACCCAATGTATTTCCTTTCTCCAGTGCAATAACTTTCCCTCTAGGTTATTCAGCTTCCGCATTTAACCCTTCAGCCCCTTCACTTGGAAAATCAGGATAGTAATACCTGCGCTGCCTACTCCATGGGGTCATGAAACATACGTGCAGTACCTTGAATTCCTCTACTTCAATTTTTTTCTTCATTTAATTTTGATTTTTATCTAAATAATACATGCAATGTTTTTAAAGGTCAAAGAATTACTGTGATACCTATAAAGTGAAATAACACCTCATACCTGATTCTCATTTCCCTTAGGCAACCACTTTCAATTTTCCTTTGTTATTTACCTCCACTTTTCAAAAAAAAAAATGCTTCTTAGGAATCAGGCTAGGTAAGGTCTCTCTGGGTCCCATGGCTCAGTTTGCAGGCTTGCATGTAGTTCTTCTATTTTCTATGTGATTCTTTACTCCGTATCCACACCCCAGCTGTGTCTAGTGCCCCCAACTATAGAATCACGTTATTTCAGTCTTTCCAGAGAGTAAATTTCTTGTCTTGTCCTGGATGGGGAGAACTATGCAAGCTGATGAAAGGTTCTAATGATCCAAACAGAGGTCAGCAAACAATGGCCCATGCACCAAATTTGACCTGTCACTTGTTTTTGTAAATAAAGTGGAACACTGTCATGTCCATTATCTAAGTATTGTTTATGGTTGCTTTTGCAATACAACTGCAGAGTTAAGTAATTGTGACAGAGACCATATGAAGTATAAGGCTAAGATATTTACTATTTGTCCCTTTACAGAAAGTTTTCCAGCTCCTAAACTATACTTATACAGACTTTCAATCAGTCCACCTATTTCTATCTCATTCTGTGTTATCAACTTCAAAATTACCTGAAACTTTCCAGGAATCAATAGTACAGCATACATCTGCTTACTTCTAATCAGCATTTCACCACTACATGGAGCTGAGTTTCAGTTTTCTCTTCTCTGATATGTCATTTACCACTACTCATCTCAATTCTATCATCCAAAAAAGGTGTTGGCATCACTGTGTTGTTTTAACTCACATTCTCGTTGTCCTTAAAGGTTTATGCTTCTTTTTTAAAAATCTTACTGTCATTTTTGTGGGGTTGAGGAGTTACCAGTTGGTATTTTTTCAGAAAATAATAAGCCTCTCAGGTATTTCAAGCAGGCAGGAATTTAATTTAGGGAATATAGATGTTTAGAACATGGTGGTAAGGGCTGGAGTTTCAAAGATCAAGCAAGTAAAGGCTTTGCCTGTTCTCAGGTCTCCATTAGCTTTCAGAGAGTCAGGAAGTTTGCAGGAATCATGAGAAACCACCTGCAGTGATCGCTGATGTTTATAACCCTGACTTTGGTTCAGCACAGCAAACCACGGGGAGGCAGCTGTAAACCTCAGACCCACTGAGGCTGTATCTCCACACACTCTTGCTAAAGCACCAATAAAATCACGCCTGTCTCTCCTCTACCTTCCACCTAATCTGGAAACACTCTGGCAAGGGATTCAGGAAATGTGTTCCCTGGGGAGAGGTAGAAGGAGAATGATGCTGTGTTCCCAACAGCCTAGCACAAGAAACTAGCAGAGATCAACAAGTGACTTCAGTCTGCCATATTTCACTTCTCAGGCCCCACTTCTTCCTCTCCACCATCAAGGTTTTCATAAAGCCACTGCTGTCCACTGGATGAACACTGCACTTTGGGTCCGCAGACAGGGTTATTTTGATGTGTCCTGGGCAAATCATTCAGCTTTGGCTTCCTCTGGTCAAATGGAGAGAGAAAGTATATACCTACTTTATGAATGCTGTGAAGAGAAATAAGATAGTGCATGTTAAATGTTTAATAAAGTAGAACCATGTAGTTAAATTAATTCTAGCTTATGTTTCTGACTCCAAAGAATAGCAATGTATGTCTCCAGGGAATATGTCTACCTGTCAATCTTGTCTTGAACTTCTTTTCATCTGTCCTTTTTATTTTTTTTTTAATAAAAAAAGCTATTTCAAACCCTAAATGCAGCAAAATGTCACCATGGTACTACATTTATTTCATTCTTCATCAGCCTATGGCAGATGTTGTGACAGATAATGAGAACCCTAGACAGCTCTAAGACTTGAGGAAAAGTGGCTCAGAGTCTACTTTCTATTACAAAGCCTTGTTTTTATGCAGAGGCCTCAGGGTTACAAGATGTGATTTTTATTTTTATAATTCCAACTGAGGTTTCTTACTGGCAATAGCAACCTCAAATCTTAGTATATGTTACAGCCCAAAATAAAATCTATTAATACCTGTAGTAAAATAATAAAAAATTAGTATGTTAACGAATTTGAAAATGGCCCCATTCTTCTCGTTTCAATGCTAGTCTTCTACTTTGATTAGACCACTGGGGTATTAAAATGTATTAAAATATATAGCAGGATTGTGACCCAATGGAGATTAAATTTGTTTTGTGTTCACTCTTTTTTAGATGGATGGGGCCAGAAAACCATGTTGGGATCGTAGAAGGTGGATTCTCTTACAAGGATGAAGATAGAGAGCTTTTGAATCACTGAAAGTAAGTTTATTCAGAAGCATGGACATAGGGTCAGAATTCTATTATCAAAAGGAAGGTATATTCGAAGCTCATGTGCTTTGAGAACTTAAAAGGAAAACCTTCCCAAACTCTGGAAAGATCCTTGGAGGGAGGAAAAGAGGATTGTAATTCTGGGTTCACAAGGGGGCAGATGCTTGAACCAGTTCTTACACAGAGCCCCTGGCAAGGCTTACACCCCAGGACAGGGCTTCGCAAAGTATGGTTTCTAGACTCTTGAAGATAGGCAGTCCATGAGATGAAAGCTATTTTCGTGATACAGTAAGACACTATTTACCTTTTTATTTTCTCTGTTGACCTTGTATCCACACGGTGCAGAAGCCGTGGTGGGACAAACTGCTGATAACCTAAGCGTGAGTTAAGGCAGTGGCACCAAACTACTGTAGTTAAGATATACTTCACAGTCACATGCTTATGTTTAAAAAAATGCCAATTGTGGGCTTCCCTGGTGGTGCAATGGTTGAGAATCTGCCTGCCAATGCAGGGGACACGGGTTCGAGCCCTGGTCTGGGAAGATCCCACATGCCGCGGAGCAACTGGGCCCGTGCACCACAACTACTGAGCCTGCGCGTCTGGAGCCTGTGCTCCGCAACAAGAGAGGCCGCGATAGTGAGAGGCCCGCGCACCGCGATCAAGAGTGGCCCCCGCTCGCCACAACTAGAGAAAGCCCTCGCACAGAAACGAAGACCCAACACAGCCAAAAATAAATAAATAAATTAATCTTAAAAAATGCCAGTTGTATTTAAGAATGCCTGTAATGAAGCAGTAGAAATTAATATCTTTATTAAACATTGACCCTTGAGTACTGTCTTTTTAATATTCTGAGTGGCAAAATAGGAAATACAAAGCATGTCTGCTGCATACCAAAGAATGATGATTATCTGAAGGAAAAGCACTTGTGTGGTTATTTGATTTACAAACTGAACTAGTTGTGCTTGGTTTGGAACACCATATTTTGCTGGAAGGACTGACTGAAGTTACTCTGACTTGAGTTTTTGATGAATATTTTCTCAAAAGTGAATGAACCTAGGTTGCCTCATCCAGGTTTGCCCAGGACTTTCCAGGTTTTAGTGCTGAAACTCTAGCACTTCCCCAGGAACCCCTCAATCTTGGGCAAAGAGGGATGGTCGGTCACCCTAAGTGAACCTGTCATTTCAAAGAAAACACTGGCAATTTTTGTTGCCAATGATAAAATTTGAGCTTTCGAGCAAAAATTAGAATTTTGGAAAACTTGTATCAGCTACTGTGAGCTTGACAGTTTTTCAAAACTTAAAGACTTTTCTGACAAGATGAAGGTGATATTAATAAATGTGGTATTTTATATCGTTTAATGACATATATCAACCTTTGGAAGATCTGCATATCTCAGTGAACCAATGTTTTCCAAATGGTCAATGCATGATGTTACAAAGCCCTGCATGGATAAAACATCCACTTAAAGTCTGAGATGGAGCAATGAATTTTAATATAACAGAGTACCAAGAATTCATTAATATGGTTTCAGGTTCTACATTGCAACTAACCATTAAGAAACTATCACTTTCGCTTTTTGAGTTTTGGTTTGGTCTCAAAGAAGAATGTTCCCAATGGATATGGAAAAGCAATCAAATGCCTCTCCCTTTTCCAATTATATGTATGTGTGCAACAGATCATGACGGACTGATTGAAGAAACAGGTAGGACATTCTGTCTCCTATTAAGCCAATCATTAAAGAGATCTGCAAAAATGCAAGTCCATGACACTCTTCTCACGAAATTTTATTTTACTTAGGTTAACATGTAGTGGGTTTATTATTTCCATTTTGAAATAAATTAATAAATATTTAAATGTTTCTCAGTTTTCAGTTCACATATAAAGCATACCGATCAATACAACCCACAGAAACCAAAGCTCTTTGGGGAACTTAATAAATTTTAAGAATGTAAAGGAGTTCCGACGACTTAAAAGTTTAAGCACCCCTGACCTAGGAAATGATGGATGTGCTTACTAACTCAACCGAGATTTGCTGCAAGAGGGCACTATTTCTTCTGGGAGAATGACTGAGAGAACCTAGCCCCTCCCATTGCCTTCTAGGAGAGCCCTGACCCTCTCTCTCTTTCAAGAGACCCACCCTCCAACGCTCCTCAGTTGCCATGTGAACTGCTTTCCTTAGCCCGATTCTGTGCATTAGGCACAACTGAGCAAGGCCATTGACTCAGCCACCAGCACCTGAGATAACAATCTAGGCTGCACCCTCTCTGGTCAAGATATGCATATGCCTCAGAGACCCCTGTATTTACTAAGTACTGGGAATAATGGCGGAGGTGTCTGAGCATCAGTGCTTTGAAAGTCCTAGTCAGACCCACAACAGGAATGTGTAAGGGACGCCAAATTAACTTAGGGAGAGAGTTATGTTTCACTCAAAACTGATGAGCACAGGACTTCCCTGGTGGCGCAGTGGATAAGACTCCACACTCCCAATTCAGGGGGCCCGGGTTCAATCCCTGGTCAGGGAACTGGATCCCACATGCATGCTGCAACTAAGAGTTCGCATGCCACAACTAAGGAGCCCACGTGCTGCAACTAAGAAGCCGGTGAGCCACAACTAAGGAGCCTGACTGCCGCAACTAAGACCCAGTGCACCAAATAAATATTCTTTAAAAAAAATTGATGAGCACATGTTTCTCTGTTTTCTTTATCAAGTTGCTTATACAGTGACATTTCTGAAGACTCTAGGTTTATTACTTTAAAGATTGTACAATGTACAAGAAACATAACAACATCATTTTTGCCTTGTCCTTTTAAAATATTAATAATAAATTCATTTCCTCCCTTCTTATATTCTACTTCATCTGCTTGCCAGTCTTTAATCCTAGATCAACCCAAACTTCCACTTTCTCTGCCCCTACTCCACAACTGCTGAGCATAGCTACAGATAACCCCATAACCATGCCAGTTGGCATGATCACCAATGGTTGTTTTTCAACACCAGCTGTGCTCACAAGCTCTCCAGCAGTTCCTTATTTTGCCCCTGGTCAGAGCCCTTTCTCATTCTCATTTTGCTGTTTCAAATCAGTACCCTACTCCATGCGAAGTTTCTTCAAAGATAAGTTCTACACCAGTGTTTCAGGGAGACAAAATGTTCAGCAGAAATCATATAACTGTGTTGGTGAAAAAGGATCCTGAGGACAAATCCTTTTGGGAACCATTAGACCCACCAAATGGAGCTAGTTATCCTTTCTGCTGCACTTTTAAGCAGGACTTTACCAGGTTACCATACATTAAGCTCCTGAGGAGGGTCAAGATATTTCCCAAACACCTGACCACACAATCCTTTTTTTTTTTTTTTTTTTCGCACAGAGCATCTATGGGACTCGTGTTTCATGGAAAACATTTAGACAAATATTTCTTTCTTCTGGCCATTTCTACTTTTATTTCTTCCTAATTATTTGCTTTCTAAAATCACTAATGACTTTCTAATCACCTTCAGTTAAGTATTTATAGTCCTAATATTCAATACAGCATGATGGAGAAGCACAAGCATGGTGGAATCAAACATCCTAAGTTGTAATTCTGACTCAACAACTTACTAGCTGTGTGACCTTGGGCAAATTACTTAACCTCTCTTTGTGTTAATATTCTCATCTTAAAGTGGGAACAATAACTGTACTTATACTGCAAAGATTAAATGAAACATATGCAGAGTGCTTAGAACATAGTGAATACTATAAAAGTGTTATCTATTGTAATTAACTATTTGATATAGTTAGTTTTTGGAGAGAAGAGACTAGTCTTATTCATTTTTATACCCTCATCTATTGTACAGCTCCTGGTACAAACTAAGAACAAAATAAATGCTTGATGAATAGTAATACCTACTGTTATTACAGAGTTTTACAATATACTTTTGCATATGTTGACACATCAGATTCTTACTTAGAGAACCAGAGTAAGAATTAACATCTCTTTTTTTCCCCAAGGATGAAAAAGAGAAGCAAAAAAATGAAATAAAACAAAATGAATTTAGACAATTTCCCCAAGGTTACACAGGTTAATAGGTGGCAGAGTTAGAACTAGGACTCCGATTTTGGACAATTATCTAATGCACCATCTAGCATTACCTGAAAAAATATTATAGAAAGCATTGAGACATCCCAGTTTTTGACAAAACAATATTCTACCTAAAAGAAAATTATTTCAGTGAGAAAAAATAATCTGACTTTTAATTTCTTAAATGTGTATTGCTTACTTGAGATAAAAGAACCGTCTAGAATCAAAATTGTTTTAAACAATAAGAATAAACAATTTCAAGATGGTATTTGGTTCTGTAAGGAGAATGACAATTTGAGTATTATTTGGCATGCAAGGCATAAAGGCATAAAAGATGAATTATAGTTTCATTCTCCGAGTGTAAATGGAATGTCCCAAATCAAATCACTTTTTTGAATTCTATGAAGAAACTTAGAAACATAATTAACTATGTGGAATATTAATAAACACATTCCTGGTGAGGGGGCCGAACTCCAGGGCTGAGGGAGATGTAGACATATGAGAAATTGCTGCTTGTTAGAATGGGCAGGACCACGCGCCATTCTGCCTGTGAAGCAGTGTCCAGCCAATATCATAAATGCCATCCCCCACCTGTCCATAGAGAAGGGACTTAACATTAGATGCATATAGTTCACTTGGTTATATGCTGTTTTCCCTTTGAACCAAATTAGTCCTTTCTCCTCCTTGCAAGCTACTATGTGTTCATCTTGAGATTTCCTCTGGTCTCCATCCTGACCCATCTTCTCTTGGCCTGTCCGGACTCTGAACAAGGAGTTCTACCAAAGGACAGACACAGTAGCAGTCTGGGCCGTGCTGCTCAATCCTGATACCTAGATCCCAATTCTGGACTCTTTACCTTGACTGTGACTACTTATTGGCTAGGATATGCTGAACCTAGTCTTGGTTGCAATGTTTAAAAATTTATTGTACCAGCATATTTGTTCAATGCCAGGGTGGGCAAAATATGGCCTATAGGCCAAATCTGGCCTACAGCCTATGTTTGTAAATTAAATTTTATTGGAATACAACCATGCTCGTTCATTTTTTTGTTGTCTGTGGCTGCTTTCACACTATAATGACAAAATTTATTATTTGCAATAGAGACCATATGGCCCACAAAACTTAAAATATTTAATAAGTGGACTTTTAAAGAAAAAATTTGCTGACCACTGTACTATATGAACAGGAGCCCCAGATGAGTTATTTTGTTATATTGCTACTATCTTTATCCTGACCTTCCAGCCAGGCCCAATACCATATACAACTCTCTTGGCCTGCCCTATCCTGAGATAACAACTTACCATGGATGACCAAGTGGCAGAGGCCAATTAGCAACATTTTGCTAGTTGGCCTATGTTGACTTTTCTTTCAGTACTATGATTCTAAGAGGAGAGGCATCTTGGCTATTGGTTCTTCTGTGTTCCTCCAATAGAGAATTTTCTGCAAACTTTGGTCTAAATACCACATCCAATTTTCTTTAACTTTCTAATCCACCTCTGCCCAGTCTCATCGGTCTGTTCCCTCTTTATGGAATATGTCCTCCTGAGAAACCCAACTCAGGATGTCCTTCTCGGAAAATACCCTGGTCTTCTAAATTTCTTCTCAGTCCTCTCCTGGTCTCTGAAAACTTTTTAACCTTGGAGAAACTGATCTTAGGAGAAAAGCATTATATTATCTAAAATATCAATAAAAGTGTGAATGATTGAAGGCCAGCTTAGTATGTTAGCTTTTCTAAGGCAGTTGTGCTTTAAGAGAGTTTATTGCCTTTGCAAAGTAATGTCCATTTCAAAGAGGATGTTTTTAGTTCAAGTGCGAGTCTTTTTAGCATCCTTCAGATTTCATTAGAAAGCCACCGCTTGCTATTCTGTGTGTGCTAACTACTCATCATCAAGACTTCTACCAACATCCTCAGTCTGGCCATCAAAGCTGCTCACATCCGGCCTTTAATTTTTTCAAAATTTCCTCTTCTACCAAAGGAATGTACTAAGTCACTTCTACATACTTTCCACTTAACAATTCTCTCCTCTTAGCGGGAATGAGCAGCCCGTTTCTTTACACCGACAGATGCACCTCATCTCCTTAAGTTGTTCAGAACTTACTTCTTCTAGATGACATACACTAGATGTAAGATTCTTATGGTCAGAACCATTTATTATTTAGCTTTGAATCTTCATAGGCAAGTGCAATGTCCAGGAATGAAAATAAATAGTGCTCACCAATTCAATGTACTCTTCTACGTCCTTGAACATGTTTGGGCATTTCAGCCCATTCATGCTCAGGTTCCCTTGCCTCACCATCTTTATTCAGTGTTATTCTTCACAATTCAAAATTGGCAATGGAAGAATCACATCTATTTGCACTTATAAGGCAAATTTTTCAGAAGTGCTTTTCAAACATTTTGAATATCTTGGTATTTTCTGTAAAAATAGGTTATACGTAAGTCTCCTCAAAGAAGGATCCCAAGTATTTTGTTTCCTTTTTACAACATTTCTTTGCCAGATACAATATTTTAAGCACAGTTCATGTTCTAACCTAAGAGCTATCTTAAAATCACAAGTTTGGCTGAGATTTTACTAAGATGTCTCCTATCAAAAAATGACTCATTCCATGCCACTTCTGATGACACCACACTGTCTGTATAGCATTATTCTTTATAGTATCTTGTCAGGTTCATCTCAGAACTATGACAACTGTCTCCTAATACCTCTCGTTGCCTCTAGCATTAATGCATCTCCCACAGGGCCACCAGAGTTAGCTTCCTAAACGTGGAACATGCTGGAATGCCCTGACCTTTCATACCCACTTAATCAAATTCTTACCCATTCTTCAAGAATCAATTCATATCTCCATGAAGTCTTCCTAGATTTTCTCATCAAAATTAATTTCTTTATTCCCTAAAGCACCATGGCACTGTACATCTTTATGATAGATCTGAAATTCTGAAGGAACACACATGCATTCATACACAGGGACTAATAGTCCAATGGGAAAGAAGGTGTCAGTCACTAACTGGGCCAAAGCCTTATGCCCCCAATTCAGAGCTACAGTAATACTAGGTTGGAGCTTGTGGCTTAGTCCCTGAGCCTTAGAAGGGCCTTTCTCCACTAAGTCTCAGTAGAACCCCCAAGCAGTTCATGAGATGAAAGAGTAGAAGCAAGACAGTGGAGATTCCTCGTGGCAGGTCTTGCCTCCAAATCTTTCCCCACCTAACCCTCCGCCACTTAGCTAAAGGAGAAAGAAGAAAAGGGTCTGAGGTAAATGCATGACAGTTTGACACAAGGCAAACCTACATTCTAGTAAATGGGATCTAATCAACATCCTGTGATCCTACCAATAATATCAGTATTTTTTCTTCTAAGGGGGATTAAAGAAGGAGTGGGCACACAGCTTTGGAAAAGGGCAGAAATATAACCATTGCCTCTCTATTCTCCATATTTTTATCCTGTTAACCTGTGGGAATTTATAGCCAAAGCCTCTGTCCATGAGAGTCCTGACTGCCTCCTTGGAGAAGAAAAACAATGTAATATCAGGGCAGTTGGGTGTTGCTCTCGCAAGTTGCCAAAAGTAGAAGAAAGAGGACATTAATTAAGTCAGCTCCAAGATCACACTCTATCCAGGGCACTATTTAACTCCTATTTTATTTCCCATCTCAAGCTATACTCACTTCCCACCAGCTTGGGTGTTTAACCAGGTTTTCTGGAGGTTACACAATGAGCAGCATGACAACATAGCCCAAACCATACCATGTTAGCAATAAGATAATATCTCAAGTTCAAACTCCCTCCATTTCATCTTCCCTCAGAAAATTTAGAGTTTCATCATTGAAAAATGCCTCTCTTTGTTGTCCCAGGTTAACAGAGTCCTAAAGAAAGGAACTTCCCCAAACTTTCCTTTCTCTTAATCATTCACTTCAAAGCAGCCAGAGAGTACTTCACTCAGATGTTTGCTCCACCTTCATATTAGAGTTATTTATTTATGTGCCTGTCTTCCTCATTATACTGGGCTTTCTTGAAGGGCAGGAACTGTTTTATTTGTTTTGGTGTTCCTCAGAGACGTGGCATGGTGCTTCCCCTGCACAAGATACACAGCTGTCAAGGAGATAATGCAGGAGGTGTCAATTGCTGAGTTGAGCTCCATGGATCAGGCCTAAGGCTCTTACCACTATGCAGCTGTGATCAGTTCTGGAGAACCTTGGGAGTGACGTGTTTTCCCATCTATGGTAACTCTTCTGCATCATTGGAAACCATATGATCTCTGGCCCTAGCAGCCATCAGAAAGTTCCAGAGGATCTGAGGGATCAAATCTAGCACCACAGTAATCAGAACCAGACTCTGACCAAGTGGAATGCTTGACAGTAGCTAGAAAAAGAGGAAAACGGGTGCCTAGCCATAGGCAAGATTGGTGTTTTTAATCGTTTGAAAAGAGGAATAGTGAGGCTTGAGCCATTCCAGAAGTCATGCCTGATTTGATAAACGTGATAAACCTTTCAGTTTTCCACTACATTCATTATCGATTGCTGCATAAAAAATTACCCCTAAACTTAGTGGCTTAAAACAACACATATTATTTCACGAGGTCTGTGAGTCAGGAATCCAGGTGCAGCTTAGCTGGGACCTCTGGCTCAGGACCTCTCACAGGCGGTAATCCAAGTGTCAGCCTGAGCCGTAGTCATCTCAAGGTGCTGCTGGGGAAGGAGCTGCTTCCAAGCAGCCTTGGTTGTTGGCAGGATTCAGTTCCTCGCTGGTTGTTGGACTCAGGGCGTCTGTTCCTCCCCCACCATTGGCTGGAGGTCACCTTGCCACTTGAGCCTCTCCAAAGAGCATCTCCTGCCATGGCAGCTGGCTTCATCAGCGCAAACAAGCAGGCGGTACCAGAGAGAGAATTCGAGTAGGGCAGAAGTCCCCATCTCTTTGTAAAGTAATCTTGGAAGTAACATCCCATCCTGTCTGCCATATTCTATTCATTATGATTAAGTCACTGTACTCAAGGGGAGGAGATTACACAAGGCCATGAAAACCAGGAGACGGAGACAATTGGGGGCCATTTCAGAAGCTGCCTACCACGTCCATATTCAAGTATAAATAGGTGCCTATAGCATTTAGCCTTCTTCCAGTCTCCCAGCCCTTTCCTGCTCTTCTCATGCTATTCAGGACCAAGATCAAATAGCTGGCACTCTTAGCACCCATGCTGGAGCCACTTCTGCTTCCACCAGCTACAGTGAGGCTAACATTTCATTCCATCAGCCAAACCATCATGCCAAGGACCTATTGTGTATTACTTCCCTTTAGATTTTGGAGAACTTTAAATGTTTGACTATATTATGGCTCCTGATAAAAGCACATTTATTGTTCGCATTGGAGAAAAAAGTTACAAACACTGCTAAAATACAGGCTTCAACATTAATATCAATCTCATTAGGTTTTTCTTTGTGATCAAGAGTAGGTAGTAACTGTCTTCTATTACATGTATCTTTTTGCATTTTAAATTACATATACCGGATTGTTTCTTACTCACAGCAAAAGGTCTCTGTATGTGGAAATATGTCTCCACCAAAACCAAGATTTTATTCCAAAACGTTATTGTGTAGAAAGTAATGCTTCTGATAGAAGCATTTGTTTTTGCTTGCTGTTTTCAGTACAACGAAATGAAGATTAATTTTACTGAAAACTAAGCCAAAAATAACACTAATGTTCCTTCCATGCATTGCTTCCCACAGAATCACGCAATAAATGCATCTCAGAACCTGTTACAGGCCAGTCTGAGCTCACTTAATGCCAGCTTCCAATTCCTAGGCCACCTCTAATAATCTTCATATGATACATTAGTCTTTCTGCTGCAGCTCAAAAAGCAGAGGAGTAAAGGGAAGTCAGCTCTGGGGTGTAAGAAAGAGCTTCCAAAATGTCTTGACTCACCTGATGAAAAATTATTTTGAAAGAATAAATAATTATCGCAATAAGCTGTTCACTTCTTCACAGATCAGTCCCTCCATTGTCCCAACCTAATTAGAGTAATTTGTGTTTAAGGAGATATTGATTTTGCATAATGGTTTTGCCTTGTATTACACACATGACAACATTCTCTTTACTTAACCTGGACAACAATCTTGCTGACTGATATGTCAAAGCTCTTGCTCGTATGTCTACTCCTGGCAGCGTAGACTCAAGGAGAGGAGAGTTCAAGTTCCCGTTGATGGTGTTATTGAATGTATAAATAAACCAAGGAAATAGCAGAGGCCAGGAAAGCAAAGGCTGTATTTGTCTGCCCTCGTGAGAGCCATTGTGCTGTGGGATTCTGCTGCACAGTTACAATAAGTTCTGTTGGTTTTCCTCTTGGCTGGGGCCTCCTGTGCTCTCTGAATGGTAACTCTGTGCCATCCCGGGGAACAGGTAAAATGGAAAAGTCTTTTTATTTCCATAGGCTTAAGCCAAACCCCTCAAAACAAGCTATTCCAGAGCCGAGCTGGAGCAGGGCTAATGCCGCGGTTGACAGCTCATGTGCAGCGGCCTCCTTGGCGAGCCCAGGGCCACTCTTATCCACTTCAGCTGCCTTTTGAAAGCCTCCTTCTCACAAAAGACAGAGCTGATCTCTAGGGCCTGGGAAAATAGAAAATTCTCCCACCGTGATGGGAAACATTGTCAAGACCCAAAACTCTATAGTGAAGCATCAGACACCAGTGTATAATCGCAGATAAAGAGAGGGAAGAGGGCTGTGTGGGAGAAACAGCAACAACGAAATTAAAATAGACTGGGAAGCTGGAATTTAAAATGATGGCGAAAACCAAGACCGCTTCACTCTCCAGAGCGTGCTCCGTCCATGTTCAAGTCATTTAACTAAAGTGTATATTTTTCTTCTCCTCCGCATGGCCTCACGTGGAGTGTTAGGATGGGTGCATAGACTTTAGGCCTGATACCCGGACATTTTTGCTAGGATCAGAAAGTAGGCTGACTTGCTTATCGAGAGGATTAAATGAAATGCAAAATGTGCTCCTGCTGTTCGGTTTTCTGCGTTTGATGGGTGCTGTATCTTAGCAAGGCCAGAGCTCTAAGAAAGTGCATCACTTGAAATAGTCGTATCATATTCTCTTAGGGATTCATATTAATATCCCTCTTGAGAGACTGACAGTTTGCATCTACCCACCTATATATTTATGTAGTTCTTATAACTAAATTACCTTGAAACTCGAAGGATAAAGATGATGCATTTTACCCACACCAGGTGACTAGGATGAGCTCTCCCTGCTGATGGTGTAGAAGTGAGAAGCATCATAGGTAGCGCTTCACTTTTGGACGAATGCTCTTTAAATAGATATTAAATTACATAAACAAACAAGTCTCAAAAGAATATTAATATACATGACAATGCACCACACTGGTAAGTGAGTTTTTGAGCTTTCAAATATTCTGGGATTTCATCTTCCAACAGAAATTGCGATTTCATTAGCATTTACAACTAGCCTTCCAGGGGTGTTTGCCAAAGGGATGAAAGCAGGAGGAAAAAAAAAAAAAAAAGCAGCCCTTCCACAGGCCCGCACAAAGGTGCTAATTAGCGATAGTTTTCCTCTATGGGAAATGGCCCAGGATGCAAGGCTTGTGACCACAGACCTATTTCCATTATGCCTGGGAAAACAACAAACATGTTAAATTAAATGAAAATATTACTTTGTGGAGCTTATGTCAACTAATGGTTTTCAGGCATACGAGGAGTTTAGAGGAGTTATTATGCCCAGGATTATGAGAAATTATGTTCTAGAGAGGAAATTAGCCCCTGCCTAGGTAAGGTGACCTTGAATTTTCTAATAGCAAGACTATTTTGATACAGAATAGATGAGTTGCAGAGGGAGGGTAGAGCAACATTCTGTGATAAAAATAAAAATAGATTTTTGTTTCTCCTTAAAGTGAATCCATGCTAACTTACCTACTCAAAACTTCTAATTTTCCAGAGAAGACTCTTCAGTGAATCAATCAATACCAGCAGGGACCATTTATTGAACATTCACCATATGCCAGGCTTTCTTATCTCATTTCATTCTCATTATAACTCTGTGAGGAAGGTATTATCATCCCCACTTTTCAGTCGGGCAAGATAAGAGCCAGTGAGGTTGAATCGCTTCTCTAAATTCACACAGGTAGAATGGGATAGAACCAGCTTTGAACCAAAGCCTTTGACTTAACCAAACTCAAGTTCTTTATCCATCTGAAAGAGGTATAAAGACCAGACCATGGCCCTGGATGTTGCCCTGAAGCCCAGGCAGATGAATTGCTTGAATGAATAAAAACTTACACAATGCTGCTGAGCGATTTGCAAGTGGATTATTTAGATAACTTGACTCTCCACTCTTCCTGACACCATGAGAACACACTCCTGGGTATCTCTGAAGGAGAGCCATTCATTCAGTAAATATTTATTGGGTACCTACTATGTGTCAAATACTATGCTAGTTGCTCAACCTTGGAAAATGAAGCTTCTCAGTTTTGTTATTACCCCCCTGTGCCCGGGGCAGTGCTTCTGGGAAGAAGATGGAATGGTAGATTCCAAGTTTATGGGTGAAAAATGAAGGAATAAACAGGGTTTGGGGAAGGAGGAAGAGCTGTGCTATTGAAAGAGACAGGAGTGGGGTTGGCTAAACTTTTGAAACATCTATGTGTGACTAACTCTCCTTTGACTTTTGAAAAGGGCAAATTTAGAAAAAGGCACATGGTGTGTTGTGCATTGGGAACACACTTCATTCCAAGTGGTGATTTAGGATGCAGTAATAAAACACAGCCCCAGAAGTTTAGATTATGTCAAGGAGACGGCACGGGAAAGGGTTATTGAGGCAAACCCATGGGGTTCATTTGAAGCAACCATCAGGGGCGCGATCCATGTACTTCAACTCAACTCTGAGGACCACGTCAGATACAGATCCCTTGGCCAGTTAGCTGCAGCCTGACCCTGTGTGACAAGGCTTGGTCTGCATGTTATTAATTATATACTAAGGAGAAGTAAGAGAAGGTTCACAGATGGATACGCAACCCCAATGTAGATTCCATAGTCACTTAATCTGGAAGTGAATCCCAAGGTTGGTTCAGATATGAAGAGTTGGAAGAAGGGACTTGGATCAGAGGGTATTAAAACAAAGGGAAATGTCCTTAAGACAGGACCTGAAACTAGTTGTGGAAGAAGCCCATTTACTTTGGTGACACACATGGAAAGTCACAGATAATGCTTTGGGTGTAGTCTATTTGTTTGGGTCCTGACCTACTTGTAGAGATTTAAGCAGAGAAAGGTGGTCAAAATAGAATTTCCAATCATCCTAAAGTCTCTTGAAAATCATATAACAGATTGTGGTACATAAGTCATGAAACTGTTATTAGTGACCTTAGTCATCACCAATTTTTCTAATATCTTGCAATATCTGGGAGTTTCTAACTCTTTTCCTAATCATACCTTTTCATCTCTCCTTGTACTTCCATCCCACGCTGTAAGGCTGGTGTGAACGCACAGATATGCTCCCTACCCATCATACTCTTTCCCCTTCAACTTGTCACATGGCCTCTGAGGAGTGCACTTTGATCAGGCCCATTTTGCTGCCATAAACCCCCTCCTGGATTAGGTATTTTCTACTCTCCCTACCCTTCAGATTCTGCAACGTGGAAACCCAAAGAACCAGCCTGGGAATTTTTAGAACAGAGGAGGAGAAATAATTCACCATAAAACCAAAATTCTTTTAGGGGAGAGAGTGGAGAGGGAAGAGGCTAGGAATATGCATGAGTGAATAATTTCATCCCTTTATAATAGCATCCAAGCGAAATCCCAGCAGAAAATGCAATATTTGAGGTTACCCTTCTAGGTATTATTGACCCCAGGGAATCCCTGAACAATGTAACTTATTAACTATTCCAGGAACTGTCTGTGGAGTCAACGGAACCAGGTGACTTCCAGCTCCAGGCCCTGTGGAAATATCACTGGAATCATGGAATGCTCAAACGTGGGGTCATTGCCTTTAGAAGGATCAGCTTTAGGACTTTGGGGTGACCGGAGTTGACATTCACACAGAGGTCTCTGACTTCTGATGCTCTAGAACAAAGCCTAATACACATGAGGTCACAGGAATAAGCAGTCCTGGGTCAACCTGGAAGCTTCAGTGTAGTTAAACAGTAGATGAGGTCATCACAGAAAAATGTGATGAATCACCAAGGAACAGTATTCTGTTTTTATAGAGAAGTGCTTTCCAGTTAAATGTTCACGGCTCCCTATCAATCACCTACAAGCATAATAATTTAGATGAAGCTTGCTCTCATCCTTGGTGGGAAGGAAAGGAATCAGTGTTCAGAGCAGTAATAGAACAACATACGTTGCTAACCTCATTACTTCCGCTTATTCTTTAGCGATGACCTAACCAGATAAGAAACACTCAAGTTACAGTTTATTCATGGTACTATGGGCTCTCCAAGACTTATGTCTACTTAATAAGGGTCCACTTCTTTATCCATGGTGCCAGAGTATGGCTGAGTAAAATCAGCATACCTCCCTCAAATGAGAGCATGACTCTGTACTACAGCTCAAAAGGCAGAGATTGAAATGGTTTAAAAGCTATTCATTGAACAGGTATTTGGTGACTCCTACTATAAATTTTATGTCCTCTGCTTGTGAAGTGAGATATGACAAGAAGCAGACACACATGTCCCTTAGCCTCATTAACTCAGCAAATTCAGAGTCTAGCCAGGAGGACAACAATTGAGGGAGGAGTTACAGGTGCTCTGATTATAATCGTGTGGAGGTCAAAGGTCAGGATATAAAGAGCTAGTCGAGGGCTCAGGAGGCCTCCAACACCCCAAGGAAGGTCCACATCAGCCGAACCTTCAATGGAGACCATGAAGTGTGGGCAAGAGGGTTCCAGGCAGAAGGTCCCTTTTGTGAAGATGTCATTCCTCTGTAATACCTCCGTGAGAGAGACACAGAAGGTTTGTCAGCAAAACGCAGGGGACTCGGGGGAGATGGATACTTCTTTCTCAGGGCAGCTGGGATGCATATTTCAAGTGAAATCCTTGTCAATAACCTTCCCTTTGTACTTTAATGAATGTGTGTTGAACACTTTTCTATCTTCTGCTCAGATCTGTGTCCACAATTCTGGACAGCTTCCAAAACGGTGATAGGCAGACTTCTGACAAAAGTAGTTATTTTTGAGTTTTTTTTCCCCCTCCTCTTCCATTAGCCATGGCCTCTTGCCATGTTGAGTCTCACAAATGGACACAGACCAATCAATCACCCTTATAAAAATGTCAAAATTCATCCTTTCCTACTGTGAAATGAATACACTGACCTTAACACAAATGTAGAAATAAATTTAAAAAAAATCTATCCCCACCATGGACCCCCTGGCGGCCACACTTAGATTTCCACACATTTCAGTTTGACAAGGCTGACATTGCTGAGAACTTCTTACTTCCTTTATTTAAAAAGTTGGAAGCAGATTAGATATGCCCCCCCCCCAATTTACTAATAAGAACTTATTTACATAGAGGCTCTGCCTGTGAAGAAGTGTAGATAGGGAGAGCCATTATCTGTCCAGGAGGAAAAGTGAGAGAAAGCTGGATTGAACATAGTGAAGGGGGAAGGAATGCTCATGCTATATTGATATTAAAACAAACAAAAATGAGTTTTCCCAATCTAGGGACCTCTAAGACTTAACTGCTTCACTCAGTGTCAACCTCTAGTTTATGCAGCACAGATCTGGATAAGGGTGAAAACCCTGAAAGCGGCCAATGTCAACTCAAGTCCTGGGTTCGTCATTTGCCAGCTCTGTGACCTTGAGCAGGTCCCTCAGTCTTTTTAACCTACAATCTCTTCTGTAAAACAAGGACAATACTACTCACCTCCTGGAGTACTACAGTGCACATCTCTTGTTCTCACCATTTCTGTGCTTTCAGGAACATAAGTCTAGTTATCTCCGGAGGAGCGTTCCTTCCACTCTCAAGGCATGTGGTGTTAGAGGATGACCTCAGACTCTTGGGAGAGGACACGGGATCTGCCTCTGGACTTTCTGAGCACTGTGACCGCTGGCCATGGGGCTGTTTCAAGTTCATGCATGTGACACAGGCTGGGACAATGAGACTCCCACTGAAGATATTTTAGGAAATTATTGGGGAAATGATCTCTGGGTGCTGGAGTAACTAAGCCGATAGAAATTAGACCAGAAGCTACTGGAAGCCTTGGAGAAGCCTGTTTAAACACAAACCTGACAGAGACAGTCAGAGGTGGGAGATGGAAAAAGACAGAGTTAAGTCTTTGGGTCCTGCTGTAGCTCGAGACTTGTTGGTTCTGTAAGTCAATAAATTCTCCTTTTGTTCTGGTTTGTTAGAATTGGATTTCTAAAAATCTTAATTGATATAAAAAATGTATACATGAGTTTTGAGAATTAAATTATAATTTCCATAAGACACTTAATACCTGCTATATGGCAGGAATTCAATAAATAAAGCCATACATTGTGTTGCATGCACAGTGTGTGTGTGTGTGTGTGTGTGTGTGTGTGTGTGTGTGTGTGTGTCCCTTTAGCATGTGAAAGTTGCCCAAAGAGACAAGAGGCAGAAAAATAGCCAAGGCTTCAAGTCATGACTCTGCCCACAGCTACAAAATCCAGTAATGCCAGGACACTTTTAATCCTGTGCTTAGGGAATAGATCACTTTTTTGGACTTCTCACTCCTTTGTACAATGTGACTGTTGTGATTTGCAGCATCAATATTTAAAAAGAAAGAGAAGGAAGGAAGGAAGGAAGGGAGGAAATGGATAAGTTTTTAAAACATTTTTATTGGAGTATAGTTGATTTACAATGTTGTGTTAGTTGGGCTTGAAATATACACACTAGTATATATAAAATCGATTTGGGCTCCTGGTCTCCTGATTCTGTAATCCTTCCGCTCTCCACAGCTGTCTTCCCCCTGGGATCCCATGGTTACTCTGTATCCATCACATTCTCTCTGCCCTCTGTCTCCTCTATAAAAGCCTGTATTCAGGAAAAAAAATAATCTGAAACCCATTTGGGAGCAAATAACAAATTGATAACAATTTAAAGAGTTACACCATTAATGGGGATTTACATGTTAAAGGAGACCAACACAAAAACAAGAGTAACATCTTCAGGTGTCAAAGAGAAAGGAACTCTCAATTGTGGAGCACCTACTGTATGCTGAGCAATGTATATATCCTATGCAATCCTCATAGCTACCTTGGGAGGTGGGTGTTATTATACCCATTTTACAGATGGGGAAACATGCTCAGAGAAGTTCAGAAACTTGCTCAAAGCCACATAACTCAAAGGGCATGGATCTGGAAATAAGCCCAGGTTTAACTGACCCCAAACCCACGTTTTGATTAAGATTCTTCCTGGTGACTGTCATTAGGTGAGCATCACAGTGACTGGCCATGGAGCTAGGAAACACGATTCAGAGACTATTGACCCAACATCAGGATGACTTGGAGGCAGGAGAGAGGGCAGCAGAGTGACAGAGTGGATTTTATCTAAGGAGATGAATTTTTAAATCCAATCACAGGAACCACCACAGCACTTTTTTTTTTTTAACTTCAGTTAAACTGATTTTCTAAACTGCATACCAGCACCTAATCAGTTTGGTCCCTTCCTTTCTCTTTCCCTTTAATTTTATTTTAGCTTTGGGTCTTGTACGGTTGGCAGCGGAGGGGGGTGGGGAGAATCCTCTGTACTCCATACTTTCCTATCTGCCACTCCCTGCTTTTGCTCACATTGTAGTCTTAATTTGATCAGCAGTTATGAAAAGGAAACATTAATCCTGGGGAAAAGGACATTGTTCGTGGCCAGACAGTTTCGGTATTGCTTCTAAGGTGAAGTGCTTTGTGCTTGGATATGAGTTTTGCCCCTTGGCATGCTTCTGGATGTGAGAACAGAAAGAGGGACAAAGTTGCTAAAAACTAGACAGATGACACCTGGTACTGGGAAGGCCTGTCAGAGACGTTAGCAGATTCTTTACCCCAGGTGAGTTTCTGGGCAAGAGGCACCCAGAAGATACTTCTGAATATGTATGTGGTTACGGGGGCCTTGGTGATGAGGGGCAGGAGGGGAGGCATGAGAGAAAGGAAGGCGAAGAAGCGTGAGCTGTCCCATCCATTGTGACAGACCAGTCTCCTATGCCTGAGAGTGTAAGCCAGAGTAATTGATTATGACTGTGGCTATCATTTACACAGCACTTACTAGATCCTAGGTACCTTTCCAAGTGTTTTATGGGAGTGTTTTATTTTTATCCTTAGAGTAAATGTAGAGGTAGGTATTATTATAACAGATGAGGAAAATGAGGGTTAAGGCTTCAGCAACTTGCACAAGACTTGGTGTGCTCTTATTCACCACACTGAACCATCTCCTGAGTGTCTATTAGGTACCAGGCCTTTGGCTAAGCCTTTAGGATATAGGCATGAATGAAAAAGGGTCACAGAACTCTCAGTCTAGTGGAAGAAATAGGTGAATGAACCACTGTATATAACTTGAGTACTTAACACAGTGTCCAGCCCATGAGAGACATGCACTAGCTATTTACTGAATGATGGATGGATGGATGGATGGATGGATGAATGGATGGATGGATAGAGTATAATGTAGTATGATAGCTGCATGAAAAGAGGTAAGTATGGGGTGCTGTGAGAGCATAGAGAAGAAGGAACTAAACCCATATAAAATAGGTGATGCGTGAGCTGAGTTTTGAGGTAGGGTAGAGGTTCACCAGGTAGTGACCACAATCATATAAGACTAACACCATATTGTGATTTCACCATCACCCTTGCATCAGCAAAGCAACTCTGAGCTTTCTCGTATCATCTGAGAGCAAAAACCAGGTACCAACCTAGGTGTCTATTCACTCTGCTTTCCAGGGCATTGCCAAGCCTTTCTCTGACATTGGTTTTCTTCCTTCTCTCCAATATGAGTGGGCAGCTGCCAGGAGTGACATGTATTACCCGGGCACCAGGTATCTGTATTTCTCAGACTAAGAATCATGAACCTCCAAGTCCCTATAAATAGTCACTAGAGGAATCATAAAAATAATTAACAAAGCAACAACAACTTACATTATACATACAGTACTATATAATGTACAATGGTCTTTCAATGAACATTATGTAGTGAAAGATCCTAACAGCCCTGTGAGAGACAAGGCAAATAGTCTTTCCGTCATTTGACATAGATGGGATCCATGCTCAGAAGAGATGAGATAAGCTATCTATGGGTCACCTCTATGTGCTGCTTCAATACTGCCAACTGAGCATCCTTATCTCACCGAGACTCACAGCAGCCTGGTGAGTAGGTGTTTATCTTCCTATGTTTGCCATTAAGTAAACTGAGGCTCGGGGAGGTTACGCGACTTATCTGAGGGCACCCAGCCAGCAGATGGGGTAACTGGGACCGAAAGCCAATTGTTCTTTTTTTTTTTTTTTTAAATTTATTTATTTATTTATTTTTGCTGTGTTGGGTCTTCGTTTCTGTGCGAGGGCTTTCTCTAGTTGTGGCAAGTGGGGGCCACTCTTCATCGCGGTGCGCGGGCCTCTCACTATCACGGCCTCTCTTGTTGCGGAGCACAGGCTCCAGACGCGCAGGCTCAGTAGTTGTGGCTCACGGGCCCAGTTGCTCCGCGGCATGCGGGATCTTCCCAGCCAGGGCTTGAACCCGTGTCCCCTGCATTGGCAGGCAGATTATCAACCATTGCGCCACCAGGGAAGCCCAAGTCAATTGTTCTTAACCTCGGTGCTTGTGCTCTTTGCATTTAAATATCTTGCTTCCTCATTTCTTGAGAGATTCAGAGAAAGAGGACTAGTGACCAAGAATCCCACCTCCTCAGAGGGCTTTCACATAGGTTATTACAAATGTTAGGTGTCTTTACAGTCATTGATCCACAGGCCACCTAAACCCAATCAACTCTGGCTGTAAACCACAGATGCCTGGGCCTAGGGGCAGCTGTTGACAAAGCTGAGAAGTATTCAAAGTTTCAGAGTTGGTCTCTTTAATTCCCTTTCAAGACCATTCTCTCTCATCTTCTTTTTTTGATACTCCGTCACCCTATTTACTATTCTCTTGTTCTCTATTGCTGCCCTAGGTTTTTAAAATAATGTTTTGATTCTTAGGAATCAGGTGTGTGTGTGTGTGTGTGTGTGTGTGTGTTGGGAGGAGACTTATTCATGCTTCTTAGAATCATACCACATGTGAAAGTGAAAGCATCTACTTACTCAATATTTTGTAGTAACCTATAAGGGAAAACAGTCTGAAAAAGAATATATATATATATATTTGTGTGTGTATCTGAATTACTTTGCTGTACACCTGAAACTAATACAACATTATAAATCAACTATACTCCAATATAAAATAAAAATTTTTTAAAAAGTGGTGGGCACCACAGTGAACTGGGAAGTACAAGATCTATTTAAAACATTAAATCTCAAACATTTTGCTGCCAAAAAAAATCTATACTTCAATAAAAAAAAAAAAAGAAAGTAGCATCTACCATCACTTGCTAGTTATATCGTAAGAACCATCCACAGCCAATCTGATCTCTTATCCTGAGAGCAGAGGCACCGTAAATAGTGAGAAGCCAGTTACAGGTATGCTAACAGCAGTTGGACTCTTTGGCTGCATTCACCATGCAGAAATGCTGCTCCCCAAGAGCTGAGCCAAATTGAAGCAGAGTGGGAACTCTGGCTCAGAGATACCCTGAGTGTATCTCAGGGGAGTGTCTCCCTCACCCCCTGCAATGAAAATGATGTCACCCACTCCTGAAGGCAAGGGAAGCAATGCATCTGCCAATCTAGGGAAGAAGGATGAAGAATAAGACCAAGGGAGCTATAGGAATTTGGCTGACCTGCTCTGATAAGAATCCAGTGGGCAAAGGGAAGGCATGGGAGGGCTGGAGCAGGGGAGTAGCACGGTTGGATCTGTGCTCTCGAAGGGTCTGTGGCTACAGTGTGAAGTTAGAGTGGAGACGACGGAGGGAGGGTGGAAGAGAAGTTAGGAGCCAATTGCTGCAGTAGCTCAGATAAAAGATCATGGGATACAGAGTGAAGTAAGTCAGAAAGAGAAAAACAAACATCCTATACTGACGCATATATGTGGAGTCTAGAAAAATGGTATAGATGATCTTATTTGCAAAGCAGAAATAGAGGCACAGATGTAGAGAACAAACGTGTGGGTATCAAGGGGGAAGGGGGGGTGGGATGAACTGGGAGATTGGGATTGACATATATACACTACTATGTATAAAATAGATAACTAATGAGAACCTACTGTATAGCACAGGGAACTCTACTCAGTGCTGTGTGGTGACCTGAATGGGAAGGAAATCCAAAAACGAGGGGATATATGTATACGTATAGCTGATTCACTTTGCTGTACAGCAGGAACTAACACAACATTGTAAAGCAACTATACTCCAATAAAAATTAATAAAAAACAAAAGATCATGGGAATGTGAACCAAGGCAGCAGCAAGAGAGACTGAAAGAATAGGAGCCTTAGAGATGGTGCGGAGAGGGTCCTCAGCCCAGATATAGTCTTAGGGGCCAGACTGAACGAATACTCTCAGCCCTGGAGAACGAAGGTGGAGACCACCATCCGTTGGGAAGACAGGCACCACAACACACAGGACCAACTTCCCCCAGTTGCCCAGTGTTTGCAAGCAGGTCTGTGAAGAACACAGAGTGAAGCAGGAGGGAAGCCTCTGGCATTCAAACCAGTTTTCTTTGCTCTCCTGTCCTGACGATGTTAACACCTCTGCTCTCATAGGACGACCAAGGGCATTTTCATTGCTATGTCTGGTCAGAGCTTCTGATTTATGTCCTGCCAAGAAGATCTATTTCCCCAGTAATAGTCATGTTTCCACTGGTGATTTCCGTCCCCTTGGGACCTGAGATTGCAGCCTCCTGAGGTGTATCACCTAAGTGTTCCCCTGTAAATTGCTCCTGCAAATATTCTCAATCAAAACCCAATAAAATGTCTGAGAGCTTGTACTATCCTGAAGTCTGGGAATTGTACACCAAAATCATATTCCAGAATATTAAACAAAAGACAAATTCCAGGCCCATTCTAACAATACAAATCTTTGGAGTTACAACTGGGCCTTCATTAACCAAAGAACAGACTTGGTTGTTGAATGAAGAACACTTATCTACAATCTTGTGATATTTAGAAACACCAGCCTATGTTAGAGGCACTAAAACTGCATTGAGAGCAAGGGGTAATTTGTGAAAAATTATCATTCAGAAAATTTCTTCCTTTACTAGGATTTTGAAAAGATCCTGTGTTATACTTTCTACAACAGAACTTCACAAAAGCAGATGTTTATAAAAGCTACCCCTCCAAAAGTAGTGATTTTTCTCTTCACCAGAATAACCTTCTAGTGGTGTATTAATTAAGAGTCTATACTGCCGTAACAAAGAATATCAAACAGTTGCTCAAGCAAAATAAAAAGTTTATTTCTCCCTCGGGGTATAAGTCCAAGCTAGTGGATGATCGGAGTATCATTTAGAGAAGGGATTTCTTCTGATCTGTTCTCTCTCTTTCCCTCGAATGCTGTTGACCCACACGGCTGAAGCACTATTTTTGTGTTTCAGCTCATGGGCAGGGAGAAAGAGGATGTGGATGGAAGCAGATTGCTTTCCTGAGGATGAGACCTAGAGGTTATTCACATCATTTCTTTTCACATTCCTATTGGCCAGAACTTAGTTCTGTGGCCATACTTAGTTGCCAGGGACCTGGCGAATGTGGTTACTAATTGGGTAGCTATGGGTGCCCCCCCAACCCCCGCTTAAAATGAAGGGTTATTGAGGAACAATTAGCAGTGTCTACCGAAGTGTTTTATTGCTAAACCTTATCTGGGGAGACTTTTCCCCTGGGCTTTGGCCATACTGAACTTCTAGGGATTCTGGGCACCTCCAGGTTGTCTGATGTCTCTTCAGCTCTCTCTTCTGGGAGTACATTTGCTTTCCTTCTGTCGGGGAGGGGAAATCCCCCCATCTACCCAACTTGAGTTCTTGCGGCTGGACTAATACACAAGACAGATTGGCAGGAGAAAAAGAAACAAATTTTATTTCTTACACATGGAGGTCTCATAGAAATGAGACCTAAGAAGTAGCCAAAGCAGCTTTTATATTTTTAGACAAAGAAAGAATACTTTTGTGAGGAATTGACAGGACAAAGAAACTTAGGTTTTTGGTGCTCAGTTAGGAAGAATTTGTTGAGTCTGGGCTTAGGTTAGTAAATTAAAGAAGTAACAGGCTTGTTTATACAGGCTTCTTGACTCTGAATTTCCTTATCTCTGCCAATAAGAGTGTCCTTCTACCTCCAGATGCTGGGAGTGCACCTTTCACATGGAAGATTTATTTCCTGATTTCAGAGAGCCAGAGAGGAGGGTCAGAGTGGCCCTCTTGCGTTGGCTGTGTCTTTAACTTCAAAATCATCAATTTGCCACTGCGGCATATTTGGGGGCAGCCCACCCTGAATCCCACCACCCCTCAGCCAGCTTTACTCTTGCTCATCTTCTAAAATTGACCTCAGATGTTACTTCCTACAGGAGAACTTCCTCTGTACCCTGTTAGTTCTCTCGTGAGTGGAAGGCGTGTCTTTCAGAAACACCATACTTAACACTACAGTATAATGTATTGTAATTTCTGCAACTTCCTCTAGATTAGGAGTTTCTCAAGCCAAACCATACTTTAGAATGGAGCCCTACTGAAAACCAATTTAATTAGAATCTCTGGGGCTAGGGCACAGGCATCAGGGTTTTAAAATATTTCCCGAGTTGATCTAATGTGCAGTTACGACTGGAAACAACAGCACTAGCTTAGGGGCAGAAATTTCATCTCTGGACCATTCATACTTGAAGTAACAGCTGGCATTCTATTAACATTCAATAAATGTTTAGTGAATGAACAAATGAATGAATGAAGAATGGCTGCCTGCATATCGGTTAAACTAGACCCCAAACGAGAATGAACAATTCATATCATTTTCTTGAACACAGAATATTAGCACCAGAAGGGACCTTCGAGATGACACAGATCCATCATGTCTGACAGGTAAGGAAACTACAATCCAAAAAGGGTCTCCTGGTGCGTTTACAGCAGAGACAGACCTCTGGGCCTCTGGATGCCAAGTTCATTGGATGGCACACTGTAAGACACCTTGGTTTGATGCATCTACCCACAGTTTTAAACACAAAAGAATTCCTTCCTCTCTCAAAGCAGGGCTGAGCTCTAGCTACCTGAGCCCATGGAATCGAAATAGAAACATTTACCATTCTGCAGGTTTGTGAGGATTTTAGGGCAGTTATTCGTTGTTTGGAACTTGCTCATTATATCGTTTTACTACATAATGAAGACAAATGCCCACAGTTTAGCTACAGATTTGGTTAATGACAAGATGTATAATAATACAAGATAATAGGACCAGGCCATTGCATTCTAATTAAATATTTTTGTCAGATTCTTTCCCTCATTAATCTTCTTTTAGTCGCCAGGCTTTATGGCTATTTTGCCTTCCACCTTGAGTCTACGTACACATGTAATTTTAAGAACAGAAATAGTCTCTAGGTTTTTCTGGGAATTGAGCTCTCTCCTCTCTGTATCTGTTTATGTGCAGACGTGCTATCGAGTTTAGGAGGGAAGACATCACACGTAACCCAGACAAGGCCTCTCATTGGTATGCCAGCCCACGCAAAGCTATCTGATTGCATTCAGTAACTGGCAAGGACAGAAAGCATTTTCAAGAGAAATAATATCTCACTGTAAATCTGGGACTATCTGTGTAATAACTGAACAGTAAAAGCCACCTTTAATTTTAATGTCTCACATTAGGCAAAATTTTCAAAAGGCGAGGTCTCTGATATTCCAGCCCACCCCGTGGGGCAGGGACACGAGCATAAGAGCGTGATGGACATCAGTATCAAATTTCCAATTGCTCGTGGACACCGTCAGAGTTTTCAAGCATCAGCCTTTCCAGATCATCATTCTCTCTCATAAGCAAAGGTATTTACCTATTAAGAACTGTTGAAGGCTGAGATTCCACGGGCTATCTGGCTGCCAGCAACAACTCTTTTCAGATCGAGCTTTGATGGGGCAGTGTTTAGGTTCTAATGGCCCTTAAAAGCTGAAAGGTGCAAATGTGAAGTGATGAAATCCAGGCCGCGATGGCCATTTGCAGAATGATGCTCGCCGAGCTGCCTAGAGATTTGGCAGCTGATGAGGCATTGCCATCAAAATGTGCTCCCAGAAATGCATTCTCTGTGATACGTGTTTCACTTGATGGTGATCATTCTCACCCGCCCCCCACCTTCCTACAACTAAAGATGATTACTCTTACAGCAAGCTGTGTCTCACCCATCATTTTCTGTCAATTTTCTTGACTCTGGAAAGGATTCTGTTTGGGTTCTTAGATTAATTCTCTAGGCAAAACACTCGCCTCCTATTCTTGCTATTTCTGTTCAAGATAGATATCCTGGGAGAGTTAATAGCAAACAAAATTTAGACTATGATTTAAACACAGCACACCAATTACAAGTTTCAGGGGGGAGTAGAAAAAGATTCAAGGGTAACTTTCCTATCGAAACAACACACACTAGACACGGAGCATTGCCTGGATTCTGCAGTACTCATCTGGTGGCAAGAGGAAGAATTGCTGCTCAACCTCCCATCCAATAATCTAGATTGATCTCCCACCAGGATCGACAGCATTGGATGTGCAAGCCCAACGGACATTTACACCCAGGAGTGAAAAGAAAATAATAACCACACAGCAGGCACTCAACCATTAGCAAGTGGTTTTTACCACTTGAGAGAGTAGTCACTCTTCTCTGATGTCACTAAAGGAGCCCTGGGATGGCATTCGAAATAATTCTTAGGACTAACTTCCTGGGATTAGGGGATTTCACAGACCCTTCTCTAACGGCCTTGCTTTGTGGCTTTTCTTTCTAACACTGAGCACATTCAGCGTCTATAAAGATGATGAATTCTCGGTGCCCAAGACGTCATCCCTCCTCAGCTCGTGTGGGGAAGCGTCCCTGACTTATGCAAAACATATTGAGTGATGCGGGCAGATGTGACATTTAAAGGGACAACGGAGAGGGCCAAAGGCAACAGAGATGGGATTCAGCCTCATTTCAAAAAGGAAATTGGTTTCAATTGCAGAGCCCTCATCTCTTAATCAGGGGAGCTCCTAGGAGGGTGCCCACCTCTCATTCTTCTTCCTCCTGAGGCAATCAATTTGGGGGGGGAAGAGCCAACTCTGAGAAACTAGAAAGAAGACTTTTGTCAGTGATGGAGTTAGAGCATGAGGCCTGAATTTAGACCCATTAGTTAAAATTTATTAATACATTTAATTGCTTCCTAGGGTAAGTAAATGCTGGGCTATAGAAGGGGTGTGAACAAAAATAGCAATGTATCGACAGGGAAAGAACTCTGTGGATGGTATACAGAAATGTAGCCGCAGAACCCACCCCAAGCGGGTACTATCCTGTTTCTAACAAATACTGAGTTGGTTTTCAGAGACAACAGAATAAAACCGCAAGTCATGCAGCCGAAGTACACGCAGAGAAGAAAATTTTGATCTTAAATAACACCTGGAACCAAAATTTCTCCCCCCATGAAACCAAGGGACAGGGACAGGACAAGAATCTGAAGGCCAGGACCCTTTCAGAAGTGAAGGCCGTTGTCCAGGAAGACCTGGTGAAGCCCCTTTCCCACACTTAACCGTAAACAGCCAAGTTTTTTTTTTTTTTTTTTAATTTAAGTATAGTTGATTTACAATGTTGTGTTAGTTACAGGCGTACAGCAAAGTGATTCAGTTATATATATATATATACACATATATGTGTTCTTTTTCAGATTATTTTCCCTTATATGTTATTACAGAATATTGAGTAGAGCTCCCTGGGCTGTACAGTAAGTCCTGTTGTTTATCTATTGTACATATAGCAGTGTGTATTTGTTAATCCCAAACTCCTAATTTACCCCTCCCCCACTTCCCCTAGGGTAACCATAAGTTTGTTGTCTATGTCTTCGGGTCTATTTCTGTTTTGTAAATAAGTTCCTTTAATCAAAACCTGCCCCGCCAGCACTTCCGAATACCAACCCTCCTCCCTTAATTCATAAAACTGAACCCCCGATCAGGGAGATAGATTTGAGCTGTGCCTCCTGTCTCCTTATCGGGATTCCTGAGACCTCACAATAAGGCTCTTTCTTTTCTCAATTGTCGGTGCCATAGTATTGGCTTCTATGCTTGTTGGGCAGCGAGTCCTTTGCTCGGTAACATGGGGGCCCAGGGCAGGTCACCCCAAAATATGCCCCAATGGCATACTGACCATTTTGAATTAAAAGTCACTTAAGAAACAGCCAGTGCAAGAGGGACGCTCTGACCCTCCTCTCTGTCTCCCTGAGAGCAAGAAGCAAATCTCCCAAGTGCAAGGAGGCCTCCCTGGACCGGGAGGTAGGAAGACATCCTTATCACCAGAGACAGGGAATTCAGAGCTGAGAAGACAGTATAAAAGAAACCTTGTTATTCTCTACTAATTCACTACCCAAGCCCAAACTTTGCTTAAATTCCTTACTAATTAAGCAGCCAAGCTGAAGTTTCTTTGTCCTGTCAATTCCTCTCAAATTCATTGTTTCTTTGTCTAAAAAGTATAAAAGCTGCCTGCTTTCGCCCCCTTCTCAGATCCCACTTCTATGAGACCTCCGCGCACAGGAATTAAATTTGTTTCTTTTTCTCCTGCTAATCTGTCTTGTGTCAATTTTATTATAGTTCAGCCACAAGAACTCAAGCAGGGTAGAGGCGGAAATTTCCCCTCCCCGACATTACATTTTACTGTGTCTGCCAACCATAGTTTATCCTTTCTCTAAGGGCCTTCGTGTCTTTAGAAATACTGCTCTCTCAGTATATCATTATGTTTTCCTTACTATTTCTTTTCTACCACAATTATTTTGCTTTTTCACTCCAAGTTGTATCTTCATTTTTTCCATTCAAAAAAATTGCACAGACTATCTTCGCCTCCTTCTACATTATATGCCTGTCTTTTAAAAATTTCATAGTACAGTGTCACATACATGTAAATAAATTATTGTAATAAAGCCCTCCACATATTTGTTTACTTGTGATATTTGATTTAGCTGGTTTCATATCAAGAAGTCCTACCCATATTTCTCTAATCCTTTTTAATGAAATCTAATATGGCTTTCCATACTTTTTGTGTTCGTGTAAATTATTTGGTGCCTTATAAATTATATCTTTATTGTTCTGCCCAAGAGCTGTCAATTAAAAAGAACCAACCCACATATATATACTACCAAATGTAAAATAGATAGCTAGTGGGAAGCAGCTACATAGCACAGGGAGATCAGCTCGGTGCTTTGTGACCACCTAAAGGGGTGGGATAGGGATGGTGGGAGGGAGATGCAAGAGGGAGGGGATATGGGGATATATGTATATGTATAGCTGATTCACCTTGTCATACAGCAGAAACTAACACACCATTGTAAAGCAATTATACTCCAATAAAGACATTAAAAAAAGAAGAGAGAGAGAAGGAAACATCTTCAGAAACTTTTAAAACTAAAAAAAAGCAAAAAACCAATCCTCAGGGTCTTTTGTTTTCCTTTCAAAGTCCACATTACACAACTCTATATGCCTGACCACCTCCAGTGTCTGAAGATTTTAGAATCACACAATCTGTTATAGTGGTCATTCTTTAAGATAGTTTTTTATTTCCAAGTACAAGCGTATCTGTTTTTCATACAATAGTCAGTATACAGCTTTAAGGGGGACCAAAGAGGATTTTTTTGGTAGATTACCTTTAAGGCTTATAAAAAAACGAATGCAGTAGATACCATTTATGGAGCATTTACTATGTATTGCCAAGCTCTTGACACTTTACATAACTTATCTAATTCTTTGCAGTGGGGACATTTTTATCCCCATTTTATAGTCAAAAGAGCTTAGTTTCATGGAGATAAAGCAATTTTCTAAGGTTATATAGCTTCTGAATAGTCAAAGTGGAATTTGGACCCTGTTTACCTGAGACCGAAGGCTCTTACCTATTAAGCCATGCTACTCTATCTTTCTCTTGCCTATTAAGCCATGCTACTCTATCTTTAACTGAAAACCACCAGTTTTCTCCACTAACATATGTCACAACAGCAACTTGAGAACTCTGTTAGTGACAGAACAGTCCCACACTTAAAGAACAGGGGCTTAGAGACTACATACAACCACCAGCATGGGGCAGACACTGGTCAGAAGAGCTGGCTGTATCCTGCAATGGGAACAAGTTAGGTTAGGTCCTTAAAGCATACTACTCAACAACCATGGTATATAGCAGTTCAAGCTGGTAGTCAGATCTCCCACACACACAAGAGGGGGCTGGGTTTACTGGATTACATAATTAAAAGTCCACTAGCAGACTTGGTTCCAAGCATGGATAAATTCGTAAATAGTATGTACATTGTGTTGTCAAGAATACCTCTCTCTTCATCTCTTAACACAACTCTTCCTAATTTGGCTTCATTGTCACACAGGCTATTCTCTTGCAGCAGCAAGATGGCCACAAGCAGCTATAGGCTTGCATTGAACTGGTCTAGTGTCCCTAGTGGAAAAGGGCTGCTTTTTCCTTATTGGCTCAACAAAAGTCCTATGATTCACTGGGGCAGTGTGAGTGATGTGCTCTTTTATGAACCAAGCAATTGCTTTGGCCAGAGGATGGTGTACCCTGATTGTTCATACCTGGGCCCTGGGTTTACTCCTAGGGAAGGAATGGAGGGAAGAAAGGAGTGTCCTCCCAATCAGAGTCACATGAAATGAGAGGAGGGAGCAGGTGTTTCTGGAAGAAGGTAAAATGGGTTCTGGGTACTCATGAACAACAAATGTCCACTACAGTTTTATAAGAAGTCAGACAGAGACCTACAACAGCAGAGAAACATGAGCTCCAAGGTTGACTCAATACCTGAGCTGCTGAACTAGGTTTCTTTGACTCCAAGGGACAGAGGACAAGATTAGTCATTTAGTTCTACCAGGAAGTCAATTAGCTCTACTAGAAAAGGACAAAGAATCACAAGGGAAAAGAGCCAGACGTTCATTCATTTATACATTCATTCATCCTGCAAACACATCTATTCAATATGCCACTGAATGTTGATCTACTGTGTGACAAGCAGTGTGATAGGTGCTGGGGATGTAGATGAGTTCCAGCACTTTCCATAAAAAAATTCACAGTCTAGAAACAGCAAGAGAGAAGGCTCAATTGATAGTTGTAACATGAGGAGTTAAGCATAATATTCCATTTTCTCCCAAGGTAGCCTCTTCTGGGAGCAATGCCCTCAGTCTGAAAGGCATTTTCCGAAGAGAGAGCAGGCATAGCTCATGTATTAGGAAAATGTCATAATCAATCATGCGCCTGCTTCACTTATTAGGAGTCTATTTGTTCCCTCTGGGATTTTAACAAATTCTAAATCTAACCATAGCTAATTTTCCTACAAGTGAACTAGAAACAGAGCACAAATAACCCACCAATCACTTGATTTTGCAATGAATAGCAAAAAAGAATTTGGCTTAGATCCAAATACAGGCTTCCTTACTTGCTTGATATGAAGCCAATTTAAGTCATTTCGTATCTCTGAGCCTCTATTTATGCATCTATAAAATGGGATGTTAACAGTACAGAGGACTGTTGTGAGAATTAACTGAACTATTGTATGCAAAGCTCTTAGACAAGCACATGGCTTGGAGTGAGTATACATCAACTGATAATAGTTGCAATTGTTGTTTTATGTATGTCATTACTATTGTTATTGAATTATTATTGAATTGAAGATCAGAGAAGGCCAGTGACTTGTCAAAGTTTCCCCAGCTTGTTAACAGCAGGGTCAGGGTTCGGATCCAGCTTTCCTGACTGTTATATGAGGGCTCTTACCCTGGCATCACTGGCCTCCCCATCACAGTCTCTATGTTCCCAATACACTTGGTTCCCACTAGTCCTGACGTCACGTATGTTCCCTCAGCACATACCTGCTGGGAGGGTGAGTGTGGCATTGACAAGCATAATCATATTTGACATTTGCAGAATATTGTATACTTTTCAGAGCCCTCTGGCATATGTGACCTCATGTGGGATTAAACATTTGCCATGGGTACTCCACTCATGGATAATCGAAGTTGGAGCTGCATGCTAGTTATTAGATTTGACTTCCGCTTGCTTTCTGGGAGACCCACGAATCAGTTTATTTCATGTAAGACACATTCATTGCCACCGGTTTTCAGGGAAAGTAGGTCAGCCAAAATTGGGAATTTGGTTTGCATGTCTTAGGGATTTGCTTTGTAGAGGTGGGAGGGAGAGGTGTTGGCAAAGAGGGTAGAGATGTGATGAGTCTAAGCTGTGGCCAGTGTGGCACTTCCGGGTGGTAGGGCTGCCTCCCCAGCATCCTGAGGGCTCAGCCTGAGCTAGGTGGACCCCTGGGCCGTCCCAGAAGGACGGGTGGTTGGTGCAGCACCCCCGGTCCGCACGTCCTTTACGTGAGGCAGCGTGTACAGGGCTCTCAGAACGGTACCTATCACTTGACAAATGGAAATTTGAGGGTAAAAGCAAGAGCTTTTAAGTCAGACAAATTTGAGTTCAAATGCTGGCTCTGCCACCTACCAACAAGTAACCTTGAGTAAGGTCCCTTAGCTTCTCTGGTCCTCAATTTCCTCATGTCTTAAATGGGTATTGGGGCATTTACCTCATAAAATTGTGATGAAGATAAAATATCTTAATATAGTTCCTGCATGCAGGAAGTGTGTGAAAATGGTAGCTGTTGTTAATATTAATTTATTATCATCAGCAGTAGTGATGGTTACTCCTTAAGCAGTTCTGAAGGCTGACGTGATGTTCTTTAAGAGCTTGTTTCTCACCGCTGCCAGTAGAGGGCTCTGCAGAGGCCCAGCTGGAAGTTGCCTCCAGGGATGGTGCTCAGTGTGGGCTCTAAGATCCCACAGAACCGGAGAGATACGGAGGTCCGCGCAGGGAGGATGGTCCACGGCCGCTAGTACAGGAAACCGGCAGCTGCCATCGCTGAAAGATGCTGCCGCCGGGAGTCCCACGCTAAGTGGGAGCTCCCCAGGGGCAGGCATGGTGTCACGCACAGTAGGTCCATGAACAAGGAGTAGCTCTTGGAAGACCTTGCCGCTGGGAGCTGCCACCGTCACATCACTAGGAGACCCACTTGGAGCTGGGCCTTTTTGGAATCTGCTTTACAAGAAAAGAAGCAATTGCAGAAAAGCCCAAGGTCATACAGACCAGGAGGGACCAAATTCCAGATTTGAGTGCCGTAGAAATATTATTGTTTAGGAGCTCGAGCCCCCTCCGCCCTGCCAAAGACACTCTTGGTCCCTTGAGGCACGGTGAGCGAGTGCACACTTGGCTCTGTCCAGGATGTTGATTGGTAGGGAGCTGATCAGAGAGAGTTCGTATTTTAGTTTTCTTTCATGAAGACCCAAATTGGGATGGGACCCCGAGACTGCTGAAGAGATGCTAAGTTATAAGCTGGCTGCACGTTCTCAGTATAACGAGTGGCCTGAGAAAGGAAAGGTTCCAGTAACAAAGGAAATGAGTTCCCATGTGTTCTATTTGATGGGAAATAACAGTAGTATTCTGCAAGGAGATTGCAGAGAAAACTTAGCTCTGAACTGAATTATCCTGCTTCAAGGACTGCCAGACTTATTGACCAATGGAGTCGTGTAGAATAACCTTTGCCCATTCTGGAATAATAAGCCTCCCACAGACTTCACAGAGTGTTTAAAAAAATTTTTTTTTAAGTGCATAAAGAGCCTTTCTTTTCTCACACCACAGAAGGTGACTTCTGTGGTTGCTGGGGGTTGAGAGAATAGATCTCTGAGTCAGTCCCTTCTCTGGCCTTGGATAAGTTTATTATCTCTCTGAGTCTTGACTTTGCATTGGGAAGTAAAAATATATATATATAAATACCTGTTTCAAACTGTACACTATGAACATTCAGTGAAAAAAATGCAGATAAAGCACTTTGTAGAATGCTTGGCAAAGAAAAAAATCATAACAGTAATAATAATATTTATTAAGTGCTTAATATGCCCTACATGCTGGGCTTACTGCTTAAACCTGATAACAACCTTCAGTTTAGGTATTGTTATTGTTATCCTAATTTGACAGACAAAGACATTGAGAAACTCTGAGAGGTAAAGACATTTGCCCCTAGTGTCACTGCAGGTAAGTGGCAGGGCCGCACTTCCAACTCAGGCATCCTGATAAAAGAACACACACTGAACCACTTGGCTATCCGTCCTTGATATATTGAGGAAGGACGTTTATATATACATGAGCATCTTCTGCACACCGATTACGTGCAAGGCGCTGCAAGAGTCTAATCATGAGGCTCCAGGAACAGCTTCTTGCAAATGGCAGGTTATTAGTTCGAGGGAAGCACAGTAATTGTCAAGAAGATGCTAAAGAAACATGGCTTAGCTGTTGTTGCTGCTGTTTTGAGAGCCGAACATGAGAAAGTGACTTCATGAAAGAGGAAGCAAATGAAACCTGATGGAGTAAAAGCATGGAAAACACAGCGAGAAGCACTTTGTACTACAAGCTCTCTCTGTTTTTTCTCTCCAATGCCATGTATTTATATCATGTACTTAAAGAGATTTTGGAGAATACAAACCAAGTCTGATTCCCCTCTGGGCCTAGCACGCTGCCGGGCCTTTCTAGTGTCTACAGATATTTGCTGTATCAAATTGAACTGGGATCGGGTCTGGCACCAGCCCGCTGCAACTCCACTGTGGTCAAGACTGTTATGACGCCAAGGAGGGAACTTGGCAAAGATCACCGTCTCCCTGATTAGGTACTGCTTGGGTGGAAACAGAACCTACATACAGCCAGAACCTTCTGTAGGGGGCAGCTGTTTCTTCAGGTGGAATGGGATCTGGCTGTGGTCCTCAAGGCTTGTTTGCCAGAGCCTTCTGTAGGGGGCAGCTGTTTCCTCAGGTGGAATGGGGTCTGGCTGTGGTCCTCAAGGCTTGTTTGCTGTGTTCTAAGGCAGCCACACCCAAGGTTCTGGCGGGGGGAGGACCATTTGAGATTGAGACCCAGGAAACTCCTTGATGGGAGCACGGGTTTAGTCAGGAAGTCTGAATCCCACAGCACCCAGGTTCAAGGCCAAACCTCTCCAAATGAGAGACCCCCGGTGTGAGCTCCCCCTTTCAAGCAGACACCACCTCCTGACCGAACCGAAGATCCCCAGCCGGGTCTTTGTGCCCAAGACTGTGGCCAGGCAGGCTGCAGGACGTGAAGTCAGCCCCATCATTCCAGCCATTCAAAGCGAGGATCCAGATACTTCTGTCTACAAGAACACCTTTCCATAACCAAAACATGATGCCTTTTGAGTTCCATTCTTTTTTTACTATTTTAAGAAGAAATCACTCACAAGTATAGTGAAATTGTCCCATTTTCCTGATGCGTGTGAGAGAATGATCTGTGGCTTTCCAAACAAACAACTAACTAACAAACAAACTAAGTCCTGGTAAAAGTCCTCGTAAAAGAAGAGAGGCTTGCCTGTACCTCCAGAGCAGCAAAGCCAAGCTTTCCACCTCTTATCTTGCATCTCAGCTGCTGACATGCTCCCAGTACCTAGGCCAAAAGGCAGCTGCCATATTGAATTCTGATCCTTTAGGGCCAACCTCTTTGGTGTCACCTAGGCAACCTACAGACAAGCTAGACTCCACAAACATAAATTCATTACAACCAGAAATATGGGGGTGGGGGAGTTATTAGTTTCCAATTAGCAGCAAATAGCAGGAAGCTTATTAACTGTCTCTAGTGGTGAGCCATTGTCTGGCAATAATAACTCATAAAACATTTCAGAACATTCTAGGTTAGCCAAAGGAAGTTGAAGAAACAAGTCTTGATAGAGCCCAGTATTACTGACCGGCTACCCCCATTGACTCTTCTCAGCAATTTCTTCCCTTCATTTGACTCCCGAGCTCAGTACAGACGTTCCTTTGGGCTGATACGTGCAGTCAAAGCTCTGGCAATGCTCTCTCCAAGACCTTGACTTAGCAACTGCTGTGTGTCCCTGCACAGGGGCTGTGAGGGAGACCTAAGGGACAAAGTGAAAGCTCAGGCTTAATACTACACCTGCCACCCAGGAGTTGTTGTACCTTGGACCAATTACTTAGGGTTTTTTTTTTTGCCTCACCACATGGCATGAAGGGTCTTCCCCGACCAGGGTTCGAACCTGTGCCCCCTGAAATGGAAATGCAGAGTCTTAACCCCTGGACCGCCAGAGAAGTCCCCAGTTACTTAGGTTTTTGAGCCTCATTTTTATCACATATAAACTGAAAGCAATAGCACTTACCAGACAGGGTAATTAAGAAGACTAAATGAGCTAATATGTGTGGGTCTGGCTTCCGATGAGCGCTCAGTAGTTTGGATGATGACAATGGTAGAGGTGATGTCCTATACCGGAGCACCACAGGGGTCAAAGCAATGAGAACCCAAGGCCCTTTGGTGACTCCTGAAGGCTAGATGCCAAGACATTTCAGCATTCCAAGGGAAGAAGAAATTATACCTTCTGATCAGGATGTTTTGGGAAAACATCATGGAAGAGGTAACATTTGAAATGGACCTTGACAGTTTTGTGGGATTTTACAGCACAGAGATAAGGGGAAGGGCATTCCAGGTAGCGGAAACAGTATGAGGAAAGGGAAGGTGGTGGGAAAGCATCGAAATCTGGGAAAAATAGAGCAATCCAGATAGTCCAGAAAAATGTTTTTGAATGGAATTAGATACACGGCTGAAAGGGTAGGCTAAAACCAAATTGTGCAGGGCCTTAAATGTTGGGTTGTTAAGATGGAGCATTATTCAAATGGCAATAGCCAGCTGTTCATATTCTTTTAACAGAGGGCTGATACCATCATAGACATAAATATTATAGTCCTAGATCCTTATCGTCATTAATTTTCTAACTAGGCATACAGCAAGAATTTCTTAGTTTAGGATAGAAGCTAGAAGGTGGTATTTACAGGGTAAAAATAGCAAGGACCACCAGATCCAATAAGATAAGGATTTTATCAATAAATTTTTATAGCATAATAAACTACAAATTCAATGGCTTAAAACGATAACCATTAATTTAGCTCTGCGGTCATTAATTTGAGCCATGTCTAGAGTCACCTGGGGTTTGGCTTACTGTAGGCCAGGACACCGTGGCTCTCCTTCCAGTGGCTTCTCGCCTTCCAGCAAGCTCACCTGGGCTTGCTCACCTGGCGGAAGCAGGCTTCCGGGAGAGCAAGCTGAAGCACGCACAGCCTCTTGAAGCCCAGCCTGGGACGGACACGTCACAACTCCTGCCACATGCTGTTGATCAAAGCAAGGCACAGGACCAGCTCCCATTTAACAGGTGGGGAAAGAGACACACTTATTGGCAAAAGGAGCTGCAAAGTCACATTGCCAAGTGGCCACGATAAAGGGAAAGGACTAATCTGTGGCCATTTTTGCAATCACCAACAAGACTACTGGGATTTAGCCAATAACTACATCCGGTATACTTACACCCCTTCCTGATTACATATCCAAGCAAATAACATTGAATCCCAACAGACCTTTCCATAATAGCAAGATATGGTGCTGAATATGTAAAGCTCCATAAATATGGGGCATTAAGAAATTCTAATGGGAGTCTATTGCAGTAAGTTCTAAAGAGGAGTTAAGGGCTTATGGCCCACTGACCAAATGTAACCAAATGTGTTTGTGACTTCTTACTCTGGACGAAAAAGCAAAATTTAATGGGCTATGAGGGAAGAATTGATCCATGAAGCAATTTGATAGCAATTGCCAACAGCTTACTGAGAATTAAAGTAATAACAGAAAACTGTCTGAAATGGTTCAAGAGAATAACCTCCAACATTGAAAGGGAGATCATTTTTAGCAAGCAATAAAGAGAAAGAGCCAGCACGGTAAGTGCTGAAACTGAAAATTTAAAAGGAAATTTCAGGGACTCTTGATTCCCATATTTTTTCTTTCTATTCCTTCTTTTATTTTTGTAACACACGAGGAAAATCGGACACATCATCACCGAACTTAGCATGCAATTAAAAGGGCAGTCAGGACCAGTCATAATTTTGCTAAATCAATTTTTTCTCAGTGATGTGTGCAACCCCTCGGAGGTTTGGAAGTGAAGACTGCTTTTAGCTTATCCATTTCCTTTTCCTCATGAGCATGTGCGCGTCGAGAATGGTATTGTTAGATTGCTCATGAATGCTAAGTGCCAACCATTGATTTCCATCTTGGGAAGGGAGGGGGAGACAACATTCAGTCAATGATTTGGTGGTGACCATCCAGTTCCTAGCGTACTGGTACCACAGCCCCACTGTGCTGTGACAATGGGACCCTTTGTCGGCAGTCTTGGCATGAGCGTTAAGGATTAACTGGGCACAGTGCCTCTACCACTCTCAGCTGGGGCTCTCAGTTCAGAACACAACTAAGGTACAGGGGACAGCCTGAGAAGGCTTCATTTGTCATTGCCCACGGCTCAGTGCTGCTGGGGACAATCTGTTGCTTGAAAGTTGTACACTGGATTTTTTATTCCAGACATAAGCTACACATGGCTCTTCTCCCTTATGATGAAGGCAGCTAGTTCCATTATTTTCTTGCCAAGAGGCATTTCCAGTCCAGAGCATAGATGGGAACACATTTTATTGGGTGACCCACAGCCAAGAAGTTAGTTTCCTTATGCCTTGGCTTTCACTGTAAAGTGTGGAGGATGGAAACAAAACAAGTTTGTGGAGCATGACGGGAAAAGCGTAACTGATCACAGAGTAAAATTCAGTAAAACTAGGAATACTTTTGGCTGGATTCATAATCTTAAGATATGAAGTTTGGTAAATATAGTCGTTAAAGAGTCTATAAAATGTAGAGAGGACATATATGTGTGTACATGTATGTGTGTGCGGGGTGGTTTTGTGTTGTTGTTGTTTGCTTGTTTTGCCTGTCCAGCACATTTTCCTTCTTCTTTATTAAAACACTCCAGTATAATTTTGGGAATCACCCACCACCAGCTCCTCATCGTGCTCAGGCCCTTAGGTGAGGCTGGCCCAATTTCCCCAGCTCCAAGGATGAATATATGACTCGAGTGACCAATTAGACTATTCAAATGACTCACTCTCAGTAATTGGTTCCTGGGTAAGCTCTTGACTCAAACCAAGACAATCAGAGTCAATTTTAGAATTTTGCCAGTACTCTTGAGAGAGGAGTATTATCATTCCACTAAGTTTGCTAAAGAATTAGGATGTAATAGGAACTGCAGCTTGGGGCCACATGATCAACAAAAAGGAAAGCAAAGGGAGGGGATGGAGAAAAATAGGTTCCAGATGGCACATTTGAAGCCTCTGGGTCCAGCCATGCTTAAAGTTAGATTAGTTCCTTGCCTTTTTAATTACGTAAACCACTAAATTCCCCCTCATTTCAACTCGCTTGAGATGCATCCCTGTCAATTGAAACTGAAAGTACCCTCGCTAATTCCCAAGGTTCTCTAGTTCATCATCATCCTTGTGGCAAGAAGAAGATAGAAGCCACTGGAGGTGATATGTTTTCTTTCAAGTTTCCAGGGATAGAGACCAGCCACCCATTGGGTGGCCCGTTCCTGTGTTCCTTCTCAGAGGAGAGAATGTCTTCTTCATGTTCACACAAATGTTCTCCTGATATAAATTAAGTTAATTTCCTCTCAGAAAGCTGTAGAGAAATTCCATGTCCTCCTCCCCCAAATCATTTATAGGGACAATAAAACCTAAGTTATCCCTCTAATCTTTCCTTTAAGGATGGACTTCTTTCCTCTGGTCATTTTGCTTCTCTTTGCTCTACTTCCTTAGGTATTGTTTGTTAGTTTTTGAAGTAAGGTGACAATAATCTGACCAGGTAACTTCCCCACTTAAAGCCCTTCACTGGCTCCACACTGACCTCAACATAAAGTCCAACTTCTGAGAGAGTGGCATGGACATATATACACTACCAAATGTAAAATAGATAGCTAGTGGGAAGCAGCTGCATAGCACAGGGAGATCAGCTCCATGCTTTGTGACCACCTAGAGGGGTGGGATAGGGAGGATGGGAGGGAGACGCAAGAGGGAGGGGATATGGGTATATATGTATATGTATAGCTGATTCACTTTGTTATAAAGCAGGAACTAACACACCATTGTAAAGCAATTATACTCCAATAAAGACGTTAAAAAAAAAAAAGTCCAACTTCTTTCTGTGGGATACAAGGCGCCTCATTTTCCTTTTTTTTAAATTATTTTTTAAACAATTAAAAAATTTTTATTTATTTATTCTTGGCTGCATTGGGTCTTCGTTGCTGCACGCGGGCTTTCTTTAGTTGCGGTGAGCAGGGGTTATTCTTCATTGTGGTGCGTGGGCTTCTCCCTGCGGTGGCTTCTCTTGTTGCAGAGCCCAGGCTCTAGGCACACGGGCTTCAGTAGTTGTGGCATGCAGGCTCAGTAGTCGTGGCACACGGGTTTAGTTGCTCCATGTCATGTGGGATCTTCCCGGACCAGGGCTCGAACCTGTGTCCCCTGCATTGGCAGGCAGATTCTTAACCACTGCGCCACCAGAAAGTCCCACCTACTTTTCTAGCACCTAAATTACTTGCCCTAGTCCTGTTGCGCTCTCTTGCACCTGGCCCCTGAACATTCTGCTCCACGACCCGAAAGGGTGATTCTTACCCCAGGTTTGCCTTGAAGGTAGGCAGTGTCCCAGGCAAACTCCCAGTGATTTCTGTCAATATAAACAATATGAGTCAGCACCATCCTGGAAGCTCAAGTGATCCTGGAAAGAAATATCATACTGGTCAGCAGAAGAGATTTGTTTGCTAGGCCTCCTTCCTGGAATGGGGTACCAGCTCTGAGGCCCAGGAGGTCTTCATAGTTTGAGTCCCAGAATTCCTTGGGCTACCTGAAGCACCCCAGCTGCTGGTTTGGACAGCACCTCCTGAAACAGAGAAATGGGTACCTGGGAAACTTTGAGGAAGGTGTTTCTGGAGACTGGGACTCACACAGTACAGGTAACAGAGAGGAACTTGGCACCTCAAAGCATGCAGGTGGGGGGATAAAACTTTTCCCCATTTCATCATCAGTGCCCAGTGCAGAACCTGGGAAAGAAAGAAGATGCGTAATAAAAATTTATGAACTAAACTAGATACTTTTTTAAAGTAAAGGTCTGACAAAGATAGCTGAAAGAAGTATCGATTCTGGTTTCTTCTGCCTCATACTTTCTTAACATGACCCAGAATAATGGTAGCTTTTCACAATAGCACAATGTTTCTGAATCATATCAAGTTTATGCCCAGTTGTAATCCTTGCTAAACTTATGAGTAACCAAGCAGTTCAAGTATTTCTCTTGAACTTTTGTCTTCAGGGCAAAAAAAGGTCTGCATTTCAAAAATATTAGGATGCTAATTGTTTCTTTTTTTCCCTTTCATTTTCAATTACATGTGAAAAGAATATAGCTTTGCCTTGCTGCTCTGCTGTATTCCAGCAACACTGTTGCACAGATCTAGGTTCTTTTTTGGTGATAATTCTCACCCAGTGGGTCTAGTATGAAACCCATCATTTCTCAAGGCATGAGTATGTCTTACAAATATTCCTTCCAGAAAAAAATTTTCAAGATGGTGGATGCATGTGGTTTATGATCATCTTACCATACTTCCTCTCTTGAACTTCATTAAAATCAAACAAGAAACAAGAACAGTACAAAATAAGTGGAAAAAGTCATAGTCAAGTCAGAAAAGAAAATAACATGACCCCAAGGGGAAAAATCATAAAAAAAAATCATAAAACATATCTGGTAAATATTGTGAAATATAATAAATATATATAAGAAAAGAAGGTAGGAGCCAAAACATATACCCTCAAACCTCTGGCAGCAGTAAGATTTCCTTAAGAGTCAGAGTTCTCTAAATCATCTACTGAATGATTAAAGAGAAGACAAAAGGATTTCAAAACCTGAAGGAAAGAGAGTAAGTTTTTTTTTTTAATTCATATGTACAAATTTAATGTTTTAACATGTGCATACACCCGGAGTGACATGATGGAGGGAACTTGGCTTCCTGAAAATCTTCATGTAGCACAGTCAGTCCATCCATTGCATGTCAGTTACATGCAAATGAAATAATGTTTTTTATTATTTAAGTCACTATATTTGGGGGCCAATTGTGACACCACTCAGATTTACATCAATAGCCTACATAATATGAAAAAGTAACAGAGGAAAAAAAAGTGGCCCAAAAGTAAAATATTAGAAGATAAGTTAAGAATATGTTCCACTACTAAGAGCAAAAAATGATGGAAAATACAAGAGAACAGATAACAGATACAAAGTATCAAGCCAGAAGGTCTAAAACCTGACTACTAGGAGTTCCAGAGAAAGAATGAAAATTTTGCATAGAAGGAAATTAGGAAAGAAATAATATATTGAGTCCATTTATATAAAAGGCAAAAACAGCAAGAATGAAACTTCCTGTTATGCATAAGGATAGTCATTACATTGGCAGAATGATTAGAAGAGAGCATGAGGAAGGCTTCTGGGGTGCTGGAATCCTTCCATTTCTCATTCTTAGTGCTAGTTACAAGGATGTTTTCAGCTCGTAATCAATAATTAAGTGTACTCTTATGACTTGTGCATTTCTAAGTAGATTATACATAAGAAAATTTTAATAAAACAAAATGAAAAATTTTCAGCATTGAAAGAAGATGAAGCTTTCCTTCAAAAGAGTTTTTCAAGTGCCAAAAAAGATCCACAACAAAAAACATTGTATAATTTCTATAATTTCTGAACACCGAAGGTAGAGATCTCAAAAGTTACCAAAGAGAAACAAAAGATAATTTACAAAAGAATAAAAAGCAGAACATCATCAAGCATCTCACCATCAGTAATAAATGCTAGAAAACAATAAAACAGGACCTTCAAAATTCATAGAATATTATATTGTTTCTAGAATTCTATAACTAATCAAACTAGTAATCAGATGTAAGTAAAGTCAAGTCATTTTCAGATATGTGAAGACTCTTCAAGTTTATCTTCTTATTTCCAAGTACTTATTTAAGGATGTACTCCAGCAAAACAGAGATTAAGAACAAGAAAGTGAAGGTATAGGATATAAGAAATGGAGGAACTAAACCAAGAGTCCAATGATAAGAATGACCAGGATGACAGCTGTACAACAGGCCAAAAAAAAAACAACTAATTATAGAACAAAAGGTTATTGCCATCCCACAAGCATGGCTTTAGGTAGAAGGGAATGGATCTCAAAGAGTAGTTGCAATGATTAAGAGCTGAACTACATCAATAACATTTTTTCTCAGGATAAGAGATGATCAAAAATTCAGAAAACAAATAAGAATACTGTGTCCCCCAAATAAAACAAATTAGAATTTAACAAAGTGTAGGAATAAAGAATCTTTTGACCTTGGTTCTGAAAACATTGTATTCTTGAGTGGCAGAGATAAATATAAAGAAAGAGATGGAATATGAGTACACATTGTCTCTTCAGTAAAACATATTTACATGGTCATAATAACGGAAATGCTTTTAAGTGCTTTCAACATTTAGGTAAATCAGTAAAGATTCCATTACAATTGGAAAACAAAATGTAAATGCTATCACCCTTGATAATATAAAAGTAAAAGTACTTATATATACACTTATATATAAAGTACTTATTTATCCTACATCTGAAAAAATTGGGAAAGGGAAGAGGAAAGGAAAGGGAGATGACAAAAAGCTACTGTTGGTATTACCTTCATTTAAAATTTCACAGCCATGAGATATTTTAAAAAATTGTGCTGAGAAATTCATCGATTTATCTGTGGTTAAAAGACTATCAGATAGTAGAACTGAGCGGGGTAGTGTATTACTTTTCTTTTTATTAATCTATTATATGACTTCCAATAAATTATGAATGAAAGCATTTGTTAGAAAACGGTCATTCAACACAATATTCAAAGGAAACTTCTGAAAACTCAGAGGTCTATATGTTCATAGCACAGTGCCTGACATATAGAAGCCGTACAATGTTTTTGTTAGGAGAATTAATAAATTCTCTCTCTTTGTTCTTTCATTTCCCACGTCAGGCTGCTTTTCTTGACAGAGTTGGTACCATACCATTAATATTTAGTTGGATTTTTAGACTCATCTGAATATCACTGCATGGCACCCAAGACAAATCTCTAATCAAGAAATCAAACAGAAGACTTCTCAATTAAGATAAATGAAAATCTGTAATAAATGGTTACCGTAAAAATAAAAGCCCTAGTTATGCAATGGCCAATTCTTTGATTTGACTTGTGAATTCCTTTTAAGGAAAAAAAATCTAGTAAAGAACAAGATGCCTCCTCCTAATCACAGGTCTTTCTTCAGTCTAATCAGTGAGTTGGACTCACACACAATTTCACTTCTGAATGGGTGGACAGTCAATGTTTACCTGGTTCTTCCTTCCAGACAAATCCATTTCCCCGACACCATTTTTGCTCCTCCTATTGGTTGTGGGTATAATGTTTGAATATCCAATAATAAATTCTAGTTTAGTTTCCCCGTGTTTATCAAATATCCCAAAGCTGTTTGTTAATTTAGCACTTGTAACTTAATTTTTCTCAAACCTCAGAGAATGCTTTATGAACAGCTCACACAACATTTCTGAAAATATTCGAACAATATTCTCTCCATAACATTTTTCTCTTCCGGAAGACTCTTCTATCTTCATATGACAAGAGCTTACTATTTTTTTAGAACTCTCATTACTGACCTCTTTCTCCATATAATGGGCTATTATCAACCTGATTCTAAATGGTAAATTCTGACAAGAGACTGCCTTTCCTTTGAAATGACAACTTTTAAAATGTAAAATAAGAGAGTAACTGGTTTGAAACAATTGAGGAGTTGGGTTTTCTCCATGATGACGATGTTACCGATGTTACCGGTGACAGAATTAGCTGACTGTTATTTCTTTGCCTTCAATTAGATACTGAACTATTTCAGCCAGAACCCCTGGGATTCTACTCCTATTAGCTAGTTGGGGTTGGGGAAACTGGTGTAGATTCTCTTGCTGTGTAAATTCTTTGTACTTTATGGCTATTACCTTGGATAATAGTCATTAATCCAAGGGAGTAGTGTTAAACACATGTTTGTGTGCTCCTGTCTTTTCCCCATTTGGATGGCATGGCCCAGCCTCTGGCAAGTCGCTAGAGTTGCCATTTCTCAGGGATTTGTTTGTGGAGTGGCCAATTTACCTCAGGGCCTGTGTGGCCAACATCGAGGGAAATATATGACAGGCATGTCATAGCCTGTCAGCTGTTGCAATTAAGTAACGTTAAGTGCCACGACTGCAGATAGGGGTGGTTCAGAATCATGAAACGTTACAGGTGCATGGGACCATCCAATGCCGTTATTTTATATGTGAGAAAACTGAGTTCAGGGATTAACGGGTTTGTTCAAGGTCACACGGGTACTTTATCAGGGCTTTACGGTGTTGTGATTTCTTTATCCCCAACTGCTCACCACACTCAGCTGCTAGAATGATCTTCTGCCAACCCAGTTTTGTTACATCACTCCCCTGCTTGGAAAGCTTTTGTAGCCCCTATGGTTTCTAGTGTCAGAGCTGTGAGGGGCAAGCAGCTGGCAGGAGCCCAGCGCTCTATCAGGGGCCAGGCACCTACAATGAGAAACAAATGGTCAACTCTAGCAACAGCTGTAGAATTTCCATGACAGGGAGGCCGAAAATTTGGGTTCAACTCCCAACTGTATCACTATAACAGACGGTCTCAATGTGGGATAAGCCCTCCCAATAACCTGGACCTTGATTTTCTCATCTGCAAAATGAGCATGTTAGATTAGATAGACGTCAATGGTCCTCTCTGACTTGAAGATTCCATGACCATATAGTTTTCTTCAAAGCTTCAAAGTTGAGTTAACATATGCACACACGGTCTCTTTTCCTCGGAGCACCTTCTGGTCTTCCTTTCCTTCCTATACAGAATGAAGAGGTGGTACTTTTCCAGTCAGAACCCTGTAATTTTCCACTTGTGAAGGACAGAATTAGGGGGATAATTGAAATCCAACATTATCCTTTTCTGAATGAACTTATTTCCCAAGACCCTCGTCTACCCTAGCTTATACTGACTTTACTTTCCAGTTTGGTTTCTCCCAGTTTCTTCCTCTTTTCTGTAATTTTCCTCCTTTTCACAGACTGGTCTTTTACCCCTCTCATCTTTCCATTCGTCTTTCCAGTTTTTCCCTTTTCCCCCTCCATCTTCTTTCTTTCTCTAATTCTTCTTTCAGTGTTCCTATTCTGGTGATACCTCCCCATCGAGGACAGGGATTATTTCATATTCTGGGAAAGCAATCAGTCAACCAGAAGAGTTTTCTTCCAATTTTAACCCAATCTAGATTGTTGTAGAGCAGAATAGGGATTCCTAAAGGGGTAGGAAAAAAGTAGTTTTCCCCAGGGCAGAGAAATAAGATTGCTGGCAGGAAATGACCATGGTCTTTGCCTTCTAACTTAACAGATTCCTTAGCCAAACTGGTTTATTCATACAAAGGGAATGACTGATGTAACTTTGCAGCAAAATATTCAACTGAAATTCTCTGCAAACTTGCAGGCAATCCCATCTCTCTGGTTCCTCATGAGTCTAACAAAGGAAACAAGGGACTGATCTTGTTCCATATTAAGAAAAGTTATCAGCTGAAGCTTAAGGCTGGTCTGAATGCTCTGAACTCTTCGTAGATTATCAATCACCAGAAGTCTACAGCTTCAGGTTCACCAACCTCTCCTCCCATCTCCCTTTGACCCTTAGCTACTTGCTACTCTTAGCATGTAGCTTTTCCCTGCCATGGGAGACGTAAAAGCAAAGGGGGTGGGGAAACAGAGTACAAAGGCAGGAAGGAAAAAAATGCCAACAGAGTGGGAGATAATGGAAAGTGGCAAAAAGCGAAAAACTTTTGAAAGAGAGATATTATCCTACTGGTTTACAAAAGATTTTTTTCAATGTGTCTGTGCTGAAAGTGAGGGACTCCTTGCATGCCAGTCAGTGCTATTCCCAAGGCTCTGCTTTCATTGAATGTAATTTCTTTTCCTAGGGCTTTACGTTTGCAGCGGCACTGGTTATGGTTTGGGGTATTTCATCCATTTGTGACCTTTCTTTCCCAACACCATGCTTACAGGCAAATGTTCATACCAGTTAACCTTTTCTGTTTCCCCCCAGTGACCTTATGAATTTCCAACAGGAAAAATACAAAATCGCCAATTTGTTTTTTCATTACCCAGAGGATAAACACAAAGTGGGAAAGCCTTTTATCTTGCCGCACTGGCAAACCTCCTCATTACTCAGCATCGAACAAACATTTGCTAAGAGTTAATAAATCCACCGTGTGGCTTTCTTTGTGCAGGGAATGGCCTACCATCCAAGGCAATCTCTCATTAAGGAAAAAAAGAAATAGAACATGCTCATATTTTATTCACGGCCTCAGAATCCCAGGGAAAAAAATTAAAAAATGTATAGACACAGAGAAACCCAAAACAAAAAGACTCACACTTTCTTATTTCAAATGACACCTTCTGACTCTCAGACCCTCAGAGGAGAGGCTGTTCCACATACACAATGGTCCCAATACCATTGCCATTTCAGCCTGCTAGTCTGATTGCTAAAATTGAGCCCAGAGACCTTTCACCACATCCCACAGTTAAAAGGGACAGAGGTTTATTAAAGCATAGCCCTGAAAAAGTCCACTGGGTAATACGTTTTAGAGTCGTCAATCACAAAGATCCTCTCAAGACTATTTAGACTTCCTTTTACAGCTTTCCTCTGCAGAGGTGTCCAGGCAGAATCCACACTAAAGGTATCAGCAGAGCCATTGCAGCAAGTTTTAATTTACCAATGATTCCTATTCCTGCTAGCCTGGGAAGGCTCTGGTGATTTATTGGACTTGAGCAGAACTCTCATCCATTATAGTTTGTCTTAACTTAATCAAAGGTATCTTCTCCCTTCGGAGCATCTCACCTACAAACTCTGAGGTCACCATGATAAATGTGCCCGCTTGACTTCTTTTTCTGATTACTGTGAATGAAGCATCACAAGCAACTTGATACATTCTGTTAATACTGTGGCCTCAGCATTGAGATGGCTGGAGTTATGTTGTATAGAACTAGCTATGTAGGGAGCTGGAAGGTGATTGTGCTGGGGTTTTGACTGAGTGATGTAATTGATGGTTGGGAGCAGAAGTCACAGGGATTTCTTGGTTGTTGAAAAGATCAAGAAAGAAAGTAGTTTTTTTTTTTTTTGTTAAGGGAGATCTTCCCATCCCTCTACCAACAGCAGTACATAATCCCCTCACTCTCCACCCAACACACACACACACACACGCACACTACAGACAGCCACGCTTTCTGCAGAAAGCAAGAAAGATTTAGAGCAGTCTTTAATCTAAATGCTCCCTGAGCTTAGTGGTTGATACCAAGAGGACAAAGTGTATCTGAACAAATGAGTACCTGAGGAAATAGATATATTTTAAAATTTTGTGTAAGTAATAAATTATAGCCCAAAGAAAACAATCATGAAATAACTCGACATTTATCTGTATGGCAGAAGCATCTTGGTTTTGTTCTTTAAATGACTTATGGTAAGTGTCCAAGAATAACCTCTTCACTTTGTCTGCAATGTCCTTTTAATACACAATCATTTGAAACTGATAATCATGGATTTAAAATTATTCATTGACTAATTCACCCAAATTCTCTTCTTTGTAGATTCTGAAGTCTTCCAAGTAGGTGACTGTTACATTCATCTTTGTAACCAACCCCTGTACTGTGGCCATTGCTTGCCCTGCTCAGGGTATTCACAAAATGTGGATATTCAACTGAGTTGCTCACACTTAGGGTCAGAATCCTATTAATTTTTCTTGTCTTAGTATATTTGATCATAATTCTAAGGATAAATATGAACTGATATAGCCTCCAGTTGACTGCTTCACTTTTAAATCATAAACTTGTTAAAGAGGCACATTTTTCTGAATCCAGCTGGCCAAAAACTGTGCCCTGCCTGGGTCACCCATAGCACTTGGGACAGTACAGAAACACAATATATGTTCCTCTGCTATTGTTTGTAGTAAACATATTTTATTCTGTTAAATATATCAGAGTAGAGTGTCTCCATGGAACAATATTAAAAAGAAAGCCTGGATCCACATATATATGGACAACTGATTTCTGCCAAAGGGACAAAGAAAATCCAATGTAGAGTTGATATTTTTTTCAACATATTGGTTCTAAAAAAAGAAGAAAAAAGCTTGCAAAGAAAGTAGAGGTCATTAAATAACAAGTTGAGAGTTTACATCAGGGTCAGCAAATATGACTCAGGTAAATCTGCTTAGAGCCTGATTTTGTAAGTAAGAATGATTTTGATATTTTTAAAGGGATGTAAAACAATAAAGAATATGCAACAGAGACTCTATGTGATCAAAAAAGTCTAAAAGATTCACAGAATATTTAAAATATTTACGGAAAGAGTCTGCTTGACCTCTCATTTAGATGGTATTAGACAGCCAATCTTCATCTCTTTTCTAGCAGTGTATAAATTCCTTAAAGGTAAGAAATACATTTATATTTCACTCTTATTTTGGTAGGGAAGTTTAGCAGAATATAGAACTTTAGATTGTCAGTTTGAAAATGTTATGAAGGCAATCTACATTTTTGTCTTGTTCCATATCATATTTTCTATTTGTCTCTTACGTTCTGAATTTTACTAGGATCTATATAGTAGTAGATTTATTTTTATTTTCTTCAAGAGCTTTCTAATCAGTTTCTGTAATCACTTTAATCTTTACGTTTTTAAAGAAAAATTTTCAACCAATATTTCTTTGAAATTACCTCCTGACCTCTCTCACTCCTTATAACTCTTAAGAGAAGTATTATTGGAATTTTCATTCCTGCTTTCACATCTTTAAATGTTCTTTTAAATTTTCTACTTATTCATCTCTCTGTTTTGCATTCTGGATGATTTCTCCAAATCAATCTTCCTGTTCACTGATTCTCTTTTCAGCTATATTTAAGCTTCAGTCTGCCATTTAGTTTTGCATTATGGAAACTCTATTTGGCTCCTTTTCAAATCTTCTTTTTATACTTTATAAGATCCTATTTTTCATTATCAATTCTGTTCATTCCTTTATCTCTTAAAATTTGTTAAGCATTTTATTTTATTGTCTCAGATTATACTCTTTTATTTGCAATAGTCTCCTGGATCTCTCTGTGGGGAAAGTTATAAGGCTTAAAGAGAAAATTACTGAAGTAGGAAGAACATGGAGTGCAGCCTGGCACTAACCAACATTCATGGCGTAAATCATGATTAAAACAAAAGGATAAGAGACTGGAAAGGTAAGTTGGTACACAATTTAAAAGAACATTTTCTTAAGTTAAAAAATATGGGAGTTTATAATGTAGGTAAATGGGGAGCCATGGAAGTTTAAGCAGGGAGGTGGTCTGGTGAAAAGAATGATTTGGGGATCAGTGAATATTGAAATTTTAAGAAATTTTGGCATTTTTTTCTAACACAAGCACTTTAATTATGGGGAAGGAAACAGAATTTGTGAGATAACTTACTTTGCTGAAGAGCATAGAGCTAAGGGAAACCACTTTATAGAAGCAAGATGATAAGTAAAATTGGAGGAAGCAAGGAGATTGATAGGAAGACCTAAAATAGCCAGCACAATATTGAAGAAGAACAAAGTTGGGGGACTGACAACACCTTACTTCAAGACTTACCATAAAGCTACAGTAATCAAGACAGTGTGGTTTTGGTGGAAGAACAGACCAACAGATCAACAGAACAGAACAGAGAACCAGAAATAGAAATAAATTTAGTCAACTGATCTTTGACAAAGGAGCAAAGGCAATACAATGGAGCAAAGATAGTTTTTTCAACAAATGTGCTGGAACAACTGGATATTGACATGCCAAAACAATGAATCTAGATACAGACCTTACATCCTTCAGCAAAATTAACTCAGAATAGATCACAGACCTAAATATAAAATGTGAACCTATAAAACTCCTAGAGAATAATATAGAAGAAAACCTACATGACCTTGGATTTGGTGATGTCTTTTTAGATACAACATCAAAGACATGATCCATGAAAGAAAGAACTGATAAGCCTGACTTCATTAAAATATAAGAATTCTGCTCTGTGATAGACAAAGAACATGGATGTGTCATGTGGCTGCAATTACCTTCTTACAGTTACGTGATACTTATGGCCCATGAAGGCAAAATTCTGCCTGAAATCTAAGAACTAGAAGATTTGAAAGCTTTCATGTTTGAAGCTGAAGGACCATTTGATCAAGGCTGAAGAAAATGAGCATAAATATGTTTCTTAGCCCATCAGACATGTAAGAAGTGATCAAAATAAGTGCATTACTGTTTACACAACTTTTGTAGTTGGAAATGAAAAATTTATGTGGAGAGTGCCATCTTTTATTTTCTCTTCTATACTTTTGCACTAAGCACATATTACTTCTCTTTAAAGATTCATGTTTAGATTGTGCAGTTCCAAGGAGAGGAGTCAGCCTCTACTTATTCTGTGCCCAATACTCAATACTTGTACTGAATTTTTCCAGTCTCTGAAAGTTATGAAATATTGAAATGAACCACTGTGGACACTGGCATAGCTGGGTAGAGATTTCAGGAGTTCACTGCGGCTTAAAAGCAAGGAAACTATTAATTTCTAAAAGTCTATATTAACCTGGAAATTACATGTATCTAGCAGGTGTTGCCCAGGGAGCTGTGTTTCCTTAGAATTAATGACGTGCCATTATTGTAGTCATTTTTCTAAGTCTCTAGAGTGTCTGTAATTAAGTTTAACTGTACTTAAAATGATATAAAGTGTCATTAGTCCCATGCTAAATCATTTCGGATTACTGATTTATTTGCCAGGAAAATTATCCAGGTAATTTTCTCAACTTGACTAATGTAAGATTTCACACGTGAGTACTCCTGCTGGATAAAGCTTGGGAGGTTTTTTTTGCAGCAAAAAAAAAAAAAAAAAAAAAGTTTGCTTTGAAGCTCCACACAGTTGTAACTTAAAGCTTTGCTGGTCTCTTCTCTGAGGCAGTTTCCTCACTGAGTGGGTTGGACTAGACCAGTGGCTGCCATTTAATTTGAAAAGTTTTTTTTTTTTTTTACCTTCATGTAATCAGTCGAAACGTTTCTTCAAATAAAACCATAATTAAACACTTGGGACAGCTCTGGCTGAAGAAGGAAATCAGAAGAGCCCCTGTAGACCTTTTGCCCACCCCTATTTTGTCCCATCCTTCTTCCAAACCCTCCAGAACTCCCTGAACTAAATAACCTTTAGGTCCTTTCTCCTTCCATTATTTTACTTTTATGTAAGCTTTCCATTCTATCTGGTTCACTGTTGGTACTTTCATTCTCTGCATTCTTTCCCTAAAAAAGAAGTTAAAGTAACTGAGGTACTTCTGATTAATATGGAAAAGAGGACCAGGAGACAGATTACTCTAAAGTATATGGTCCAGTCTATTTTCTTAAAACAAAATGGAGGTGAATAAGAATTTAGAATTGGCACATCTTTTTTATGCTGCAAGTTTCCAGTGCGGTAAGGAGGACAGTCACGTATTCAACACAAAATCATTGTTTTCATTTATGTTTTCTTCAAGGCATCGTTCTAGTGTGTTTAATTTTTCTAACTGTGGTTATTCTAATAAGATCAACTACTTAGATTTATAGGGGTAACCTGATAACTAATCCAGCACTGTGCATTGATTTATGCCAGCTTCTACTGGTTAAGAGATACAGTGCTTTGATTCATTTAGTCTAAGAACTGATAGACTGTTTGAGCCCATGACTCTGAAATTTATACCATCATAGCTCACCCCTCCAGAATATGGTCTGAAGCCTCTCCTCAGTTCTGGAAATTTTTATGCCTTGAATGATTGTTTATACCCCATTCTTTCTCCTCTCCTTCTGGTACTTCAGTCATGTATGTTAGACCTTTTCACTGTGTTTCATATGACATATGGATGTTTTTCTATATTTTCCATTCTTCTTTCTCTGTACTTCAATCCAGACACTTTCTAATGATCTGTCTTCTAGTTCCCTAATCTTCTCATAAGTTGTTTCTATTCTATGATTAAACTCATCTACCGAGTTTTTAAATTTTCTATTCTAGAATTTCCATTTATTTCTATTTTTTCTAGTACCAGTGTTCTGCTGAAATTCCCCAGCTTTTCATTAAGTTTTTAAAATATATTAATCATAGTTAATCCATTTGGATCATCTATGGTTCTTCTTAATAATTTCTTTCTCTTATCTTTTGGTCACTTGCTCTTATATTCTGACATGCCTGGTAACTTTTGATTGAAAGTAGACATGATGTGTGAAAAATTATACAGATAATTTGAGGCTCTAAATATATTACTTTCCTCCAGAGCTACATTGTCCAATAGCACATGTGGCCATCTAAACTTAAATTAATTTAAATTAAAATTAATAAAATTAAAAATTATTTCTTTGGTTATACTAGTCTCATTTCAAGTGCTCACTAGCTACATGTGGCTAGTGGCTACCTCATTAGAAGCACATTTACATCCTCATGAAAAGTTCTCTTGGACACTCTGCTCCAGAGGATTTATTATTGCTTTTGGAAGACTGTTACTGCAGGCTGTGACTGAGGTGAGTAGAAGCTGGGCTTACTCTTTGCGAAGTTTGGTCTGTTTCTGGTTGTTCTTGCTCTCAGGATGAGGCCCTTCAGGGTCTCCAAATGAAATCCTGAGCTATTCACCAGCTCTCCCTCCTCTAATTTTTTCTCTGCAGCTCCGTTAGACTGTCCATAGGTCCAGTCAGCTTCTTAATTCCTTGGCTATCACTTTCTTCTTGTCTCCTAGCCTCTACTCAGTACCACTTATGAATAGGCAAATGCCTTAAAGGGGGAAAAAAAGACAGCATCAAATATTGAGCTTCCCTCCATGTACTTCCTTTCTCTTCTCTTCTTGGCTTCTCCAGTACTGTCAGTCTTAGTATTATCTCAAATATCTTCAAAGAGATTTTTTCTTAATCCAGCTTTTCTAGTTATTTCAGCAGGAGACTGGTTTGACATAAGCTCAATCATCATAGCCAGAAGCAGAATCTTCCCATTATCTTTCTAACTCACTGCTGTCAGGTTTTCATCCTCGCATTGAAATACTGAAATATTAAGACATTGAAATATTCCTGTCCAGGTCACTAATGACCTCTTTGTTATCAAACTCAGTGGTCAATTCTTAGTTCTCATCTCATATGGACTCACAGCAACCGCAGCATTTGAACTCCAAAGGTATATATTAAACTTTCTACTTGGCTTTTCCAATTAAAAATTTAATAGGCATCTCAAATTTAATGTGTCTAGTTATAAACTCTTGATCTCCCCATTTTGCTTCTCCCTCAATCTTCCCTCACCTCAGTAAATGACAACTTTATGCAGAATTCTAACTGCACTGGCAAAATACTTTGCAGTCACCTCTGACTCTTCTCTAATGGCTTTCCATTTCACTTAGAATACCATCCAACATCCATGGCCTACAGGCCAAAATGATCTGTCCTCTATTTCCTCACTTCATCTTCTGCCACTTTCTCCTCCCTTACTTTACTCCAGTTATGCTGGTCCTTACTATTCCTTGAGCACCCAGAGAAGCTTCCCTCACTGGGACCTTACACCTGCCATTCCCTCAGCTTGGACATGCATCACCCAGATATATGCAAGGTCTTTGCTGGGACATGATTCCTTAAAAAGGCTTTACCTGATTGTTCCATAAACTAGTACCCCTTCCATCACTCTCTATCACTTTACCTTGTATTGCTTTTCTTCTTTGCTCTTATCACTACTCAACAAATCATATACTTATTTGTTTGTGTTTTGTCTTCTTTGCTAGAATACAAACTCTATCAGAACAGGAATGTCATCTGTTTTGATACTGCTTTACTCTCAGTGCAAGCCACACAACTGCAGAAATAATTCATCCCTGTTTTACAGGTTAGGAATGGGAGAAACACAGAGGTTAAGCAATCTGACCCAGGACACATGGCTCATGAGCGGTAGAGCCAGGACTGAACCTGGCTGCCTGACTCCAGAGTCTATGCTCTTACCGACTACACCGTACTCTCTCTAATGGAGGAGGTTTTAGTTAATAACCTGGGCCACGTGGATCCACAAAACTTTTGCTTTCAGGATTTGTGCCTCAAACTAAAAGAGAAAACACAATGGTGTCATCTGGCATGTCCCAAATCCTCCCAGAATCCTGCTTGTTTTGTAAAAAGTTGAGGATGGAAGAGAAAGGATTCTTATCTGTAGTGGGATATTAAGCCTATTTCTAACCAACCAACAGTATTTCCAATGTCAAGCCAAAGTAAGAAAAAGATCCAAGAGGAAACGAGGAGGAAGAGAAGGAAGAAGGAGGAAAGAGAGAGAGAGGGAGGGGGGGAAGGGGAAGGAGAGAGAGAGAGACCATGCAGCCTCATGAAGGTTCAGATTTTACTTCTTTTCACATTATACCAAACTCATACCACAACTTAACCCCATAATTGACTAAATGTTCTTTTTATTGATTCTGATTCAATCTAAGGAGAGGGAGGAGGAGTAAAGGAAGTAATGAAATCTTCCTAGAAGCCAAAGCATTCATGCCCTTTTAATAGATATCAGTGGTAGAATAGAGAGAAGAAAGCCAAAAGAAGATAGGTCCCTGGCTGGAGAACAGAAGAGCCATGTGATGAGAGAATTCTCTGTCAGAAAGGCTGAGAGAGAAGCAGAGGAAAGATGACTCCAGGTAGGCTAATCAAACCTGTCTGTCAGTGGTTAAACTATGAATGGGGATGGCCTAAGCACAGCCACTTATGAATAAGGAGTTTAATAGAGGTTAACAGTCTACTCAGGCTATGTGTTTAAGACTGGAGTTTAAATAAGGTCTTACAGAAATGATGCAATGTCTTGTTAGAAAGGAAGAAAGACATCTGATTTGTATCTACATGTGCTTTTATTTCTAAATGTTTGCTCTAAAAAGGGCCAAGGAATTTACTACCTTTTGAGGCCACTTATTCTATGAATGGACCATTATCTAAATGTTAGGTAATTTATTTACATATGAAGCTAAACTCTGCCTCTCCATGACTTTTCTGAGTAATGCCATTTTTGCTTTGTAGAGCTGCACTGGTAAACTGTGATCATTTCCCCAAATATCAGTTCATTAGGTATTTAAAGACAGTTTTCATATTACCCTACAGATCTCCTCTGTTATGTTCTCTACTTTCTTCTTTGGTTTAACCCTTCCTTTAGATAAACTCCAAGCCCACATACCAATCATTACCTGCTAGATATTTGGATCAGGACGTCATCTTACTTAGATCTCAAATTCAACATGTATAAGCCTGAACAGAATCACTCCGTACACCCTAGACAAACTCTTCCCCCGACCTTCCCATCTGCCACGGAGTCATCTTTGACTCTATTGTTTCTCTATCCCTATCCCAAATGAAATTAATCACCATGTCTTTGTGAACATTATCCCATTTGTTCCTTTCCTCCCACTTCCCCTGCCTTGGCTGGAATCCACACCATAATTACTTCTCTCTTGGACTTCTAATTGGTCTTCTCACCTCCAACTGCCCTTTCTTCCAATTCATCTAACACAGCCCAGTTAACATTTTTACTCAAAATTGCCAGTGCTTTCTCATGGCCATTAAATAAAATTCAAATCCCTTAACCCAGTATTTGGGGTAATCCACACGGTGGTCTGACTCTATGGGATTTGTCTTAACCAGATCTCTATTTTAACAAGAACGACAAGAAAAAACAACAACAATAATAGTTAATATATATTCACTATTTCTGAATCCCTTAAATGTCCTGTGTAGATCATACCTTCTAGAATGATGTTGCCAATATGGTAACCACCAGCCATATGTGGCCATAAAGCACTTGAAATAAGTCCAGTCTGAACTAAGATTTGTATTAAGTGTAAAATACACATTGGATTTTGAAGAACTAGCATGCAAAAGAATGTATTTACATATGAATTAATCTCATTAATTTTGTATTGAAAATATTTGTATATAATATGTTAAATAAAATGTTATTAAAATTACTTTCACCTATATCTTTTAAATTTTTATAATGTGGATCTTGAGAAATTTAAAATTATATGTCTGGCTTGAATTTGTGGCTCACATTACATTTCTATTGAATAGTTCTGCTTTAGCATGACAAATATGTATGCCCAGAGACAAAAAAAGGGAGAAAACAATATAGAAATAAAAGAATGATGGGATTTGGGGAAGGGTTTACATATTTTTTAAAATAGTCTTTACCATTTTAATTTTTATAATCAAATGTATGATTAATTAAGTTTAAAAATTATCATATTCATCCCTCAAGATAACCTTTTCTACATGAAGCCTTCTTCCGGAATCTCATCCTTAAGTAATTTCTCCCTCGTTGGATGTCTTACGTCTGTTGTCTGAAACCTGCTACACACAGACTCCTCCAAGAAAGTTTAGCTTGGACGGGAGCACGCTGAGGGATAAGCACGAGTACTGGGGAATCACCATGTGTACACAATTCAACTGCGGGCCACAGCAATTCACACTGACTCTCCAGAGCCAGGCTTCTCAAACTTGACTGTGCACACCGATCTCCCAGGGCCCTTATTACGCCACAGATTCTAATTCAGTGGATCAGGGTGGGGCCTCAAATTCTGTGTTTCTAACAAGCTCCCAGGTGATGTCAGTGGTATTGGTCCTCAGCCCACATGAGTAGAAAGGCTAGTCTAGACAATCTGTCTGCAAAAATTTCACACTCTGAGATTTCCTCACATGAGAGTGAAGATCTTTGACTAGTAGCCAATCAAGTTGAATGTTGGCCTGAATTCAATGCCTCAAACATTCATTGCGGGTCCCCTGTGTGCCAAGCACTGTGTAAGGTCCTGAGCATGATTAGTGCCTGACACCTAGGAGACACCACGGATGTTGAGTACCTTGTTGAGTTCACAAATGTCTGAGTAATGAGTCATAAGACACTGTTCCTGCCCGAAAGGTGTTCTGCTGAGGAAAACAGTTAAGGGACAACTACAGCACAATCTGAAATGTGTTAACAAAAGAGAAATTCAGGAGGGAGGGTGGCCTGAGAAGACAAAGGGTCACCTAATTGAAGACTCCCTTGGAGGAAAAAGGCCACAGGCTCAAATTTCTTGCACAGACAGGAAAGTGACCAGCTAATGAATGCTATGGACCCCTTTTGCTTAAAGTTTCCAGGATCCAGGAGTGTATCTACCTATTTTTAATTAGCACTGCCAATAGGAAGCTTGTGTTATCTCAGGGACTGATGCCATCCACGCAGGAGCCCAAGGAAGCCTAAGCATTGCCCTCAACTCCGCTCCTCCTTCCCTGTCTGCATTAGGCGGTTGCAAATTCCTGCCTAATATTCCTCCTAAATAGCTTTCCTATCTGTCCCCTGAGGTCTCCATCTCCACTGCTACTATAGTAGGTTGATTAGCACAGTAGTGGATTACTGCATTAACCTCCAAATGGGTCTCCTTTTCTCCATCTTATCTTTTCCTTCCACCCCTGCAATCAGAGAGATCTTCCTGAGAAGCAAAGCTGACCACAGTGTTCCCTGTCTCAGAATCTTAAGTGGCTCTCTACTGTATAAGAGATAAAACTGAGCTCCTTATTTGACACACCCTTCAGGTCTCTACTTGAATCGCCTCTTTTTAAGCTACCCCTCTTATAGCCTGTGCTTGGGATGCACTGAATTGGAATTGATTACATATCTTGAATCTTGTCATGGTGGATGATGTTTTCAACCTTAACATACACTGCTGCTTCATTCTGAATGCTGTGTATTCCCCGTCCACCCATTTTCCCTGCATTTCCTCCTATTTCTCCTTCAAATCTCAGCTGAGATATTAGTTCCTTGACAAGCCTTCCTTGCTTGCCAAGTTGGGTAGGGGATGGTTAGATTGTCCAAGATAGCAGTTATACTACATCATAATTATTTTCCCCACTTGAGTCTGAGTATCTTGTGCTAAAGAGAACTTGGTGTCTTTTCAGGGTCTATTTCTAATGCCTAGACCAGCTCCTATCACTTAGTAGAAACTCAATGTACATTTGTTGGGGTTGCCTTCCTAGGCAATCGGTCAGGTGACAAATACCCTCTGTCCTTGAGTGGGCATGAGAACCCGATTAGCGAGGTTGCCCTAAGGAACTTTACCCAAGTTAGAAGTTGGATGGAGGTTGTAAATAGAGGTCTGTGGGTGTCCCAGTGGACGAGTGACAACTATTATATATTTATATAATCAGTACTAACTGAATAGACTAGAGAAAACGAGCCTGGAACCTAAAAGCCCTCCTCTGGCCAGTCTAATCAATGTAAACACTGTCCAAACCATCACTTAACTGGTCACCTGGAAATACCTAATCTCCCAAAGGATGCATTGGCAGCTAGAACTGAAGAAATTTTCCATAATCAGTGAGGGTTTGTTTTTTTTAAAAAAATCCTTTGTTCCAATGACAAGAATATAAAAGTACACAGTTCTCTGTACAAATGACAAGAAGATAAAAGTCTGAATATGATATGAAGTCCATATCTTATTATGCATTACATTTTAATTAGAGAGAATGCTAAGTTAATAACGTGAAATTTTTGTGTAGGAACTGCTACTATTATCAATAAAACTACAACACTGAAATAAAATTATAGAAAAGGAAATATCATACCTTTGTTTGTAAAGAATTTGCATTAAGCTCAGAGAGAGCAAATAATGAGGAATGAAAGAAGTCTTTGTTATTCTGCAATTTCTATGATCTGCCAAAATGTCAAATAATCCATTTAGTCAATCAGAAAATTAAAGAATGCGGCAAACCTCAAGGTAGTTTGAGATTACAGCTGTGCAAAGTACTTCAACTATAACATGAATCTATGTCACAATAGCAATTACTTAATGACTTGTTTTTCTATAACTTTGTTGATGCAAAAATACAATTTAGGTTTCAAATTAATTGTGGCTTCTCTCCTATTTGAATCTTGGGTACTTCATTTGACGCTGTTTACACACATTCTTTCAACTTGTGCTTTAATGAATCTCACTTTTATAGGGAAACCACATCTATTTAAAAGAAACCCTTGCTATGTTTTAGCCAAAAAATGTAATTATAATCTTCAAATCTTTCTTAGAATGTGGTAAGATCAAACTTTGGAGGGGATTCGAGGGTTTTGAAAAGAACCATGAAATACTGTGATAACCCAGGATGGGGAAATCACTCAATTATTCAACAAATGTTGAGTTCCTTCTAGATAATAGGTCCTCTGGTAAGTTGCTCCAGGAAAACAGAAGCAACATCAGAAAAAGCCCTTTCTTTCACAGAGCCTAAGTTATATTTGGGGATAAGAACATTAATTAATTACACAATGAATAATTACAAACTGAGTCAAAATTCCTGAAAAAAAGGCACACACTTCTGTGGGAACATGTAACAGATGAACCTGATCTAGCATGGGAAGCTGGGGAGGTGGCGTATGGGAGGGGGAGAGTCTAAAGTTTGAGTAGACGTCCCTTCCTAGAAAGATGGAGAGGGAGTGGTGAACTGGAGAGCCTTCCAGATGGAGGCAGCCATGAGTGTAAAGAGGTGGGAAAGTACAAACTTGTTTAAAGGACTGAGGGACACGAAGGAGAACAGAGTGCACAGAGCAATGGGGACAGGGAGGCCAGGGGCCAGATCCTCTAGTACTTTGGAAGGCATGGTGATGACTTTGGCCTTTCTTCTAACAGCATTGGAAAACACTAAAAAGGTTTTAAGAAGGAGAGGAAGTTGACATGTCAGTTTTGAATATAAAGAGCTATGTCTGGCTGCGCTGTGAGACTGGAGACCCACAGAGGGTGCAGAATAAGTCGGAAATGCCAAGCTGCAGGCTATTGCAGTCGTTCTGGCATTTGACCTTGGGTCGTGGCAGTGGGGACAGAGAAAAGTGGATGGATTGAATAGATACGTAAAAGATATAACTTGAAATTAGAAATGGGGTGGGGGGAGGGATAAGTTAGGAGTTTGGGATTAGCAGATACAAACTATTATATATAAAATAGATAAACAACAAGGACCTGCTGTATAGCACAATCAATATAATAAACTGTAATGGAAAAGAATATAAAAAAGACTCTCTATATACATATATATATATAAATATATACACACACACATATATCTGTATAGATATATACATCTGAATCACTTTGCTGTACACCAGAAACATAACATTGTAAATCAATTATACTTCAATTAAAAAAAAGGAAATGGAGTAAGAACTATACCAAGGATTATTCCTGGATTTCTACTTTATGCAATGGATATAATTCACAGATATTGGAAACTGTGGAGGAGGCCCAGGTTTAGGGTAGAAGAAAACTAATTTGTTTTGAACGTGTTGCAAATGATATACATTTGAAACATCCTAGTGGATGTAGTGGAAGGTAGTTATGTATATGGATTTCGAACTAAGAGAAGAGATAGGGAAGAAATTATGAAGCCACAGGCCTAAAGAGGCTTACCTAGGGAGAGAAGAGGAAAAGACCCAGGCCCAAATCTTGAGTAACTTCATATTAAATATTAAATATTAAAAAGCCGACAAAAGAAGTGGAGCCGTAGCCAGAGATATAAAAGGGAAAATAGGAAATTGTTGTGTCATAGATGTCAACAGAAGAGAATATACATGTTTAAAAGGCTCTGATCAACAGGCTAGATCGCTACGGAGACGTCAGTAAAATGAGAACTGAAATAGCCCCTTAGATTCAGCTACATGGAGGTTATTGGTGACCTTAACAAGAACTGTATTCAGATATGAGTCATGGGTTATAAGCAAGCTGTAGTGAACTGAGAGTAAGTAGGAGGTAGGAAGAAGGAGATGGTGATTATAATCATAATAATAATGGCTACACTTGTCTAACGTTTACTATGTTCCAGGCACTATTTTAAGTTATAATTCATTTAGCTCTTACAACAACCCTGCAAGAAGCACCCTGCGGCTTTAGTGTTCCTCCCTAGAGAGGTTAAATAACTGGTCCACCCAATGACAATACTCTGAGAAAGTTTGGTGCATGTAGGAGAGGTGGGATTTATTTAGGAAAGTAGTTGGAGGGGTTGACTTTAAACACCTGGTTTGTTTTTGCAGCCACGGGGAAATGTATTTCTATCCCATCAAAGAAATGGAGCTATGGCTCCCGTTTTATACCCACCAGGAGAAATGGCGTTGCATGTCCCAAACACGGTTCAGTAGATACCGAGCCCTGCTCAGCTAGCCAAGGAGGAGCAGATTGGAAAATGCTTTGTGTAAACAGTTATCATCTTAGACTAAGAATTCCTTTTAATTTTATTTTTACATCTGTGTGACAGTAGAAGGAATGACTGGACTTTTTTTTTAAGGTGTGGAAATCAGAGAGTAGGAGAGTATCAGGGAATGGGAGAGTTTTAGGGTATTCAGGAAGTTGTGGCCTCCCACCTCTGAAACCAGGATTAAATGTTGTGTCTCTAGGACGCCTTTTCTGGTCCCCCAAATGGAGCCCTCCATAGACCCACTGAACCCCAGCATCCCTTTTCATAACCCTCATTCTACTTTGACCGCAGGTTCTGTCTGTGTCTTCCATCAGTGCCATTAGGCCCCACTGAGGACTGCGCCTGCCTTGCTCTCGGCAACGTCCTATCCCCTGGTACGGGGCTTGGCATATGAACCAGTGAATGAACTTAAAATCGCCAAGTTACATTTCAAGTGAAATTACATTTTTGCCATTTTGTGTCAATTTCCAACCTAATAACCCTCTAGACGCTACATCTCCAAAGTGCTGTGTTTCACCAAAGCATTTCTGTGTATGTATCTCTTGAGCTGAGCCTCAAAACCACCCGGAGTAAGAATGGAAATTATCCCAGATTACAGATGAGGAACTTGGGTCATGAGAGCGAGTGACCTTCACGTGCTCACACATCTAGCCAGGGGCAGAGTTGGGCCCTCCGACTGTGATTCTACTGTCATGTTCACTAGCCGTCATCGGACAATGTACTCTGTGAATACAGACAGCTCCTTGTGTGGATTGCAAAAGGGTGCTGAGTCACTTTGAAATATCTGCTCCAGCACTCTCCTTTATTCTCAACGTCACTTGCCCTAGCAGAATTAGGTTACAGACCTTCCTCAACGGCACTCTCTACACAAGGAAGTGGGGGAGGTCTGGAAAGCCTCCCCAAGGCACCCAGGGACCCTCGGCACCCTGCTTCCCTCATGGGAGGCAGGAAGCTTACTGCTCAGGTACTCAGAGGACATTTAGCCCCGATAGGGCCCGCTCAGCCCTTTCTAGCATCATTCTGACCTTTAGCAAGAATTATGGGAAAATGTTGGCAACAATAGACAGAAAACAGCAGTTGGGGTGGCTCGGGTTGTGGAGTGATGGGGGACAGGGTCACAAATCCTCTCTTTCCTGGGCAGCCTCAACCATTAGAGGAAATGAGGAAGGGGATGTGTGTGGGGGTGGGGGGTGGGGGGGGCTGGGCAATCATTCCAATCCCAATCCTCTGAGAAGGAGGAGTAAGGGATCCTATAGTATCACCATATACAAGACATACAGGGGGGTTTGGAGCTGAGGCACGATATCTCAACAACTGGCACACTTGGTGTGAGTCATGCCCTGGGGTTGAGGATGGACACCAGGGACATAATGAGAATATATGAAAAGCAGCTGGTGAATCACAATCTCTCAGCCCCTCAGTTTCTAAATCTGAAAAAAAAAAAAATGAGTACAATAACTTCCTGGTGAGATTGCTGAGAGGATTAATCAAGATGATGTATATAAATGACACGGCCTGGAACAGGTTGGTGGATTATCGTTGTTTTGAGTTTCTGTGCACCTTGAAGGGAAAGATAGTGTAGAAATGGAGTGAGAGGGAATGAAGTTTTGAATATCTAAGAAGACGTTATTATCTAGACTTGAGAGGGCATAGCTGCTGACAGATGTTGGGGGTCCATTGGCTTTAAAGATTTGGATTTGATAAAACTGAGGAAAATATTTATTGAAATGATTTCCTATGCTCTAAATAAGAAGGGGCCATAACTAAGAAATACATATTTAAAGTAAAAATAAAATTTTCAAAATCACGAGTGTTACTTGTTTAAAGTCTGGTTTCTTTCAGGGGAGGCTCACAACTTTCTGCCCTTGAATTTAAAATAGATTTGTGCTCCTGAAACAAACTGATATGCCCACATATACACATCTAGCCCACACAGCTATGGTGAGTGACAATTAAATCCATTCATTCTGTTTCCCTTTGGAAGTTTCCTGTCAATTTGAGTTATTTGTTTATTTTACCTGGGCTCCTACATTTTCTTGGGAGATATTAATGCCTATCAGTAAATAATAGTGTATTCTCCATAAATAGTTTGGAATTTCAGAATTCCTGCATTTAGAGGAGGCACCAAAGTTAAGACATATATTCACATACAAGTGCTTTTTATCAGGACACAGTGCCCTATTTAAGCTATCAATTGATTCATCCCTCAAGATCTTTCTGGAATAAACAGAGCTCTATTAATTATTCTTGTTGACCACGGACATTAAACACTGTTTGATCTTCACTTATGGCACTCTTGGAACAATTCAATCCATGAATAAGGTAAGAACACTTCATCTGAAAAGAGATCTTACGAAGGCATATACATGTGAGAAAAAAAATACAGGACCAACTTTGAGGATTTTAAAGGAATGGCAAAATACAATTCTAAGCTTTTCATTAGTGTACATTTCTCTAGAGGGAAATGGGAGATTATATGTGTTTATACATGAGATAGGTGTCTTCAAAGGTGCATAGATTTTTATCAATGTACGAGCTGGTTTGAATAGTCATTCCCACAGTGCCCAAATGATAATTTTGTGTTAGCTCAGAGAAGCACAAAACATTCTTCTTTGGTAAGAAAGACCAGTTACCTAATTGTTTTACTTATATTCAAAGAAATGCAGCAAATGCTACTCGTTTCTTGGATGTCTCGTACTGTATGAAATTCAGAAAGAAGGTAAATGTGAAGGGGCCAGATTGTGCAAGAGAGACTGAGATAAACAAAGGATTCCAGAACAAGTTAACACAGCCAGTAGTACAGGTAGTTCAAGTTAAAAATTATATCCTACTCACCATAAATATCACTAATCTCTCAACATCAAGAGATACTCTTGTGGACATTTTGACATGAATTTTAATGAGGAACAGGTAGACACCGATAGTTCACAGGTAGCATGGTGTACTCTGATTCCTGTGAGCTGACTCACTGTTTTCACATATTTTTAGGTGCTGACCTGAGAGCCAGCAGCCCTGTGTCCCTCACTCCCAGCCTTGCTTGCAACCAACAGGATGATCTTGGAAATTCACTGTTCCTGGGTCTAATAGAGGAATTGGAAAATATAATTTCTGACTTCCTTCCATTTCTAAAGTAATTTCTTTCATTCTAGATCTAGAATCAAAGTTCAAAATGTAAATAAAAATAGCACAATTTGACATTCTCAGGAGGAATCAATCAAAAGAACTGAGAGAGCAAGGGAATCTGGTTAACTTGTAGAGATCAGTGTGATGCTGTCAAAAAAAAGTCAAACAAAAATTTTCTGACATTTTCCTCCTGCTTGGAGTGTGGATTGGTACAACATGCCCGGAAAGCAATTTGGTAATATAAATAAAGAGCCAAAAAGACGCCCATTAACTTCTGACTCAGTAATTCCACAACTAAAAATTTTTCCTAGGGAAGAATTTGGATTAAATTTGATGGACAAAGATGCACATCACACTATTACTTATAAGAGGGGAAACTGGAAAAGTAAAATGTTTGTCTTAGGAGAAGATAATGCTTCAAGCGTGGTTAATTTGAATGATGAGAAATACAAGTGATTCTTTGCTGTTAGGATATATATTGTCAGTACCTTGACACACAGATGCCAGGAAGTGCCCGATGAAAATTACTTTGAACAAATATTTCAGTGTCTACTATGTGCAGACATGATTCTAGACTCTGGTGATGAAGCAGTAAACAAAAGAGACAGATCCATCCCCTGGCCTCCTGGAGCTTATGTTCTAGTGAGGAAAAGCAATCAATCAATTTTTTAAAATCAGGTAAATATGTAGTATATTATTAGATAATGAAAAGTGTTATCTATGGAGAAAAATGAATCCGGATAAGGTGGTGGGAATATGGAGGAGGAGTGGAATTTTTTTTTTTTTTTTTGTATTGAGGTAGAGTTAATTTACAATGTTATGTTAGTTTCAGGTATACAGCAAAGTGACTCAGTTACATATGTTATATATATATATGTTTTATATACATATATGGGGCTTATTATTTTATAGGGGATAGTCACTTGAGAAGTCTCACTGATAAAGAGACTTTTGAGCAGAAACTTGAGGCAACGAGAGGGTGAGACCTGTAGATTTCTAGGAAGAGTGTTCTAGGTAGAGGGAATGGCAATTTCAAAGGCTCTGCAGTAGAAGTTCATTTGGTATATTCAAGAAATACAATAAAATCCACAAGGCTGGGCTGGTTGAACGAGGGGCAGGAGATGACGTCAGAAAGAAAGGACAAATGCAGACCTGGTGGGGCCCTGTGGGTTACAGTAAGCACTTTGAACTTGATTCAGCAAGCAATTAAGTCATAGATATTTATTAAGCTCTCTTTGTGTAACCTGATTTTGGATGACCAATAAGTTACTTATATATTCCCTATTAAAACATGTTCCCAGAATATTTTTATGTCTCTTGGCTAGAAAGTTTTATTTCATCATGCCTAATTAAACATATGAACGAGAAAAGAGCTAATGGAATGAAAGAATGAACCATGAGGGCTGCTAATATTATTACCTTAAACCAACCAGTTTATTTTATATTCATCTTGAGGACGACTAAAGGTGAAAAGAAAGGTGAGGCGGTCTGGCAGCAGATTGTCACATGTCTAGGGGTCTGTTTCACGGAATGTTGTGAAGGGCAGAGCCATCCAGTAGCATCATGAAAGATCTCTTCAAACCCCATTCCCCTCCATCCTTTGACCACCAGTGTTTCAAATCCAGGGACAGTTTAATCTGTAAATACAGGGTCTGGGGCAGCTCTTTCTGGAGTAGCTATGCTTGGGAGATCCGGTTCCAAGAATGGTTTAGAGATGGAAGACCTGAAGCTCATGACCAAGAGGGTCATGTTATTTGGTGCTCACTGAGGTCCTGGGCTCTGTTCTCCTGTGAAGACCCCACTCTGATCCAGAGCTAATGATGAACCTGCCGCTCAGTCATGCCTGACATGCAGGTGTGAGTGACTTTGGTCATAAAGGTAGGCAGGTGAGAGTGTGGGTCAGCATAAGTCCGTTCTCACTCGGGCAAAGACAACTCAGAGTACATGCCTACTTGGCAAGGTCCAAATTGTGACTAAAAAGATGAGGCTTTGTTATTTGAACCATGGTTTCAGAGGCCCCGGGACTATCCAAAGAACAAGAGAAGAATTCTGAACTCTTTATTTCACCAAACAGGAGGCCTTATAATTCCATAGCACCATTTTGGGATTTGAATGTATAGGGCAATGTGTAGCTTTTCTTAAGCTGCCCAAATGCAGATCCCATAGATATTATCCTCCATTGATTAAGATAATATTGTTGGTGAAACCTCTGATGAAGTGAAACTTCTGATAAAGATATGGGAAGGAAACAAAGTGAGAAGGATTGTTTTGCCCCATATTCACACTCTCATTCTTTTCTCATGCTCTTGCCTCCTGCTTGTGCCATGACCACTGGTGAGACAGAGCTTTACTCATTCACTTGTTGAGTGAAATCGCTCTTTATTGCAGCATTTTGTTCCACTGGCCAACACATTTATATGCACTTGACATAGGAATAGACTGCGAGATTTACTGTCAAACAATCACCCTGAAAGGCTTGTGACAGATTCAATATCCAGAGGTTTGGGGGATGTTGAGCCCTTCTTGCAGGTAACCACTTTTGCCCAAGTTGCCTCATAGTTACAGCAAGTACTGGAGCTTAAAGACAACCATACAAGAATAAAGGAGGGGAAAGACTGGGCAAATACATGGCCATCCTTGAAATCAGAGGCATGCTGGTAGTCTAGATTTGTCCTATCTCACATGGGTAAGAGTTAAATGCAGCCCACTGGGATTCAGCAGTAATTAATTAATCTAAGTGTGTCCATTAAAATCTACTATCTGTTTCTAATGGCACTTGTGAAGATATTTAGAAGTAAATATGTGGTCCAGGGTTGAATACTTCATACGTTGGAAAAATTTCCAAGAACTGCTCACTTGAGCTTTTCATAAATTCCTTGATAAATTAATTTTTAAGTCCTTGACTCTTGCCTTTGGAAATTTGGCTGATGTCCTAAATCCTGACATAGATCTTTCCCTGATTCTAGGGAACTTTCCATGCTCTGAATGCTTAATTTTGTATATGTCACTCATTACATTTTATCTTGAATGTCCTAGTAGTATCTGCCCTACTCCAGAATCACACTCTTGTAGTAGACCTTTAACTGAGTGTGTATGCCCTACTTTCCTAACCATACATTCTATATCTTATGGTGATATGGCCTTTTACTTCTTTATTTCCCTCCCCCCCATCTTCTTCCTTCCTCTCCTTTCTCATTAATTAATCCACTAATATTTGAGTAATTACTAAGGATCAGGGATATTACTAGGATCTGGATATATAGGAGTAAGAATGAGGTTTAAAGAACGAATTCAGTTATAATAAAAGAACTCTGGATACAAATATGGTGTCACAGATTTTCACTATACTCTATTTTTTATAGCAATACACTTATATTATTCTGTAATTGTTAATGTTTCAGCATTTGTGTACTTGTGAAGTCCTTTTACTTATCCACAATTATCCTATAGACTTTAGTGATAAAGTCTGTTATAATTTCTGTAGTTTAAGTTATACTAGCATCAAAGTTACAACTAAATTGATCAGTTTCCCCAAGCACATTGATATGCAAATGAAGGGAGGACGAGTTCTCTTGGTAGCACACCAGTGGGCAGTTTCGAAGGAAAAGGCATCATTTATCTTTCTGGAGCAGCCCAGACATTTTCAGAGCACAGGCTAAAATCCCATTGTGTGGAGGAAATGGAGAGGCAAAAGATAACAAAAATAAGTTTTATTGGAATTCTCATTGAAAAAAATACAGAAAACCAGTAAAAATGAGTAGAGGTCAATAGTCAATATTAAAACAGTCAAGCAAAAATAAATATACAGAGAACAGTAGAAGTGAAAATAGGTCAGTCATCATTAAAACAGTTCAAGGAAAAAAATTAAACTATTGATCCAACAGAGAGATTTCAGCCACATATGGAAAGGAGGCAACTAGGCATTCTTTTTTTTTTTTTTTAGTTGCTTGCTTGTATTTTATTAGGCACTCTAGTCTTTTCTCTCTCAAAGGGGCTGGTTTTAGACTAACATCTGAGGGGAGAGGGGGAGAAAAGGGAACAAAAGAGGGAAGAGAGTGAGGAGGGGGAAAAAGTAATATTTCATGAACTGTTTTTTGACATGCTAAATGCTTTGTTAGGCACTGGTATGCTTAACGCTCCTTTAATCCTTACAATATCCCCCTGAGGTGCATTACTTCTCCACATTTTAAAGATAAAGAGGCTCGCAGAGCTTAAATGACTTGCCCCAGTTCCTGAAGTTGAAGTGGCAGAGAGATTAGAACCCAACTCTGCTCCAAAGCCCCCTTTTCCTCTGACACCCGGAGTTTCTTGACTATACTACACCTGTAAAGCGGGAAACAACTCTCAGAGGCTCCATGGATCTGAGGAGGTGTGGCTCTAGCCCACCCAATGTCTACCTTTTTTGGAGCTTGGGAGTAGAGCAATCTGGACCACATTTCCAAGAGGGCAAATCTGATTTGACTATTTCTTCTTTGTTTCAGAAGAGAGACCACATCAGGAGAAAGGAGGCATAGGAGGACTAAATGCTGCCTCCCAGATTGGCGGGCTATAAATAGTTCCCCTAGACCACATTCGTTAATAGAAAACAGAGAAAAATATATGATAAACAGAAATGTGCAAACCCAAATGTGTGCGTAAATCAATGATTACAAAGATGAATCAACTCTTGTAACCTAAATTCCTTAGCTGCCAAAATCTCAGGATAAAGACACTCAAAGAAACACCACACACATAGCAAAGCTATACGCTAAATCATTAATCCACGTTCACAGCTCCACAGGCTAACGTTTTCTAAACTGATGGTCCCTTCTTAGTTGATGATTTTTCACAATGTATTTCATGGCTTCCATCCCTACATGAGACTTTATTACTATCACATAGGAATAAAAAGCCATAAAGCACTAGAGTGAATTTATCTTGGTCGGATGCAAAACTTATTTTCTTCACATGACTTCACCACCATTTCAAAGCTAACCAATCATTTCATGCTATTTTAAGGAACATTTTAAACTACACATAAGTGACAGGAAGCACACTTAAATTGTGACATCACAAATTAACAAGATTTTACCCTTCAACGACATGCTTAGCTACAAGGACCAGGAAACAAGACCAGAAGACACTCAGCAACACTCAACCACTGAATTCACCAAAAACAAAGGACATTGGGGACAATTCCTGGAGAAAAGCTCATTACTTTGACATTGGACTTGGAAACACATGAGGAAAGACAGAAGACAGACAAACCACTGATAACAAACTGAAACCAGGGGGATTATTTCAAGCCTCTGGCTTCAACTTTTTCCCTAGGAAGCGTTCTTTCATACCTACTGCCAGCTTTTAGGCTTTTCATGTTGGAGCAGGTGGGGAGGAGGGCCTTAGCACCTGCTTGCACTAAGTCAGCATTAAGCCTTCTACACTTAAATAACAAAAAAGAAAGAAAAAAAAGAAGGAAAACCTAGAGCATGCTAAGGGACCACAAGTGCTACCATCTACAGACCTTCGTGGGGGCTGACACCATCCCCCTCCCCCAACTACGGAAGCAAATATCTAACTATGCCAGAAACGATACTGTGCACTAAATCCCTGTGATCTAAGTAACTCCGGTCCAGAGTCCAAGAACATTCTTTATGCTGATTAAAGTGACCTTGCTTTTGGCATTATTAATACACTTAAAAGTGGCCACACTGAAACCCAGTTCTCTGGGACCACTGAAAACTCAATGCCTTCAGTTCCCATGGATTTTCTGGCCTCTCCAAAATAAATTTGGAGTGCCTACTTACCACCTCCCAAAACAGCATCCCAGACTATTAAGCCCTGCCCTCCGCTTTGTGAAAAATATCGTATTATTCAAATTCAAATAAAAGAAACAAGCGCCTGAGTTTCTCATTAGGAGTAAGGTCTAGGCAAGCTCTTCTAACCTAGAGGTTAGGAGAATGAAATCTTGCTTTATGTGACTCACAGGGACAGAACTGGAAATAGTTAAGTGAAAGGAAGTGCAGACATAAATTCAATTATCCTGCGTGAAACATGCAAATGATTTAAGCACTGCATCTGAAACTCTAGTTTATATTCGCTAATCTCAGGTTGCACTTTTCAAGGAGAAAGCTTGCTAACTGGGTCCAGATTAATGCACTCCCAAACCTCTCCAATTTGTTTTTAGGTGAGGGTTAAATGAGATGTATTAAAATAAACACAGCTACTCCTCTGTCTCCACCTCCCATCCCCCCTCCCACCTCAACCTCGACCCCCAGCTGCCTTACCTCCTCCGCCACATCCCTCTTTCCTGTAGGAAAGGAATTTAAAAGCCCTAACATTTTCTTTCTGAAGATACGTTCGAAGAATAACCTTGTCTCTTAGCCTTTCCAATACTATCCCTTTCCCCACAAGCCACCAAACTCCAGAAAGAGAATCAGTCACATCTTCAGTCCTGCTGGTGCCTAACAAAGGCAGCAAGGATGTACCCAGATGGGCAAGCAGCCTCGCGTGCCCACGGACAGCAGTTCTTTCTACACATTTGGGCCTAAGTCCTTGGACCAGTAAGTACTGAAGGGCGGTTTCAAAGAGTCCCGGCACATGCTTGCTTGAGGCCAAAGTTGCTGCAGGTTGGCATGGCGATCCTGTGACTCAGTTACGTGGGCAACTAGGGAAGTGAGAGCAAATCTGGGCTTTTTGGTTGCTGTTCTTCCTCTGAGGCTCCCTCTGCCAGCAGACACTGGTCTACAGCAGAGGAGCCTCGAAGGGTCTTTCGAAAGGATCCCTCGCTTTCCCTCTCCCACCTCCCCGGCAAAATTACCCTTAAAACTAGAACATTATTTATTTGTTTGTTTATTTAAGATATTAGTTTGGGATATCAAGAAATAACATGTTTAAGGGAGAACGTTATCTTGTGAATAACAGTTTTGAAAATAGTAAAATATGCTTTTCTTGGTTTCTTTTGGACCTGATCTTCAGAAAAATAGAACAAAGGAAGAGGAACTATGGGCTGCTGCTGGGAATAGACTCAGGCACAGAGGTGGACAGAAGGGGTCCTCCCTGAAAGAGCAGCCCATCAAGGAGTTAAACCAGGCACAAAAAAAAAAAAAGGCCTTCAAATTTCATACTGAACGCGATGCTTAACTTGAATCATGCTCTTCCCAAAGGGAAAAGGTTAGTCTCATCACCGAGCTCCTACTCTCCTCCCCCTTCGCCTTCTGTATGAATTGAAAATTCAGATTGACCATTCATCATGATGTGACACGATCATTTTTTCCTGGTCCAAAAATCAAAGGAAAGCCTCGGATCACATCTGAGAACCCGCTGGCTGGCCAATCCTCCCCGCCTACGTGCACAACAGAGAGGAGACGAGAACAAGGGCACATACGCACACAGAGACGGAGATTACCGGACAGGCACTCACACAAATACACACAGCTATTCACAGCCACGGGCTCAACAGCCTCCCGGCCCCAGTGGGTTGCTGCATATTTGCAGATGTAAAATTAGTCACAGTAAATAACAACAAGGATGAGACTGGTATCAAATCTGTCAACAGCCTGACAAATGCTCTAAGCGCTCTTAGCTGGGAAGGACACTTATGATAGTCATCGCTCCTAAAAGAGAAAATGATTATACGCTACCCAAACCCTAAGTACAAGCTAAAGATATTCACCTCATGAAGCCATTCCTCAACTAGCCCCTTGGCACTTGCTGGAATTATTCGCAGCACGAGCTTTACTTTCTCATTTTCTGCTGACTCCATGTGGGTAATTCCTTGCTCATGATTAAAAGTGAGCTGGGCAGATCCTTCAGAGCGTGGCTTAAGGTGTGGCGGGGCTCCGAGTGCATCCTTTGTCTAAGGCAGGTTGCTAGTAATTCATCAGTGGACCGACAGGCAGGCTGGGGGAATATTCAGGCACCTAAAATAATTTTTTAAAGGCAAACTTCATAGATATCTTTATATAAACATATTTTTATAATAAAACATGCAGTTGACAGATGAAATGAACTGTTTACCTTGGAAAAGAATAGGCAGGCTTTTCTCTTCCAGATAATCACTCCGGCCTTTCTGAATGTCATCCAAAAGCGATTCTGCCTTCTTCGACTTATCCAGCATCTGAGGCTGTGAGATAACCCTCGTAGCACTGGCCTCCTTCTCTGGCCCCTTCATTATTAGCCTCCTGGTGGGTGAGATAGAATACAGTGAATGTAATAATCGTACTTCACACAACAGGCTCGCTCTCTCTTTTAAATGGAAAATCCCCTTATTACAAAACAAGGGGTGTTCTTTTTCTTCTACCTTTAAGTAGGACTGCCACATTCATTGCTTTTTACAAAAACGCAGCTGCTTTTTAAGCTACAGATAAATAGAATCTGCTAGGCGGTAATTCGACTCAGTCCGAATGCATTATTTTCTAAGACACTTCGGCGAGGGGCTTTTTATTATAAACTGGAATGAACAAGGAAAGTCCTTTTCTCTTCTAATTATGAATGTGTTTTGTTCCCTACTATTAACCTACAATGTCAGATTGATCTTCTTCTTCTTCCTTTTCTGCAGCCGGTTCGATAAATCAACATCTTTTTTCTGGAAAATTAGAGGACGGATGATTAGGTCTTCACGGACTCCAATGACAAAAATAAAAATAGCACAAGGGAGAAGCGAATGCAAGTGCTGTGACCATAAATAAACACAATGAAGGGGCCCTCTGATGTCCAAAGTAACGAAACCTGTTTTGGCGCCGAAAATTAAGATAAAAGGGATTTACTTGTTAATTTCATTTTAATTAACTTAGTTTTAGTAAAATTAAGGCTTTCCAGGCCTTTTCCTAAAGTTGACCTTATATTGATTCACCTAAAAAGATAGAAAGTAGAATAAAGATAGAATAAAACAGTAACATTTCTATGTAGAGTGCCCGGACCTCTGGGGTTTGCTGTGTCCTTGTAATGTGTAATCTTTGGTAATTTTGCCAGTGTTCCCCTCGCTTCTGAAAGCAATGCAGTGAGGAATTAAAACAGAAGAGGAAACACTGTGATAAAGTGTATTCAGTTTGAATTTCTGCTGACATCACTTTAAGTCCAAAGATAAACACAGGAAAATGGTGAGTTCCTAATAATATCAAAAGGCAGTCTAGAAACTCCATTAGCCTAGGTGTTGGTTTAATTTTGATCCCAATGTTGATATTTCTGACTACGGTATTACAATAGGCCATGGTGGCTATGCTCTATGTCTATATGGATATATTGCCTTGCCATGGAGAGGAAATCCCCCAGGGTATCAGTGGGGTTCCAATTAAGGAATAAAAAATACTGCTGAACCCCGACAATAAGTGGAGATTGCCACTATATCACAGAAGCACAGGCAGGGGCCCACTACTCAGTCTACAGATTTAAAGCCAATGCTGTCATTTCCCTTCCTTCAGCAGTAATGGAAAGCAAAGTGTTGAAGATGAACTGCGTCTGGCAGATCATTTCAGAACAATCTATTCCTGTTTGTCTATATTATTTTGAGTTTATTTCCAATAAGGGTGATAGTGGAAATTGGAGGGGCCTTGTGCAAAACATAAAGGCTTTCATGGACGAACTCTGTACTGGGATCACATGCATTTTCAAGAGACCTCAGAGAGACAGAGAGAGAGAGAGAGACAGACAGACAGACAGACCTTGAAATCATTTTTCCATCTAAAGCCATGCTGCCTTTCCTGTGTAATTCTGTTTGAAATTTTTTCAAGGGGCTTATTTATTTCAAGTGAGATACAGACCAAAATTTCAGAACACCCACTCTAGGAAGAAATATATTTGCCATGAACAGTGGTGACAGAGCTTTTGAGATTCTACCACTTGGCTTAGATTTGAATCAATTTTCTGCCTGATATGCCAGGGAGAAATGAGACCCCGTCAGGTTGCTGGCCTTGGCATCAGAGAGCAAGTGGAGCTGTGGCAACACAAGCCCAGTTTACCCAGAATAAATAACCAAGTCCCTTCACGGAGAAACAAATCAAAGTACATCAGGCATCACTGTAAGAATGAAATGTAATCCTTATGTGTCGATACCGCCATTGAGCTAAGGCCACAATAACAAGCCTGCTTTGGCAATCAAGAATATTTATTTTTGTAATATTGAGATGTGAAGAAAATAGAAGAAGAAAAAAGATCTTAGTTGTACATTTGAAGGAATTCGGTTTCCTAGATATCCTGATTTAGAAACATTACATTTATAGAAGTAGGTTTTACTGGATTACTCACAAAAATAGCTTTGAACTTCCGCTTTCTGCATCCATTCTTTCATCCTGGTAAATCATTACCACAGATGAAAGATAGATTAGACAGGGTTGAATGTGAGCTTGTGAGGACAGCATATGATCACCATTTCTGCCTCTGTATTCTTATTTTAAGGTAATAAAAATTACTTTATGTGTAAGGTAATTTAAGCCACTAGCCAGAACGCTTGGCTCTTATTAAACTTTCAGAATAATTATATATGTAGCTCTACTGAAAGCAACTCTATGACGATGGAGAGAAGAATGGCTGTCTTGTTGAAGACACAGTGGGGCAGTGCTTTACCGTTTGGGCCTCATTTCATTCCTTCTTTGAGAAAAGAATAGGAGAAGGAAAAGCAAAGAAGAAAGGAGGAAGAGGTGGTAGAGGAGGAGAAAATGTCAAAAACTCACTGAGTTCAGTAAATGAATTATTTCTTTTCCATATAAAAATAATTATCTTCATACAGTGCCCCTGCTGCTTACAAGCAAACTCAGTTTTAACCATTCTAAGCCTCACTTTCGGCCCCTGTAAATCAAAGATAGTTGTGTCTGTCTTGTGGGGCTCCTAGGAAGATTAAGGGAGGCTGTGAGTAATCAATGACACACCTGGTAGATAGCAGTCAATAAGGAGCAGCTATTAGTATTCACAGCACTGCTAACTAGACACTAGACTACTCATTCCCCTTGTGCCTCTTTACCTGGAGGTTCCTGATTAGTTCCCCAACCATTCCCCCAAACTCTAAGAACACCCAGCAAAGCAAAATAACTCATTCCAAATGAAACCTGGCACACCCTCGCTCCTTTCTTTCACCAGATTCAAATCACTTTACACTTTCAGTGGAAGGGCTGGACATTGATTTTGTTCTAACTCCAGGTCCTGAAGGGTAGGAAAGATGGTTTATTTAGAAATGGGGAAAAGGAGGCACCAAATGTGTAATAATCCGAGCTAGTTGGCTAAGCTACTCTGTTTTGTTTTTCACCCTGACCAGGGATCGAACCCAGGCTCCCTGCATTGGAAGTGCAGAGGGTCTTAACCACTGGACCGCCAGGGAAGTCCCTAAGCTACTCTTGTTTTGAAAGGGTTTGTCAATATAGCCAAGTTTCCAATTTACTGAGATATCATTTCCAGGGAGAAACTGGAATCCATTTGGTTTTGGAGTTGTTGCCTTCTGACCCCAAATTCAAGTTATCGTGCACGCCTCACACGTGGCTGCACACATACATGCGGATGTGCACACACCTGACACGCACCTGCATTAACACCCTGTCAGGTGTATGCAGCTGCATTCAAGGAGCAGACCTGCTCTAGTTACCTCCTCTGGAAGTCTCCATTCTTCCCCAGCTAGTGATAAAAATCACGGTGCTGCATTGCAAATGCTAGGTAATCTGATAATGCAAAACCACCAAAATGCCTCAACTCTACTAAAAAAAAATGCCAGCTAACCACACCCAGGTTGTAAGGGGACAAAGTCAGGACTGTGGCTCTGTCAAGATGAACTGAATTTCAAGTGACAAAATAGCAATGACAAAAAACACTCATGTCCTTAAACATACTTTGTAAGCTTCCTTGTAACTTTCATCAACATCATTATTTCTGTTTTCTAAAATGGAAAAGTTAAGTTATATTATGAAGATGAACTTTGGTATAAGTAGTTCAGTTTCTTTCAAGAAAAAAAAATACATAGCTATAAAAAAAAAGTCTGCCCTTTATCCTCTTCCCTCTAAACCTATTTTCCGAATAGCGTTGTTTGAAATAATCTCATTTTTTTTCTTTTTTCACACACACACACACACACACACTGTATTTTATTTTTACAAGAGATAAACTGACGCCAAGCATTGTAAATGGATGACCACAACAAAAGCAACAATGATTGCAATTACCAAACACGAAACCCACTCATACTATGTCATAATAGTGACATTCAGTCCAGTTTTATAAAGCCAAATATCTTATGATGATCCAACTTGACAATTATTGTACAAGCAAATACAGACTCTTAGAAAGACAATTTCAAAAAGATTTCCTCTTCCTGGTGGCTGTTTGCCCATGAACAGAGAGGCTCCAGAAAAAGGCTCCAAGCTCCACTGACCACAGGAATTTCCAGCCAGGATTCTAATCACCACTGAAGAAGGCAGTACAAAGGCAATGGATGGGAGCGACAAAATGTGTTGAATTTGGTGTTTCCTACAAATGAGAAAACACTGACATCTGCCCCCGCATCACATTCAGCACAGAGATGCTCTAAATATGAAAAGTAAGACAAGCTTTTTAACTCCTCGTCAAGGCTTCCTGACATCCAACACTTTGGTGAGGTCAAGAAACGTGTCCCCAGCTTCCGTTTTCTGTTCTCCTTCAGGAAACACAGTGAAGAATGGGGCCGCCCAGCTGCCTTTTAGCAAGTCACACTTGGGTGACTCCCATCCTTACTAAGGGAGTGTGTTCATCGCATGTGGACTCACAAGAAAAACCAAAATCAACTTAACACAAAAGAAATTCACATAGTTTTGCTTCTTTAATATTCTATAGAGTGCCTTGGTGTAGTTAAGTTGAAAAAGTTTTATATAATGAAGATTACCGAGGCATAAATCACATAGGTAAAAACCGAGATGTAAGAGGGAGTTGAAATCTACAAGCTAATTAAACAAGGGCTTCTGACAAGACATGCCCACTAATTTCCCCAAGCTAATATTTTGCTTTTGAAGGGGCAATAAGTGGAGAGTTATCATGGCTGTAGATTCCACAGTGTGATCCTTTAGCAAAACCTGAGGAGGGGAAAGAAGGTTAGATGCATGGATTTCTGTGCTGAATGGATGCCAGAGCCAAGACACAAAGAATGGATAAGTTAGAGATTCGGTAGAACTAAATTTGAAGCCAGCCAGTAAAACGGATTGAACCTTATTACCTCTAGTCACTGAGAAATTCCCGAGACAGTTGGATGCAATTTGAAAAGGTCAGAAAAATATTTCCTGCACAGCATTACTACTTCATGGTTTAAGGGTATACATTTGTGAGATGCCAACTCTAATCATTTTTATTGACTTGGCTTTCCAGAGACAGACAGACAGTCTGGGAGGCAAGACTAGTAGATAAGAGAAAGGCAATCTTATAAATGAAAATCTCTCTTATTTTGTTCTCTTACTTGTGACTGTGAACAATCCTAAGTCTTGCCCATTCAAGGGGAAATTACACCAACTTCACTGAAGAATGACAGAATGGAAATGAAATCTTGGATAGTATCACTATAGTTCTAATAAGGCTATTTTATTGTAATTGCTATTATTTACCCTTTACTATATGCTAAGCATTGTGAAGGTAAATGATACCACACTTTAATCCAAGTGTGAACATTTAAAATGAAACACCTTAAAATACACCAGCGTATAGATGTTAATTTATTGTAAGCATTTACTTTGAGGGATGGCTTCATGAAAGAGGGAAATCCACAGGATGAAAATTAAATAAAAAATTAAATACAAAGGATGAAAATTAAATAAAACATATAAGCATACACTCAAGATATTGTTTTCATGAAGGCTCTGTTGTGATTAGAGCCATTCTACATACAAAGAAAAAAGATTTCTCTTTTACTTTAAATGTGACTTGCATGCAATAAGAACCTTCGTTAGCAAATGCATTTGTGGGTTTGTTTTTTTTTTTTGGCATGCAAGTAGAAGTCAAAGCTGACTTTTCAAAACAGAATGGCATGATCTATTCTAACCCTGCAATGGTTTAATTAATGTCTGACTTTTCTGTCTGGGAACAGCCATGTGTTTGGAGGCAAGCACAAACTATTTACTCTCCTCCCATTTAGCAAGCGAGGCTGAACTTTTTAATGGCCTTGAGACCTGACTGCATGCTTTCATATGAAGCTCTGGCTCCATGAAGATGGCCTGGCAGCTCACTAGGGCTTTTCAACCAGCAAGGTGGCTTTTCCTCTAGAAGGCCTTCGTTCCGAGCAATTCCACACCTCATGAGATTCAGGAATTTCAAATTGTACCCTGTAATAAATAAGGCCACTAATACCAGCAAGACTAGAAGATTTTCATAATCTCAGGTATGGAAAAGACAAGTGAAAAAGCCAGCTCATTAGCTAGACATCTGTATTCTTGGCAGGGAGGGTAAAAATATTGAGCTGCTAAGTGACTTTTTTTTCTATCTTACTGAATATTTGGCATTGGTTAATACAAGCAATAACATTTGGAGGGCTTAAAAAATTTTTCCATCCTGTGCAAAATCTTAGCTTTGACCACCAAAAAAGTGTTTACTGAAAGTTTGCGGTGGTATAAAGGCTTCCAGTGAATCACTGGAATTCCAGAGGATTCCAGTGAGTCATTTAAAGCTTGAGCCTGTCCACATCTTCATTTCACAGGACCTGTGTTACTAGCAGCGAAAGTACCCAGTGTGTGCATCTCTGAATTTCAACTACCGAAGTTCTCCATAAGGAAAAATTTTGAACCTTTCACGTAGCCATTAACATCGTTAATGATAATGATGATAATAAAAATCCTAAAAGTATCATTTACCAGTAAGAATAATGATGATAATAGAAGTAATGACCATTAACTGAGTATTTACTAGGTGTGGGCACCATGCACACATTTAATCCTCACAGCCAACTTAAACAAGTAAGTGTGATTTTTTCTTTTTCCTCCCATATCACCCATGGGGAGAATGAGGCTCAGGAGGCCAAGGAGCTCATCCAGGTCAGACAACTAGCAGCTATTGATGCGGGATGCAAATCCAGTTTCTCTGATTCTACTCCCTATCATTTCAAAGCCGTGTACTTTTAACCATGCTCAGGACCCAGCTGTGCTACTCTTCTCGGATCATACAGCATTTCTGGAGCTGTGCTGAGCCAATTTCACTGCTCAGATAGACCAAGTCAAGCCCACCAAATGTTTGCTTCAAGTCCACAGACTGCAGCCACCTTCTAGAGTTACTACAGGCTAATAGCTGCCGATAGATCTCTTTTCTGTCCTCACAGAATTTAGTTCTCCAAGGGAATAATACACTCATAGCAGCCTCCTTAATCAAATTACATGGCTCATCTACACCCCATAAATTTTGGAGCCTAACTGTATGCGAATTGCTTTTCTATTTGAATTACCTTTGACTTATGTTCAGAGAAGAGCAAGAAGAGAAAGTTTTTTCTTAGCTGGGCTGCATTAAGATGGAATGTGTTTTGATTTGCATTTCTCTCACGATTAGTGATGTTGAGCATTCTTTCATGTGTTTGTTGGCAATCTGTATGTCTTCTTTGGAGAAATGTCTATTTAGGTCTTATGCCCATTTTTGGATTGGGTTGGTTGTTTTTCTGATATGGAGCTGCATGAGCTGCTTGTAAATTTTGGAGATTAATTCTTTGTCAGTTGCTTCGTTTGCAAATATTTTCTCCCATTCTGTGGGTTGTCTTTTCGCCTTGTTTATGTTTTCCTTTGCTGTGTAAAAGCTTTTAAGTGTCATTAGGTCCCATTTGTTTATTGTTGTTTTTATTTCCATTTCTCTAGGAGGTGGGTCAAAAAGGATCTTGCTGTAATTTATGTCATAGAGTGTTCTGCCTATGTTTTCCACTAAGGGTTTTATAGTGTCTGGCCTTACATTTAGGTCTTTAATCCATTTTGAGTTTATTTTTGTGTATGGTGTTAGAGAGTGTTCTAATTTCATTCTTTTACATGTAGCTGTCCAGTTTTCCCTGCACCACCTATTGAAGAGGCTGTCTTTTCTCCATTGTATATTCTTGCCTCCTTTATCAAAAATAAGGTGACCATATGTGTGTGGGTTTATCTCTGGGCTTTCTATCCTGTTCCATTGATCTATATTTCTGGTTTTCTGCCAGTACCATACTGTCTTGATTACTGTATCACTTCACACCGGTCAGAATGGCCATCATCAAAAAATCTACAAACAATAAATGCTGGAGAGGGTGTGGAGAAAAGGGAACCCTCTTGCACTGTTGGTGGGAATGTAAATTGATACTATGGAGAACAGTATGGAGGTTCCTTAAAAAACTAAAAATAGAACTACCATACGACCCAGCAATCCCACTACTGGGCATATACCCTGAGAAAACCATAATTCAAAAAGAGTCATGTACCACAGTGTTCATTGCAGCACTATTTACAATAGCCAGGACATGGAAGCAACCTAAGTGTCCATCGACAGAAGAATGGATAAAGAAGATGTGGCACATATATACAATGGAATATTACCCAGCCATAAAAAGAAACGAAATTGAGTTATTTGTAGTGAGGTGGATGGACCTAGAGTCTGTCATACAGAGTGAAGTAAGTCAGAAAGAGAAAAACAAATACCATATGCTAACACATATATATGGAATCTAAAAAAAAAAAAAGGTTCTGAAGAACTTAGGGGCAGGAAAGGAATAAAGATGCAGACGTAGAGAATGGACTTGAGGACACAGGGAGGGGGAAGGGTAAGCTGGGACGAAATGAGAGAGTGGCATGGACATATATACACTACCAAATGTAAAATAGATAGCTAGTGGGAAGCAGCCACATAGCACAGGGAGATCAGCTCGGTGCTTTGTGACCACTTAGAGGGGTGGGATAGGGAGGGTGGGAGGGAGATGCAAGAGGGAGGGGATATGGGGATATATGTATACATATAGCTGAATCACTTTGTTATAAAGCAGAAACTAACACACCATCGTACAGCAATTATACTCCAATAAAGATGTTAAAAGAAAAAAAGATGGAATGTGTTAGCTCAAGGGATCCTTCTCTAAACACAACTTTTAAAGGGAAAATGGTTAGCTATTCTGTTATTGTCACCGACAAATAAGTAGAATGAAAAGAAAATAATGATGGGTCACAAAGGTTTAGCACATAAACTACTGTAGGTCTTTTATTTCAACAGAATGTACCAAACACAGCCAGGTTTCAACAAAATGTTATTTTACCTTTAACGGACAATCACTGATTCTAACCAATTTACCAAATGTATCCCCAGCAATGATTCTTCCTATTGGGAGAGAGGTGAAGACTGTTACGTGTTGAAATGCTGGTTGGCAGTTCCAAAACAGGTCGTCCTGGTACCTGTCTTCACCTGCCTTTTGGAGGCTGACTCTGAGCCCCTTCTGTCTGGAGGAGAGCCTAGCTTACTTGCCATGCCCCCTTCCAGAAGGAGACCCCGAAAGGGAACTCTCCTACTGACAAAGCTACCTTAGAGCTCAAAAGGCATTAAAGTGAACCAAGAGGAGAAAAAGCAGCAGCGGGGCTGTACTTCTTGCAGGATGAAGACACTACTGAGGTCTAAAAGTGAAAGCATTTAAAAAATAGAAATGAAATGAGGTGCAGCTATCAAAGGCGGAGAGAGGAACAGGTACAGAAAAGACGAGTCGCAAAATGAACTGAAGTCTGGAGTGTGAATCCCCCAGGGCTTCTGAATCCTTGCTTTTCTTAAGCACAGAGCAGGGCAGAGAACAATGCAGAGGAGTGGGATTTGGGGGACTTTTCTTTGCGCCCCTGAAGTGCTTGGGGACAAAAGAAGTCCATTTCCTAACCAGAGGAAAAATGTAAAATACTCTCCAAGGTTTTAATGTCTCACATTGAGAAATCAGTTTCTAAGCCTTGGTTATCTTCAAATGAAGATGCCTGCATAAAGGTTTTTTTTAAGACAGATTAATTGGCTCACTCCTATGTTTCTTTTAAAAAATTGCAACCTACTCTCCAAATTGCAATTTCGTAAAACAAAATCTCTGTAATAAAAAAAACTGGAAGAAAACATCAGGCTAGCTTATTGTATGAAATCCTCTCTCACCTGATTCTTCCTGTAAGCACAAACTCAGTTTCAGGCATTAATATCATTACAATTAACTTTCTAGAAATGACACTAAGGAGTGATGACATACAACTAAAATACGGTACTCATAGTAGTAGAAGCAGTTAGCACACTTCAGATGCGGTGGAGAATGAAAACAGTCTTTCCTTTCTCCTCTCTGGATCAAACAGTACTTTAGTGATTTCTGGAAACCTATTATTAGATTTTTATTTTAATTATTCTTCCCACATTTCAATGCCACAATGTTAAATGCTTTGTGTACCTCGCTGTTCGCCTCAAGAGCATTTTGGCAGCATGAGAACTCAAATGTTATCCCAGTCCATTTTCTTTGAATTATAGGAATCTCCAGAGCATGTGCTTTCCTACACTGGGAGATAGCATGGCTTCAATTTTCTGAATAATTTTCAAAATCAAATTTGAACGTTTTCAAGAGATATGATCCTCCCTGGTGGATGATATGAAGCATAACCTAAGGGGAAAACATGAAAATAATTAGCATAAAACATATTAGCATATAGATGCCTTTGAGATAGTAAACAGCAGAAAACCAAAATGCTTATCCCCAAAAGAAAGTTATGAGAAAAGATGAAATTAACGTACACTTCTCACATCACAACCCCAGCCTGGAAGCCGAACAGAATATTCTCATTCTGTGAAAGATGGAATGACTAGGGTGATGGAGAAATAAGCCCCAAACCAACTCCCCTTTGCTCATGATCCCAGCATCAATATTCTCTATTGGCCCTTCACCCCAGGCATTTTCCCTGCCAACCCCGGGTTCTCTTTTAAACAGAAAAATTAGGAGGAAAACATGTATCGTCCTTTTATTTCCTTGAAGAGCCACCACCAAATAGACAGAGCTAATATTCTCTTTTTCTGTGTTTTTTCCCTCTTTTAGCTGACTTTCTATCTTCCCCTAGATGGCATAAGAAATGCCGGGCCTGGTGATTTCAATTACCAAGAGGACTGAGGGGCCAGTGGGTCAGGGCTTCGTGTTTGTTAACAGTGGACCATGAACACCATTGATTCTTTTTGTACTTTAAATTGGTACAGCCTCTCAAGGTAGTAAGAGAACATGGTGTGTTGTGATAGGGAGAATATGGTCTTTAGAGTCAACCCTCATGTAAAAATCTGATCTGGGTAACCTTGGAAAAATTTATTAAACACACTTGGTTTCAGTTTTCTCGTTTATAAAATAGTGAGAGTGTTGTCTACTTTTCTGGGTTGCTGTGTATCAATCAGAGGTTATACAGGTATCCTCTGATTTCTGAAAGTTTAGGCCAATTCACTTTTATGAAAGACCTACACTAATACTTGGTTTTTTTACTAATTGAAAGAAGTCCGAAGGGGATTTTCACTTTTATGAAAAAAGGAGAAAAGTGAAAAGAGTATTCAGTGTTTGTTTTGCAATGAGCCATTCTAGAGGCAGTGCATCCCAGCAGCAAGAGTGGCATCGCCAAGCCCCTTCCCTGGGAACTACACTCGGCATCTCAGCAACAAGCCACCATAGCTTTGAACTGTGTTTGTGAACATCCGTGCTTTACCTCAATTTATTTTGTGCATCAGTTACCAAGATGTGTCCTAAGATGATTGCTTCTTTGCTTTACACCATTTTGGCCTATGAAAGGTTTCATAGAAATGCTCTACTTTCAGATAGCAGGGGGAAACCTGCATATGTAAACTGGAATATAGTACATGCTCAATAAAGGTAGCTCAACTCACCTCCCTCAATGGCTTTAGTGAAAACTCCATAATTTGGGGTTTCTGAGATTTGGTAAGCCTACTTTCCAACCACACTTTCCCAACCCCACTTGGCATGTATGTGGGTGAATGTATGGCCAAAAGACATTTTATTAAGGAGAGATGCCACAAAATATGTTTGGTCTTGGATCCCTGGTGGCAGGGGGTTATGTAGGTGGCAGTATAAATTGCACTGGGAATAATAAAGTCAAGAAAATCAAGATCCTACAGAAATATTTCATCTCATGAAGCCAAGAGTGTGGGTTTAAATTTAACTTTGCAGCAACTGACAGTAGTTCACAAATATTTTATATGATTCAAAGGTAGTAAGGATTTGTCAACCACATCTTAAATTATCTGACACAGGTGAATTCCCTGAACAATTCCCATGCTGGACTGTCAAAACACAGGCTATGTCCCCATATCTGGACTGTCAAAACACAGGCTATGTCCCCATATTTGGACACCACCGACATTATTTCAGTTCTTATAATATTTCGTTACTTTTAATGGCTGCCAGTATAGCATTTAGAGCTCTAAGAAAGGGTCCTTTGCCAATAATACCATTTGATTTTCTCAATTCATTTTCAACTTTGAACTTTTAATGGATGCTAATTACTTAACAACCATTGTGTGTTTTGGTCTCCTGGCATATAAAATGGCAAAGGAAACATTCATTACAAAATACTGAATTCTGTAGAGATTTGAAATTCCAACTTGGCTTACATCACCTCATTCTCTTTCTGTGGAGCACAGGTCTTGAACTTACCCTTTGTTATTAAAACCTGCTTCTATGTCAACAGTTACATTTTCAGTAATAAATACCCATCAGTTTCTTGAAGGTTTATATTGCCTCATCAAGACCTAGCACACTGCTGACACACAGTAATGAGACTGGAATGGGGGGAAACTAAGAAAGAAAACCCCTCATATGCATGTTTTCTTGACAAATATGCTACCTAGTTGAGTTTGTAGTAAACATGTTGGTGAGTAAGTTTTGGCTGATTGGTGTGAACACGTAGTGATGGTCCTCTGTTTACCTTTTCCTGTTTAAACTTACCTCATGGGCCATTCGTCTTGAGACAGACATCATCTGCATGACATTCCTGCTGAATGTCATTTAATTCTCATCTTTTCTATTCGCTCAGGCCTCATAGAGGTCTAGTTTATTGCCCTTAGGGCCAGTTTAAAAAAGAAAATGTTCAGAAAGATACAGCCCAGTGAATAAACCAAAAGCTAGCGTTTCTTTGGCTTTCGGGATTTGAAAATATTTTGATTGCCTGCATGCCTTCCGAGAATGGCTCCTCTGGCTATAAAAGGAAAGGGCCTGTTTCACAAATCAAATAAAAACACATGTATACAAAAGGTATTCTCAACACTCTACCAGTCACATGGTAAGGTAAAACATGTTCTCTTCTGAAATCCAAAAAGGATTTGAGGCTCTACTGATTTGTTCCCATAAGGATATTTCGACTTGTTACAGGGCCTGGTTTTAAAGCTAATGATGTGCAGATGTGTTTGTTCTAGAATCATTTTCAGAGTTTTAAACCATTCGAGGTGAGTAGCAGGGAATGAGCAGCCCTGTATTTCTGCAAAATCTAATATCTTTTTTCCATTTTGTCGATGTTCCCAAATCATTCTTTCCCAAAGTTTCTGCTTTCAGAACTTAGAGTCAGTTAGAGCTTGATCAAATAAATATAAACCTTTCAAGTCAACCTCCACTGGTTATTTTTAATGTTCAGTTAGTAGACTTTTCTTCATTTGTTCTTCATACGATCAAAATATTTTTCTTCACTCCCACCACAAAAGAATAGTTAAAGTCACAAAAATTTACTTTGACACCAACATTTCCTTGATTAAAAATATAGATGTGAAAGATTAAATCTTTACCATCAAAAATATATATTCTTCAAATATTCTCAATGACTAGGAAAATAAGTTAATGAAACAGCAATGTCCTTCTAAGATATAAGCCCTTCGAGGATGAAGACGGCATCCAATTTGGGATATATGATAGAAAAAGGACAATAGTTTTTGATAATAATAATGATTGAGGCATATCTCCTTCAGTTCTCTTAAATCATCCTCTTCCATTTCCCACTTCCTCTTGTGCCTGCAAAGACTAAGCTCTCAACATTGCACCCAAAGATAAGTCCTTATTGTTATCTTGAATGTTTTGTCACCTGGTGAACTGTTGTTTAAATAAGAACTGGCACATTCCCATTTCTCATCCCACCCAATGACACATATAATTTGTAAAAACCATGTCCCATTCATCTCTTCAGCTCTAGAGGTGTTGGACATATTTGTGTGGAGTCATAGTAACATTGCAATATTAGCAACATTAATGAGTAGAACTTTTTCATCCCTAGGATTTTTTTCCTCATCAATTCCATGACCTGAGCAACCAAGATGTCCTTACATAGGTAAATGCATAAATAAACGGCGGTACATCCAAACAATGGAATGTTATTCAGCACTAAAAACAAATGAGCTCTCAAGCCAGAAAAGACATCAAGGAACCCCAAATGCACATTACTAAGTGAAAGAAGACAATATTATATGAAGTTCTGGAAAAGGCAAAACTATGGACCCAGAAAAAGATCAGTGGTTGCCAGGGGTAGGGTTGGGGAGGGGAGAGATGAATAGGCAGAGCCGGGGATTTTAGGGCAATAAAAGTACTCTGTATGATATTATAATGATGGACGTATGTCATTATACATTTGTCCAAACCCATAGAATGTACACCACCAAGAGTCAACTCTAAGGTAAACTATGAACTTTGGGTTATTATGATGTGTCAATGTAGGTTCGTTCGTCCTTGGTAAAAAACGTATTGTCCTGGTGAGTGATATTGATAATGCGAGAGGCTATGCATGGGTGAGGGGAGAGCTCATATGGGAAATCTCTGTACCTTCTTTTCAATTTTATTGTAAATCTAAAACTGCTCTAAAAAAATTAAGTCTTTAAAAAATGCCAAGACCTGTCATATTTCTGGCCTTGCCGTATTACGATCCTGATGAAAAAGCAAATATATCTAGCCCTATACCCTGAATACCTGCTTGCCTTCTGCCTGCTAGAAGAGCTTGGGGGCAGCTGAAAGCCAAGGTCTGAGAACCTTTTCCAAGGTCACTAACTGGAAGTGATAGGGGAAGAGACACAGGAGAGAATGTCTACATTCCTTAAGGTCAGGCTCAATCACTGATTAGTTCAAAAAAGTCTTTTCCAACATTTGTTCTCTAAAGGTGAGACATGCCTGCAGGTGTTATTAAAAATTCTGTACAGTGCTAATAATTGCACAGGTCTCCCATTTATCATTGTGATGTACAATCTGAGAGTTAGTTAGATTCTGAATCTTAGATGTGTCCCACACTAGCAACATGATTTCTTTCCTCTGTACTTGCAATGTCAACCATAGAGTGTTGTGGAAAGAAGAAAATGTTAACAGGAGGTGCCTTATAAACTGTAAAGTACTCCGTAAATATTGTTAAGTGTTTTTCTGAGATACAGTTATCATGGTGCTGATGATGGTAATGATGAGGATGATGATTGTTAGACGAGGACCAATTCATTTCATAATATATCAAAGGGAAGGTATGAGGAAGCAGACTAGAGACAGTATGATGATAAAGTCCAAGAGTGTAATTTAAATCACAAACGTATGATTTTGTTTATCTGACCCTGAATGAAAAAAATCATGGGCTCATCCAAAAGTTCTTGTGCAAAATGGATTTCTTCAGTTTTCTTCCAGTGTATTTGAGTATGTTTACAAGGAATTGATGCCTAATAACGGATGTCATTTATTGGGTTTTCTTACCATGTACTCAGTATTGCTAAGTAATTCTGCATTCATTATCTCATTCAGTTAGTAGGGGCAGAAATTGATATCCTACTATATTAGGTAATATTAAAATTGCACACCATATAAATGCATATTGTATAAAAGGAATATGTAGGACTATGTAAACCCAAAATAAAGCTATTTCATTTCTGAATGAGATTTCATGGAACTGATAAATTCAGGAAAAGAAGGAAGGCAGGAAGATTAATTTGAATGAATTGGTAAAATAATACGGCTAGGTGGATAGACAGTAGGAAAAGTTTCAGGGAAATATACAGGTAATGAACATAATTCCCAATTCTAGTGAAGATATGGTCCCTATGGCTGGAACACTGTTCCCTCAGTACACAAATGCATCCCTCAAAACTGTGCTCTTCTTCTGAAGATCTGTTATATATTACATTCTATATACTGTCCACTCCCTGATTACCTATGTGTCTGGAGGTGATTTTTGCCAATTAGTAGGGAATTAACAATTCTCTTCTGGCACTCACCTGGGACAAAGCATACACCACCATGGGAGGTCTGTGCTGAGTTATAGAAACTAATCTTTAATCAACCTAAACAAACCCAATTGGACTGACACATTTGTTGCTAAAAGTTCTATGTTTTGATTTCAAATCTAAATTTGATTATTCTATCGCCATTTGTGTTAGTAAGAATAAAACTTGAGTAACCATGAGTAAGCCAAGGTAGAATCCCCAATGCCAATAGTTCATTTAGCTTGACATTATGCTTTGGGCTTGTTAACATAATATTTTAATGAGCACAGAAACTTGAAATATTTATTTACAGCATTTATCATCTAGTCTTCCCCTTTCCACAGAAGAGTAAGTAGATAGGCAAATCAATGAAGAGGGTAATACAAAATATGAAAAGTGATTGCCTCTATAGATTCCCACTTCTTAGAGCAAAATATGAGTAATTCTCCTTGCACCACTGTGTTGAACTGAATAGCATATTTAAGAATAGCACAGAACTAATAAATCATGGTTATGTGATGATTTTTGCTAATCGAAAGGGTGGTAAACTCCTGAGATGACTTACTTTCAAGCCCTAGAAGCCACATTTTAACAGCACATGAAATGTCGAAGGGCAGGCTGATAAGTTTGGACCTGGGCTCTGTCACATCATAGTATTTGTGCTTCAGATCCCCCATCCATAAAATAACAGTCCCCCCACCAAAGGTTCCTGTGATGCTTAGAACAGTGCCTGGCACATAGGAAACATTATATAAGTGTTAGGTATGATCATCATTATCATTATTCACAATCATATGTTCATCATTTAAGAGACAAAAGAAAATCTCCATGTTATGCTGGTTTTAGCACAAGGGGGAATTAAATACCATTTCATTATCTCAGTGATAGTCAATTTATTCACTATCACATACAGCATGCTTACCATGTATCAAGCACTACAGTATTAAACAAAGCAGAAAAATTTCCTATCCTTATAGAGTTTACATTCTAGGGGGATGATAGACAAATTTATAATATAATGTCTGTAGTGAAGAGTACTAAGGAGAAAACTAAAGGAAGGCAGAGAAATGCAGAGTGACCTTTACTCTGTCTCCACATTCAACTGGGTTTGACAAAATGGCTCATTGCAGGCTATGCTTTTCCTCCGAAAGGAATTCTCCAGCTGACATTCTAGGTAACTGGTTCATTGAAATCCCAACCATTTGGATGCAACAAAAATAATCCAGCATATGAATGCATCCAGAAAGACATATGTACACTGGTTTTCTAAAATGTAATGTGTATGTAATTTCCCGAATGGCTGGTTGTCACATCCATCTGGTCTTATTTCCATAGCACTTGAATGCACTACGAGGATATAAACCCTAAAAGCCAGAAAACAGAATTTAAATACCCAAACACATACGAGGTGTGTTTTCAAAAGCAGCAGACAAGCGAGCACTGTGGCAACTTCATTAACTTAGCCACAGTTGAGAGTAGCTGAGACTAAAGCATAAAGGCCACAGAACATAAAAGGCATTCCACTGGCAGACCTCATTAAGTGGGCTTAAGACAAGCTTGACAAGCTAATGGCAAAAAAGTAATTTGGAACTTCTGGACATAAGAGCCCTGAACAAGTCCAAATACACCAAAACTCTACCATGCATGCTATCTGAAAAGGCAACAACCGGTGTCAATTAGGTCCATGTAGTTTATGAATCAAAGCCCAGGGATGGGTGTTGTCCTATTCAACCACACTGAATAAGAAATCGTGTTCTATGTGTTTTTGGATTTGGGCTCTGGTCTTATTTAAACTGCACAGATGTTGTAGGTTCCTAAATTAACAGTGGTCTCCAGGGAGATGCTCATCAGGCTGCATATACTGGGAAAGGCATGGCTAGAATCTCAACACCACACTGTTCAGAAAGCATTTTCGCTACTGTTTTCTCTTTCTCTGAAAGACCTTTCCTGTTTCTAAATTCTGTCAGCACCTATGGAGTCTGGACCATGTTAGAGTGTACTTACTCACATGTTAGAATTCTCTAGTTGCTCTAGGTATGTGTATATCCATTCCAACTATTTTAACATCCCTTGAGCGGAAGAGCATTCACTTTCAAGAAATGATAGCACTGGTGTGTGCCCTGCACAGTGGGAAGTGCCTTATAAATGTTGTCAATTCCCATATCAGTCTTTTTATGATCAACCCAATTTTATAGATAAGCAAGCTGAAGATTCAAATAATTTGCCCCACCTCTAATTAGAGGAGAAATAATGATCTATACCCAGTCCATCCAATTTCAAAAGCTACATTCATATTCCACTACTCAGTGCAGGAAGGAATAAATGCTCGTTGAATGAACATATGAATGGACAAATGCATTACTTAATATCAATAATTTTAGAATTAAAGGAGGAAGAATTTACCACCTAAACTATATTGCTGTTGCAATAATAGGTATACAAGGATAGGATAGTTATGTAAAATTCTTGAAGGCACTGCGTCTTATGTTTCTATATCCCTATTCTATATACCTACAGTGCTTTCTGCAATATCTCACAAATACAAGGTACCTGTAAGATATTTGTTGAATCAGTGAAATATTTTAACCCAACATAACAAATTATAAATGGGTGAAATGGCATTTTTGGGTCATTTCCCCTCTCTTATGCTAGCTCCTTACATGAAGGAAGAATACATTTTTCAGAAATCTGGCTCCAGGTGCTAATATCTTAAGAAATCGCTAGACTTGCACCCATGTTTAGACCTCTGGGCCTTTTTCCAGGCCTGAGGGAGACCTCAGTTCCTGGCCCCAGCTTTTCCAAATAAGGCCCACCCCATTTCCACATAAGCCCTGGTAGTATCTGTGGAAATGATAACGTCTTAACTATTATGAACAATCAATGAGTCAGAATATCTTAATAAAGTTTTACTGAGGAGAAACAAATTCCACTCCACCTGTCAAAACCTGGATAATGTCCTGGATTTCATAATACACTCATCCCTGGGTCCTATACTTAAATGTAGTAATATTCTCTTAGGACATTACTCTGCCAATATTGCATGGAGAAACAGCATTATTAGCTTCTTTTTTCCAAACAGCTCAGATAAAGACTCTGAGTGTATTTTCCTTCCTTTATTTCCTGCTATCCCCCTGCCCTGTCCCTCACTGTAGTAAGAGACATTGGGTAAGTCACTTAACATCTCTGCATATCTCGTTTATAAAGAAGAATGTAATGCCATTTGCCTTATCCTGTTACTGTGAAGATTATATGTGATAATGTGTACAGAATAGTTTTTGAGCTATGAAGTGTTAGATAGCTATAAGAAAGAAGGTTCATGAACTACATACCTTGGGAAGCTGGGTGTTTAATTTCATTCCTATATAAATGGTATGTGTATGTGTATAAATACGCATGTGTACCTATATACCTGGGATAAATGGGCTTGTATATATACTGGTGGGAAATCTGAATCAATTTACTGCATAAAACTTTAAGAGTTAATGAATGCCACATTAAAAGTATTTCTCTAATTGTGTCTGTTGGTTTTTAATATGGAGCTACTGTATTTTATACAGTAATTGTATCTATTATTTATTGTCAAGTTGATGACAGGCATCGAGTTAAGGTGTTTACATACATTATATAATTTATTCATCATAACACCACTATAAGTAGGTATCATTCTCTCTCTGTTACATGGGTAAACTAAGGCCCAGAAGAATTGAGAAAATGCCCCAAGATCACACTGCTGACACATGACAGGCAAAATCTGCATTTAGGTCTGCCTGTCTACTGAGCTTTGTTTACCAATTCAAATCCCATTCATTTGAAATTTGCATTAATTCAAGTGTAGTATACATTAGTTATACTTTTCAGGGAGCAAGTTCAAATGAATTCTATCCTTTGTGAAATGTTAGGGTTCCTTTGACCAAAACATAAACTGATCAAAAATATGCAATTTTTTCAAAATAACCAGAAACTTAAAAAAGTTTTAAATGTCTTACAGCCCCTGGGTCAGGTAATACATGGGATCCTGTAACATAAGTTACTGAGATTTATAAATGGGGTTAATGACCATGATTTTTACTCAGTGGTAACCACAGTTCGTTCAAGGAGAACCTGTGTGCATACCACTCCTCCTGTGATAAAGCTGCGTGAAGGCAGAGGGGAGATTTAATAAAGAAGTAAAAAATATCCCTCAGGGAGCCTACAATCTATCCTTCTGAAAAGAAACCAGCATACATGAAGCAGTGAAAGAGTCAAATTAATCTTAGAATATATTAGTAATACTTAGAAGCAATAAAACTAAATCAAAATTTCTTCAAAGGATTAAGTCCCTCAGCCTTTAACTCACTCTGACCTGCTTCCCCCACATGCCAATTAGAGTTCAAAGAAAAGATTCCTACGTTTCATTTACAGATCCATTGAACCTTGGGCACAAGTGATAAATCCTTAATAAGTCAGAAAGAGGACTATATTTATTCTTAAAATTAACTAATTTGCACCCTGAAGTTAAGTGATTTGCCTGAAGACAATTCATTGGAATGTCTGATAAAACTCCTTAACTCCATTTTACATTTCACATCACTGGCCTGTTTTCCCATTTTAAGGTTATTACGTAGAAATGCACACATGCGTCAACAAAGATTCTAGAAAAGATTCGGACACAGAACAAGTTCATGTCTCCACATGGAGACAAAAAGAAACTTTTACTACAATATTTAGGGAATCTAATGGTGAGCAAAGATTCCCTAAACACCGCTTTGAATAGAATAGATGGCTGAAATTTATAAAGAGGATTTTTCTTCTTTTATCTATGCTTGGAAAGCAGACTTACATTAACTCAACAGTTGCTCTGGTGAATCCAGCAGCACAGAAAGTAAACACACCCAACAATCAAACTGGTTGACTGACTCTATTGTCTGAATTCAACTCTTCACTTAGGTGATTTTATGAATGTGTGTGTACACACACACACTTTGGTTATATAACAGTGAATTCTCTTGGGCTCTCCACAGAACAATGCAGCAAACTACCATTAGCTACTGGGAAATAAAACCTTCCAAATTTTCAAGAATAAAGAAATTCCGAGAATAAAGGAATTTTACATTAAGCCTCTTTGAAAAGACTAATGGTAAAATGATAATAAAAGGCAAGACAATTCTGAAGGTGACTTTTCCAAGTGTACTATTAAATAACCATAACTGTAACATACATGAATTTTATTTTAAAAATACTGGGATTAGCCTTATTGATTAGACAACAAATAGCAATAATATACTACAATTGGTATTGATACAGAAAATGGAATGCAAATGGTCCAAGCAGTGTGTAATGTTCTTTTTTTCTACTTTGATTTAAGGTATTTCAAGCACTGCATGTTCTCCTGGGCTAGTTAACAGTGCTATAACATTTTTGCAGCTAAAATGTAACTAGAGCATTTTCACAAATTCCTTATTTTTAGTACTAGATTCCATTGTAATTTTGCTGGGTGTAAACCTATCTTAGAGAACTCAAATTACATAAAACTTTGGGGATAGAAATTAGCATAATTGAAATAATTCAATTTTTGGTAATTATAATTCTCACTTAAACCTAAATTAAATATGCCAAACTATAATTATGTTCAAATTTGCATCGTGAAAATTATCCCCATTTTGCTCATGGCATCTTAAAATATCTAATAAGGGATCTTAAACTCTTAAGTTTGAGTCAAGAGGCCTTATTTTCACAGCCTTTGGGAAGAAGAGACTTATTATGCAGTAAGCACAGTTATATTGCCTCTTGGGAAAAAGAATATGGGTCCATTATTGCTTCACTATATGATGTGCAGGATTTGTACTATAATCTTTGGGTACCTCTAAGTTACATTGCCGTTAATGAGCGCTGAGTGCCTGAACAGACAGTAAAAGATTAATGCTTTCTTTGGAGAGAATCCTTAAGCAAAGCAGATCATGCTTTAGGACAAAGGTAATGGTAACCTCAGACAAAAATAGCTGTAATACTTTAAAACTGGGCGCTTGAAAATAAGCACTGCTTTTCTATTCATTTTTAAATGATTAAAGATGCCAGGCAATCTGAAGACAGTGAGAAATCACCTTTCAGCCCTGCAAACTGCTTGCTGATTCTTAAGAATCCTTTGATCAAACTTTTATTATTATTATTATTAATTTGGGATGCAAGAAGAAAACACCCATAAAATACAACTCAGTGTAAGCTGTCTATGTAACTAAACTTTCTATTTGATTTCATTAAATTAGCCAGTTGATGTGATTAAACGTGCAAGGTGGTTTATTTATCTTCATCTTTGGGACAGTAGGTGGATATAATCTAGGAATATATTGGTCAAGAAACAGATGACTCTGAATGCACAGAACTGACACACTGTCAAAGCACACAACCAGTTTCTTACAAAGGCACACAACCAGTTTCTTAGCAAAAAAAGACATATGAATATATCTTCAGTTGAGTAAAATATTCACGTTAATACTGGAATAAGGCAGAAGAACCCTGGCTGACATCCCATCTGTTCTTATGAATTAAATTTAGAAATCATATGTAATATAGACATTTCTGTCTGAATATCATAAAGCCCTGGCACATCCAGGCTTTCATTAGAAAGCTCCACGATGTGACTTGAATAACAATCTGTCTTAGCTAATTAGTATTTTCAGTTTAGCATATTCACTTCCAGACATATTGCTGTTTGCACATGGTAATTTAGGTAAACAGATACCATCCACAGCTGCATCAATTAACACTGCTAATCAAAACTGAATTCAGGTAATTAGGTACATTTATGCAAAAAAAATGTGTAATTTTGGAGAAAAACTAGATTCTTCAGTAATATGTCAATAAGTAAAAATCCCCTTTTGCTTAAGAAGATGAAGAATGAGAGGAGAGACATCATCATTAATATATACATCATGCAGACAGAGTAAAAATCCCTAAATTAAATCTCGAACTTTAATTGGCCTGTATTTTCAGAAATTGGGTCATATTTTTCATAAATGTTTTCCTCAATGTTTCCACATAGTAAAGTTGATTCACATCTGCCTAAGGGTTTAATCATCATCAAGCAGGACTCAAATGGTTAATGAATGCTCAAATATTTATCTCATTAGAAGAGATGTTGGTCAAACTTGCTCTCCCATCTTGCATAGCATCTCTTAGGGAAGATGCTCTCAGTATGTTTTGTCTTATCACACACTTTAATTTTCTCTGCTGCAAAGTACTTTCATTTGCAGTTAGAATCACAATAGTAATTTCTTATTTTCCTGCAAATACTCTTAAACTTTCCTGGTTCTACACAATGCCCTTTAGTTGCTTTTTCATTCATTTTCAAAATGAATATTGTGAATTATTTTCCCTGTTTTCCTATAGACATAATTCAATCTGATCATTTTGATTAAATACTCTAATCAGTCAGAAAAACTAGCTTCACTGTTGGTAGGTTTTAAGTGACTAACTAGTGACTAACAAGTCAGGGTTGGGATAGGTTGATAGGCCTAGAGGTAAAGCTAAGTAAAGAAGAAAATTGGGCCATTTTAAAAAACATCCTGACGTAGATATGGGAATATAGCTATAACTATCTCTACATCTCTCTCTCTCTCAACTTCTCTCTTCCCTTTTCAGACTTTGAAGTTTGAAAGTCTGAAACTTTATTTCTTAGTGCAGACACCAGGCCTTTAAGTGAAGTACTGATTTCAGCATGCCTAGCATTATTTAGTGGTAATAGTCACTTTCAATCCAATTTAGCAAACATTTCCTCAGTACCTACCTGTATCAGGCACTTTTCTAGGCCCTATGGGTAGATACAGAGATGAATTTGGACCCATCACAGTCCTCTGAGCCATGCTCTGAGAATTTGTAGACCAAAAGAACCAACTTTCAAAAGGTGGAACAAGTCTCCCATGGAAAAATATATCTGTCAATCCCAAACTTTTGGGACCTCCTAGGCTAATTTTTCAGAGGTTTACTTTTTGTCTAACCCATGCTAATTCCTTTATTCTCATAATAAATCGGGAAATGAGAAGCAAAATTGTTTTTGCCAAGTAGCATGATGTATTTTTCTCATATTGCAGTCACCCCATAGAACTCATATTTTTAAAATATTTATTAAAAAAAATTTCCCCATATATTCCTTTAAACTCAATTGGCATAAACAATTGGACAATACCCTATGGAATAGAAATCTAACAGACTCTGTGCTCATATCCAGTTTCAAGAGCAGGAATTATAAAATCTGGAGGCACACTTATCAATGGTTGTCCAACTATTCAACCAATGAAAGTAGATGAGGTGGGATGGAGGTTCCTCTGACTCGGACTCTGTTAGACACAATTATTTATGAATTTTAAATGAAAGATACGTGAGCACACACATTTTAAAGACAATTTTTAAAAGAGCCTAAAGACTGGTTTTCAATGAACTAAATGATCAATATTTGCGGAGGACATTTTCTGGTCTCCATGAAATGAGCCAACTAAGTGACATTCATTGCCTGGACGCGCCAGTGAATAATCTGTGTCGTTCTAAACCACCTCTTCTCTTACTTCCTTAGCAATGAATCAGGAGAGAATTAATTCTTTCATTGTAGTTCCTGCGATTTAGGAAATTCCTTCGTCTGGAGAAAGTGGTAAACATCCTGTGTGCACAATAAAAAAGTTTTGGCAAAGTGAACACTACGGACAATGCAAGGGCAGCTCTGGTCTCAAAGACCTTGAAATATGGCACCAGCTTCCAACCCAGGTTGTGCCATTGACTTGTTATGTGACTTCAGGCAAATCACTCTCCACCCTGAGTCTCAGTTTCTGGTTCATAAAATCTGGCTCATAGACCCAACTCCCTGGTTTGGAGGGGGTACCTGGAACATAGGAGGTGCTCAATAAATGTTGAAATGGAATAAAGGTCAGACAGTGATGGCTCCAGAAATACTAATGCTAAAGGCATTTTAGTCAAAGTTATCATAGTAAGCAGTTCTCCAGCTTCCAAGGTATTATGTAGAGGTGGTGTGATGGTTTAATACAAATAGCAGGGAATGCCTCAATAGGCCAGAGGCCACTACACTATATTAGGGAGCCTTCCAATTCACTTGAAAACTAAAGCTAAGGAACTAACCTTCACAATTAGCCAGAAAGTCAACATTAGAGCATTTATTGTCTTGAGAGCATATTATTTTGCCAAACAAATTACAAAAAATAACTCATTGGACTGACATAACCCACTAATTTTATTCTAGAATGAGTGTCTGTTAAAGAGAATAACATCTTGAAAAATTCCTGTGACAATTTTTTCACTCGTATTGATTTTTAAAACGCTGAAAATCCTCGAGTTTGCCACTTGTTCTCTCTCTTTAGCCCAGAACAATAAAATCGCTCATGATAGCCCTACTCTAAATTTTTGTGGAATTGAATTAAATTGTTGACTAGCAAATAATAGGCAATGTATAAAATAATGCCACCAGTCACTTTTAAAACTGTATGCTTTTTTGAACAGAAGGGCTCCAACTAGAAAATGTGGCCCATGAAAATATCAGACGGATTAATTTTGGCCTGTTAATGGCAAAGAATGTTATTTCATAACTAAAAGCGAAAATGTCAGGTCTGGGACTAGATGGATTTGAGGGGAACAGATTGCCAGAAACAAAGGCAACAAAGAAATAAAAACGTCTTCTAAACACACTGAAGCAAAACAAATGATTGGATTTGGGATTTAACAAAATATAATCTTATTTGACCTTGCTCTTTCACCAAGTATTTTTTCTACCCTAAGACAGTATGACTTTCTCTTCTCGTGCCATGATTTTCTTTTATGGAAAAGACTGCTGAGTATTAATGGCAACACCGAGATGTTATCAGTAGTTTGGCACATTAGCATTTTATGCTTAGAAAATGCTGCATTTACAACAAATTACAATACCCCAAATTATTTTCATTCAGTTCTGGTAAGAGGTAAAACAAGAATAAGCAAATTAGAGAAGATTATTGACTTATATCTGAAGAATTAGTAATGTTTATTTTAGGGATTTGATTTAATGGCAGTGTTTATTTTTTTAGTGAAAATATTATCATGGAACAGCTGGATTTTTTAAAAAGTTTGACAATTCAATGTACCAAAACTAAAGCTGATAATCTACACTTTATCAGGCAAGGTACAGAAGGTATTTGTTTACCATTTATGGTTGAATACTGGCCCCACGATTAAGAATTAGGAAATTATCCTTATAGAAAACAGATCTTAGTTAAACATGTTATTAATCTATGCTGCAAGGTATTATCCCGCTCTCTGGAGGATGTCAGAGTCACTTTGCTAGCTGAATAATCTCAGTCGGTCTATCACAAGTTTTTCATCTTTGACTTTCTTCATAGGCCTGGAGTAGAAGCCCATTGTTCAAAAGGACGTTAAAAGAGTACATGAAAAGCATGTACTGAAAGAAACTATAGCACCTCGGGCTCCTTAATTTTTACACTACAATACCTTGGACTTTTCTACCTTGACACATTCAGAGTAACTTCTTTGATGAAAAGAGCGAGAAATAAATTACATATGGAAGGAAGAGAACCTTTATTATCATTTTAATAGTCCACAGACACATAAAAGGAAGATGCGCTCACCATGTGGTGGACCTAAAACTAAAAATATTCACTGACTTAGGAATAAAAACATTTAATATGGTATGAAAAATGGAAACAGTTTTTTGAAGCGACGTGAACACGCAACTTTTCACAAGGCTTCAAGAAAATTTAACAAAGAAAAATAAAACCAAATCATTGCATAGCTTGGTAAATAACTAGAGTTTGCTCCTCTTAAAACGTTTTTGAAAATACCAACTCTATCCATAGACTATCAGAGACCATGGGGAATGAAATTCCAGTCATCGGAAACAGTCAACTTTTACGAACAGCTTCATAAGCAACTGTACCCCAAAGCCCCCATTTTCAGAAGACGTCATATGGATTTAGTGTGGATCTAATATGCAGTTTAGGTGGTTGGCACTGGATTAGAATAGAGATGTCACTGTTATTTATTCCTAGACTTTTCAGGCTATTCCCAGACTGTTTTCCTATTGAGAGCACACATTTTCAGTGTGTGGAGATTGCTTTCAGGCTCCCTCCTTTTGTTGGGGTGGTGGTTTTGATGCTTTGAATGGGGGGAGGGGTAATGCCTCGACTCTTCCCACATGTTCCCAATTATCTATACGTTATTCTGTATTCTCTGCCACCAGCATGCTTTCGCCTGAGCTATAATCCTTCCAAAGCAGCATCTCATTCAGACGTGCAAAAATGAAAATTAAAATAGGAGAGTATATTATTATTATTATTTGAATGACATACGACCTGCTCAATGTTTGCATTTAAATTGGCCAGAATAATTCAGCTCTGGCTTTTAATTTCAGAAGGGTTAATCACCCCAACAAAGGTCAATCAAACTTTAATCTTGAATAAAATTGCTACAGCTCCAATCACCTGCAGGACATTTATTATATCCCTATTTCCATGTGAAAGAATGCATTGCCTTCATTATGCATCACTAATCTTCTAACTCTTTACATTAGCACATTTTACCAAAAATATTAATTCCTTTGAAACTCTGACAAAAGTTCATTTCTACACATCTCAGGAGATAATCCTGTTTAAAAGAACGGGTGCATCAGCTGTGAACCACTTTCCTAGCCCTTTCTAATCCTCATAGACCTTTGCTCCTCCAGCTGAGTTCTTACAATAGCAAATCTCAATTACACAAAATATTATGGAGGTTTAGGTTAAAACAACATTATATTATTTTAGGAACGTAATCCTCCCTGTTGTCTCTGATTGTGCCATTCATCTACTTGTTTCTGTCTATAATGTTTACTGCATACAAAAGTTATTGATTTGGAGACAGCAAATGTTAACCATATTTGAATAGCAGTAGAAAGACTCAAATTCATTAATTCATTCGCTCAATAAATATATATCGAGTGCCTAGTATGTACCAGATACTAGGAAGGGAGAGATGTAAAGTCAAAGAAAAAAAAAGAAAGAGAGCCTTTATCAGGAAAATAACAGTCTCTTCCGAAAATGATGTCCAGAGTATAATAAAATAATGATTTAAACCTCAACTTTCAGTTTTTCTTATCGTCATTAAATTTTAGTGAAGATTAGAGATATGCTAAGTCAAAATTTAACCAAAATTTCAATGAACAGTCTTGTAAATTATCCAGACTCTTAAAGGCTTTACAATTTATAATCCCATAAAAGGATTCATTTTTTAAATTTGAGAATATGAAATCTGATTGTCAAATTTTAAAATGACTATATTCAGAATATCTAGTCTCCCGTGGTTAAGAATAAAACCAGGAGAAAGTTTATGGGCTTATTAAAAAATATACGTGCTGTGCATTAATTTGTTTCTAAAATGTTATTTCAGGATGTTTAAAAACTGCTATTAATACAAAAGATAAATAGCAATGGACAAGAAACAAATTACTGTGCTTTTTTGCCATGATACAGTGCCCGGATGACCATGGGGGGAAAGTAAAAGAACCTTAACGTTTGTCCCCAGTTACATTGCAAATTGATTGCCTTGGTATTATAGCTGTGCTGTGACACAGCATAACCCAAACTTTGCCTTCTGCATATTTTTTGAGATGCTTTCCTCTCTCTCTGTACTCAGAGGAAGCACAGAGGCACATGCCCCTCCTTATCAATAATTCACATCCATTAATTAGCAATATGTGAAGGCTATCATACGGGAAACTCCCCAGAGCGTGAATATTCAATCAGGCAAAGCAAATCACGGTAAAAAGAAAATACAGGTATAAACGTCAATGGCCATACAGACATTGAGGAATAGCACATGATTTCAAAAAATACCAGTCTTTCTAAGTGTTATAAAGAAAAAGCCCCAATCACTGTGTTTGACTTAAGTCAAGACCTCAGCCCTTTTCCCCCCACTTTGAGCATTTCTTGAAACCGAAATAGAACCTCTACATATTCTATAACGCTTGCTTTTTTTCAGTCCTATAACTAGGTTGACACAATAGAATAAAGCAAAGTAATGGCTTTTATGTTGTTGAGCAAAATAAATCCAAGTGCTATACAATATAAATGCTCAATTGATATTTGTTACCAAATAGTCTGTAAACTGATAAAGATTAGCTAGACACAACAACAGGCAAATACATTGCTTTATATTCCATTCTCAGCATCAAAAGCTATTTCATTATATTTCTGAATTTCTATATTTGGAAAAAACCCAAATCTTTCTGAGAACGTGCTCTAAGTGCTCAAGAAGCATGTGGATCTTTATCTGAATTATTTTAGTCACAAACAAAAAAAAGCCCACTAACCATCAAACAAAAGTCTTAATAAGAAAGCCCAGGAGGTTGGATTATGAAAGAAACCTACCTTTGGCTGAACAAGTTTGAGATTTCTCATTTTGCCTACACAGCTTTGCCGATCCACCTTGAGCAAAAGTCGACTCCGAATCCCTTGTGATCTTTGTGACAATGACATCATATCACTGGCAAATTTTTCGATTTAACTTTGCAGACGTAGTAGCAACTTTGTTAATTATGATATTAGCCAGCTGGCAGGTACAATCAGTCAACCACTGTAAGAAAGCCAGACAAAGAGACATCTAATCATTGCAACCAGAGCAGATAAATTTTGTTCCTTTCTCATACGTGTCACAGATTCTATCCCTTCTGACCCTCTCCTCAGCCATCGACTGTCAAATTTAGATTCCGCAAGCTCCCAGCTTCCCTTTATCCCTGCCTTAGATCTGAAACTCCTGGTTATCAGGAAGACACGCGTCACCAGCTGTCTCAGAGCAGGAAAGCAATCAGGTGAATACTACTTATTATCTTGCATTGCTTTCCGAGAAGTGACAAGATTGATTTGGGACCAAGAATACACTCAGATCTCAGACATGGAGTTCCTAGGGTTTTTAGTTCAAACAGTAGGGTATGTGCAAAGTTGCAATAAGGAGGACTTCAATCTCAACATTAAGGATATGGGATAATAGAATGAGGAGAATTCTTAAAATCTACCAGAGGCATTTTCAGATGCCTTTGTATTTTCTTTTCCACCTTTGTGCTACCTTGGTAATGTCTTATGAGCAGATTGTTACCAGGAGGAGCCAGCTTAATGGCTAAATAGCTTTAAATCAACTTATGGAAGCGGTATTCTGACATTAAGAAGTTGTCTCCACCCTTTCCTTTTTCATCAAGAAGAGTACTCTATAAATTCCAATTCCTGGAACGTATCCTGACATAAAAGTTCAAATCATATTTACACAGAATAATGAGAAACTAATTTGGGCATCTCTGGTAACAATAACTTATACAACTTTAGATTGAGAGATAGGTATCATTACATCCTAATACACATTTTCCCTTCTAAAGGTCAGTCTACTGAATCATAGAGAAATGTGTAGATATACACAAACATATATAGAATTTAGTAAAATTTAAATGCATATTAGGTAGCACATGTAAAATTCCTAAAAAATGATATGACAATACCTTTGAAAGTGAAATATTCACTTGGTCAGTGAAGAGCTTGATCTGCTTGGTAACCTTTAAACTGATGTAATATTTACTAAAGAATTATTTTCTCCCATTGAAATGTTTAAGCATCAATGAAGTAAAAAGTTTGCACTACAGTGTTTAAAAAAGAATAATAATAATATTCTATAATAATATTCTATATTATATTATTATCTATATTATTATTATATTCTATATTATTATTATAATAATAATAAAGTTATATTCATCAAGAAATTAGTGGGTCTTTCTGGGATGGAAGAGTTTGGTGAAAAGTTAAAATGCAATTTTGAAGTGCAATTTTACATAGGGATTCTTTATATTTGGTTACCTAAAGGGGACCAAAATGGTTATCTTGACCTGTGAAAATTGCAGTTCTCATGCACTGTATTAATCAATCATGGTATGTAGCCTAAATTTACATTTTATTTTCACATGAAGATGTTCCTGTAACAGAGGGTCCAAAGTCCCTGCCCATGGTTTATTTAGGCTAAATTGCTGAAAAGATAAATGTATTTAGACGCAATCTAAAATACATACAATGAGGATAAGATGATTTAGGGATACCACAAACTACAGAGAAAGATATTTTCATCCTAAGATGACAAAGGGTTTCTTCAATATCAGAAAGGTAGGGGAAAATATGGTTTCAGGGATTCTTAAACTATATACATACATATATATGTGTGTATATATATATATATCTCTTTCTGAGAGTAAGATATATATATCTATATATATCTATATATATCTTTCTGAGAGTAAGATATTCTTTACTCTTCACATCTTGGGCTGATATTAAGAAATGAGTCAGATACCCTAAAAGCAAAAGAACAAAGAAACTGGAAATGTTGGAGAACAAGAGTATGTTGTAACACAACGTCAAGGACAAAGAATCTTAGATGTGGCTTTTAGAAATGCTCTGCTAGGAAGTGAGCTGTGCCCATCACATTCATTGCCGTAGCCTTAGTGACCATCATGGGGTCTGGCACATAGTAGTTTCTCAAGAAATACATGTTGATGAAAAATGAACACTTCTGTTGCATACACCCTCCCTCAAGGCCTAATTTACTGACTTTAAAAATTAATAATGCAAAAAAAATCACTCCTTTGGCCTTATGTTGATGGCTGTATATTAATTAGGCATATATTCATTCAAAATTATATCTTTAAAATACTGAAAAAGAGTTCATACCTAAAAATAATTCAAAATAGACATTTCTCATAAGATTCCAAAATAAGCATTTCAATAATGCTATCTGCTCCTATGAAAATAATTCTGACTCAGAATTTCAAAATGAGTCAAAAAGCTCTTTACACTTTGAGAGAAGAAAGGAACTTTTCTCCAGAAGATTCCAAGAGAATAAAATATGTTACATACACAAAGTTTTTCATCACAGTAGTATCTATAAGAGAAAATGCAAACAAACTAATGTTCCCAAAGAGGGAAATTATTAAATAAATTATGGCAATTACCTGTATGCAGTCATTTATGTGATAATGAGGATGACTGAGAAAACCAAATTCTTATGACTATGGTGAATGAAAAAAGCAGAATACAGACTTGTACATACACTGATTACTGTGTACACGAAGACCTGAGAATACATGTAGTACATATGCTTGACATTATATGGACAATAATCCTAGTTGCAGTACTCTTTGTAATAGCAAAAGACTGAGGATAATCTAAAGAAAATCACCAAAGGTAACTGGTTAAATAAGTTATGTTATATCCATACTTTAGAATGCTGCACGGCATTAAAATGAACAAAGTACTGACATGGAATTATTTCTAGATACATTTTAAGTGAAAGAAGAGTGGTGCAGAACCACGTGTACTATATGTTATCATTTTGTTTAATAAGGATTTTGTACATAAAGCTTGTATATAAAGAGAATATCTTTGAAAAATACACAAGAAACTGCTAACAATGGTTGCTTCAGTATGGAAACTGGGGCTTGGAGAGCAGGAGTGGAGGAAGAACTACTTTTCACAATATATTCTTTGCTATTGTATGAATTTATGTATATATATATATATTTATTTATTTAAAAATTAACAAATTTAAGATTTAAATTTTTTTTCATTATCCTTACTTGAATGTGCAGTCAGTATATCTTTGCTTCTTTACAAAAAAGCCCAGACACCCTCCATTTCCCCATGTTACTGGATATGGTTCACCAGCTTATTTTTTCCCAGTTGATCTGAAGGACACAGCACTGTTTTTCTGCACCATAACATGACCTTGTCAACTTTTGCTTCCAACTCTCATCTCAATGCTATTTTTTCCAGTTCTACATAATTTGTTTTTTTTCTTCCAGTTTTATTGGTGCATAATTGCTTACAGCACTGTATAAATTTAAGGTATACAGCAAAACGATTTGGCTTACATACATCATGAAATGATCGCCACAGTAAGTTTAGTGAACGTCCCTCACCTCATATAGATACAAAGTAAAAGAAAAAGAAAAAATATTTCAAGCTATTTTTGATAGCATTTGTTACATAAGTTGATTTTCCTCACGCAGTAAATGCCAAAATGTTGACATTCCTACAGCATCTCCTTTCTCAAAGGATGTCATTCTTATAAAGGATTTAATTCAGCACATGAAAGACAAACTGCATTCTTACATTCTGTACAATTTTAGAGTTGTTTCAAGTAAGGCGTCTTCTATTCATGTTACAAATGTACAATTGTTCGTCCTCAGATACGCAGTTTGCTCTCAAGGCTAAGTTCCCTAGATGCCAGCAGAATGTCTAGAGCCAAGGGGGCACAAGATGCAACAAAGCAGCTACACCCCCCCAGTATATAATAGATTGTGAACTGATAACCCTAAAGTTTGATGTGGGCTTAAAACTTAAGGCTTTTCTTGTCTTTTCAAATATGCAAATTTGAAAACTCACTGTTAATTAAAAATATTATCTAAACAAGCGTCAATTGGTACCTTCATAGGAATCTTTCAAGTGGCAAGTTTTCTCCCTAGTTGAAACAAATAAGGCTTTTTTACTTTTAAAAGGTGAGACTACCAGTCACAGATGTTAGCTGTCGGAAGGCTTGGATTCACAACAGGGTGATCTTAGGCAACCTTTGGCCTCTACTGCCTCATCTGTAAAACAGCATCCAACTGGTAGGAGAAAGAAGATGCTTACATGTGTTACTTGATGTACTGGACACAATGGCCAAGATGTGGGAGCGCTTGACAATAGGTGCTCTCATCACCAGCAGCAACATGGTCATGATTGTTAATAATAAACACCGTTAGATGGTCCACTGCTGCTCCAGGATATGAAAAACTGCTGGTTCTTTTCACTTGTTAATTTTTCTTTTCCAGAGAAAATGTTATCCATGAAATGGATACGTGTCCATATAGCAATTGGTAATACTTAGCTTATATACCAGCACTTCTCAAATTTCATGATCATGTCATTCCCTTGGCGATCTTGTTAAAATGCGGATTTTTGATTCAGTAGGTATGGGGTGGGGCCTGACAGCCCACATTTCTTACAGGCTCTGAAGTGACTCTGGTGCTGCTGCTTGCGGAGTACCAATTACATACCACTGTGGACTTTACAGAGGGTAAGAATGACATGACAACAAATATTAAACCATAGACACATGTGCGCAACCAAATGATAATTTTCTTCTCTCTCTCATGCTGACCTCGCAGAGCAGCACTTACATTTCTCAGTCGTGAAACAAAATGCAAGTGTGCAATGAAAGAACAAGTAGAGCTTCCTCTCTACATTAACTCCTGGTGGATACAAAGGCAAGGGCGAAATCCCCAATTATATCATTCATAATGAAAGGATCACATTTATGAAGACTTTGTTAAGTGAAAAGGCAAAAATTTTAACCTTGAGATATTTTAAAAGAGTGATGACTATTATTTTCTTTCTTGTCATAACAAAAGTATAGTCATAGTTTATATTTACTCTGGCCCAATGACAAAATAAGGTATTAACAAAATCCCTTTTCTGTGGTCTCTGTGCTTCTCTTGTGTAACTAAATATTCATGTTTCTAAAACAACTACTTAAAGCTAAATGGTCTGATCGGTAACAATATTATACCCTCAGTGTGCTGATATAGCCTAGCTCTTAACAATTCTGGAAACATTTGCTAAGCTTTCATTATTATTTCTATTGCAATGAGCTAATTCATTTGATTTGCTTGAGGTTAACTGGTGAAAAGTATAACTCGAATATGGTAAAATAATACTCTAAATTCTAAAACCCAGCATACAGGCAAAACCTTACTAGAAGCTATAAGATCTGGCTCACTTTTGGTTTGGTTTGGTTTTTCAGGCTTTTTTTAAAAAAAAAAACAAAACTGAGATCCATGGTAAAAAAAAATATTTACAGCACAAGCAAGTACCACATATACATTCAAAATATTTTTGAAAAAATTTGTTCATGATAACAATACTTAGTCTCATTGTACGCAACACGTGCTAACATTTCTTTTTTTTCCTCTTTTTTCTTTTTATGCTGATGATGATCTACGTACTAAGTTGATTTCATGATGCACTAATTAGTCATTCAAACTTCTGAGTTGAAAATAACACAGCCTTGGGTAACTTCTGGTTCTCTGGCAATTTATGGGTGCAACAGATATTCAAGAATTGAGGTCATGCAATGACAGTCATAGACCAAAATACATGGTCAGAGAGCCTGTACAAGAGCATTTCAGTGGCAGTCAATTGTTAGAAACCATATCTCCACCAATACACCTATAAATGTTTTCTTCCCTTCTTTGGAGGATAATGTAAGAAAATCACCTTTCACATTTAGGTAGGATTAACATAGGTCAAGTGAATTACCCAATTACCCTTAAGAAGCAATAAGAAAGCAAGTTAATAATTATATGGGTATGAACTGATGAACGTAAGGAAAGGTAGCAGTGTAGCGTCTTTCAAATAAATTCTAATACGGTAAGCTGCATTGACCTGAGAGTTACATTGGTGAACCAAATGAACAGTATTCTAACATAAACTGGAACTTTTCAGGACTTGTAAATCACAGAAAAGCATAGAAATAAAATAAGATTTTGGCTTATGTCGATCCATCTCATGTGGGCAAGGCCAAACCTTTCAGAAGTTCAAGCAGCACAGAATCATTACAATCAGGCATTATATACCTAGACTAAGAGTGTAGGCATTTTTTTTTCAATTTTACAGAAGAGACAGAGCAATCAGGCATGTGAGATAAGAAACTAAAAGAAATAAAATCAGGGAACCTAAATGAGGTTCATTGAGATCACATATCTTTGCTTGGCTAGTTGCCAGATCTTCTTTTTCCAACGGAAGCATTAAGTAATAAATAAGTAAGTAGGAAAGGAGTAAGTAAATAAGTAAATAAATACAAGGAAAGCACATCCCAGTTGGTAGTAAGCTAGACAAACTGGTTAGAGGGGAGTAATACTATCTTTAGTGAGTAGTTTAGAGTAGTTATGCTTGAAGAAGGATTGAGTAACCTTCCCTACTTCCTTCCTGTACAGTTATTCTCAGATTCCATATGGCAAGTACAAGAATAGTGATGAAAGAATCCCCAGTTCAGTGCTGAGTACCACGTAGGGGCTTGAGCGGTACTTCTTTTTTTTTTTTTTTTTTTTTTTTGAGGGGTACTTCTGAGTGGAAGGAAGTTAGCTGAATATTTTTAAAACAGCAATATGATAGGGTTACGAGTAGGGATTAAATTTCTTATATACTTTATCTCTAAATGTTTCTAAGGGAAATGTTTATTCTGACCAATTCACTAATAGTTATTAGTATATTTAGTGCATGTATGTTGGGATAAAGTATATGTTTAATAGACTAGAAGGTCATATCACAATATTCCTCCTTTCGGAGAGAAACCTTTTCATAACTCTCTCAAGGGCTTCTGGCTCTTGTGAGACATCAGTTTTTTGCTCAGCTGAAATTATTCTGACAGCTTTGACATTACATTACCATCACAAGATCGTGGTATACTTAAAGACAAATGAGGCATTGTGGGGAATTAAAAATAAAAAGAATTAATACAGGTCTTCAAGATACCAGATTAGAATATCAAAGGTTACTCAGATAAAAACTTGATATTTTCTGGTTCAATTAATCCTGACTTTATATGTTTTAATGTGAGGACAAACAATCCATGCTGTTCCTTCAACATTCCTCCATTCCCACCTCACACAAGTTCACACGTACATGTTTCATTTGAGAAATTTGTTTAAAAGAAATGTTATTTTAGCATCCTATAACCTAGTATGATCTTTCCATATGGATTAGTTCTGATTCTACCTGAATTTCCCTGCAACTCAGTCTTTCTCAGTCCCATCAAAAAGAGGAATATTGCCCAGCAGGATCTTTATAGTTCTATGATAGATTTTTCTAAGCGAGTTGCATGCCGCTTACTTCAATATAGTCTATTAAGATATTACGCTATCATACAATATACTAAATTGCAAAGATCAGTCGTTCTTATTTTCCGTGCAAATCTGATCCCACGAAACACATGCACATTCATACACACACAGTGAAATACTCTTACGTCTGGTGGTCCCTTACAGAGTAACATCATTAAATTGCTTTGGGGATTTTTTTCAAGAAAGTTTACTACGACAACAACAACAAAAATGTCCAACGTGAAAAGTGGAGTTTGTAGCTGAGTTTTAAATGGCAATTTTTATTTGTTTATTTGTTTGTATAATTATCCATTTATTTTAAGAGCACCAGTTAGAATCGGAGTTTGGAAGACTACGCGTGAAGACGAAAGATGAAACAGATGCAATACACAGTTAAGATCAAAGAGTCCCATCAATTCATTCAGAGAGTCAAAATCCAGCTGAGCCTCAGAGCCCTGTCTGCATAATAAGAAAGGTTGACTAAAACATAAGGATTAAACAGATGAGCTGCCTCCTGTGGAGGCGTGGGAGGGAAGCCCCACTGAGACACTTGTAAGGACACTTCGGAAGCACACACCTGCTCCTCCACAGTCAAAGCTACAGGAGACCAGCCTGGCCAAAGACGTTCCACTTATGTTCTAAATTGCTAGTTTGAAGAGAAAGGAATATATGTCCGATGGACGTCCTTTTATTTGTCAAGATATTTTCAGTCCCGGAAAATGACAAATTAATAAATCAACTCCATTTTTCCAAGGTGACTTACCAAGTGTTTGCTTTTCAAAACTGAGAAAAAATAGTGCAAATTCTCCTATGTCATGAAACAGTATTAGGAAGATGCCTACCTTGCGATTAAGTTTTTTTCAAATGAATAGTGTTTTTCTTGAGACAATCTTAGATAACACTGGTAAATATATGTTCGTTCCATTTTCCATTTTCAGGAAATTATCGTTTTTTAGTAGCATGAAGTATATCCCATTTTTTTATGAACACAGTGCTGGGTTATACTCATACCTATGCTAAATTGTATAATTTGGTTCTAAATAGCAAGAATAGAGCACAGAAACCAAATGCACTTCAAGTGCTGTACTTGTGACAAATGTTATATTTATTCTAAAGACCTCACCACAATATTATGTTGTAGCTACTGATAAGAAACCATTCTGAACACAAAAATAATTTCCTTTTAAGAAAGCTAACCTATTTTAAGAAAGCTAAGACATCTAGGCCTTTAGCAACCTAGACCTGCTGGGATAAAAATTGTGTGGAGTTGCATCAGTAGATGTCACGTATAATTTTTAAACTCTGCCTCTGCTATGGATTAATGTTCTCAAGCACTGCATGTAGGTTGATTTAAATATGTAATTAACAGAGCCAAATAAATGGTAAGCGTTAGCTTTTGTTTTATTCACCAAAACAAGCAATCCAATTTGAAATGAGAGCAAGGGAGTCTCTGAGGAGTAGAACAAGTTGCAAAATGTCAAGAAGTGGCTTCATGGGGTTGAAGTACATTCTCTGACCTGCTCCCTATTAGTCTAATTACATTATCACTCACTCACTCAACCAGCCAAGCAACACATTTTTAGCATTGGTTATGTGTAAGGCACGATAAGAGATACAGAGAATTACACATGAACCGTAAGTAACAATACTACATCGTAGCACCAAATGCGTGATGTGGATAAATGCTGCGGAAGTGGACCATTATGGGCTGAGAAAATAGAAGTCTTCGTTTAAGAGGTGGGATTAGGTTAGGACATGAGGGATAAGGTAAAGATAGAGGTGGAGAGGAGGGAATTGGTTTTCCAGGCGGAAAGAGATACAAGCACAGAGATAGAAGAACCCAGAATCCAGTTTGAGAGAGAGCATGTCATTCAACTGGCTAGAGAGACATTGGCCAGAGAGACATTAAGTGTGAGGTTGAAAAGGTTTAAAAGGTAATTATTAGAAGTCTTTGTTAGTACTAAACTAGTTTCCTCCAGTCTTTCTCAAGATACAGTCTGGAGAATCATCTGGCATTCCTATTGAAAACCCAGATGATCCGACCCACTCCAGACTTTGTGAATCAGAATCTTCAGGGATGAGAACTGAGAAACTGGATTTCTGAACAAGTTTGCAAGTTACAATATTATTTTTAATCGCTTAGAAGCAACAGGGAACATTTAAAGTGTTTGGGGAGAAGTGAACTGAATGATATATTAGAAGGACTTAAGGAAGGGAAAATTGGGAGACAAGAAGAAAGTCTGGGCAAGAAGTCCAAAACAGAATTTCTTATTTTAACCTAGATTTGTGGTGATAATAATCACCTTTGCTCCAAATAAACATCGATATTTTCATTTCTCTCAAAAGGCCTTAATCCAAAATCTTATCAGAAATTCCTACATATCAATATTCCAATATGTTTTAAAGACTGACTTTGAAGATCAACTGATTTTGGTAAGACATTACTATTCCCTTAAAAAAAAAAAAACTTTTTAAAGTACACTATTCTATCTCTGATAATTCTGTTTTAGGTGCCCATTTTCAGAAGGTCTCACTCAATTCTAACCCTTCAGGTAAACATTAGTTTGGTTAATCCTTAGAGAAATTAGAAAGCCATCCATAAATACTATCATAGTTTAAAAATTAAGAGAAAAAATAATATTCATTGTTGATGAAGCTATTGAGAAAAGAGGACTATTACTATCTATTTTGAGAGTTTAAATCGACACACCATTTCAAGGGGCAATAGGTAAAACCTAACAAAATTTTAAATGCCCATACTCTAGCAAAAGAAAAAGTGCTTCTAGCAGTCTAGCTTAGAAAAGCAGCTACAGAGACGCATGAGGATAGATCAATCACATGCACGTGCACACACACAGATGCTCACATAATCATTAATATTCAGAAAAAAAGGGGGAGAAAATTTACATGAACATTAATAAGGGAATAGTTACATAAGTATTACAGAAAGCTATGCAGTTATAGCTATAAATTCTGAAAATCTATGTTATTGTAGAATAATATTCAAGATGTATAATTTTAAGTATAAATTGTAGAAAAATATGTATATAATAATGCAATTTTTAATGAAAAAGAAATGTGTATTCATACATTTCTTTGCTTGCAGAAAAAGCTCAATTGTGGTGGAATTGCAGAATGGAACAAGAAGTGAAGGGTAGGGCTTTCACTTTTTAATTTACACATGTCTGTATCACTTAGATTTTTTTATCAATGAGAAAATACACTTTTGTAACTTAAAAAATAAACTTAAAAATTTAACTTTGAAGTAGCTAAAATATACAGTATTTACAATCTATTAAATGCTCGTCAAGGATTTTAAATATCTTCTGAAAATAGTGTCACTTTTGAAAGTGGTGTGGAGGGGAAACTGGCTTCCTTTCACTTTGATTAATTAATTCTCAAAATTTAATGGAACTGCAGGCTTTTAAAATCATCCAGAAAAGTTACAGATGTACATACTGACTTCTACTTTACAAAAACCTTTCCATTTTAGTTAATCTATCAATCTTTCTACTTGATGGAGGAAACTTTATATTTACATTTTTAAAGAGTATGAAATAAATACATACCCATAATATTAGAGCTCATAGACTAAATTATGTAATTATGCTACTTAATCATTCATTAGATACCTTTCATAAGACCACCTTCACTCATTCTCCAATTTAATACTATTAGGTGCTTAGTTCCTATAAAATATCCTAACTTATATGGGAATGCTGAATATGAACATTTATTTTACATTTAAGTGTAATAGCAATTTGTTCTCATAATTTCATCCAACAGATGCTAGTTAAGTCACTAACTTCATACTACGTTCAAGATGGGGTTTTTCCCTACACAAACAGAGCAATTTTTTAAAAAATTAACTAATTTATGTATCTTTTTAAAAGTCAAGAAATATCTTTGAACTCTCAAACATTATAGGGAAAAAAACCACATAGTTTCATCATGAAATTCTATATAGTTAGGTAGATTTATGTATTTCCCAGGTTTAATTTTCCAATTTTTCAGCAATTGGTTTTAATCTGAATTCTAGCTAATTTAAAGAAACATGAGGGGAAAAGTAAAATATAAAATAGTTACGATGTAAAGCAAATCATATTTTTATATATTTAATAGTACCAATGGTACACACGTATCCTTTGCTGGCTGTTATGTTATAGTGAAAGGAACAGCTTTACCAAGCCTATTCAGATAGGAAATAATAAGGAGAGAACTATTTACTGCAGAGTTTTCATAGAGTTTGATGGCAATTAGTAAGTCGTATAGCTCTTATTTTATTTAAATTACTTTTAAAGTCATGTTTTACAAACTGAGACTACTTAAGCAAACACTGAGTTCTTGAACAAAAGTATCCTTTCTATAAATGTAAAACTGGAAAGTTCAATAAAATAAAATTATACAAAAGGTTTTCTCTAGCTATATGATCGACTATTGTTGGAGTAGCTTCTGCATCATTTTGGCATAAATATGTTAAAACGTGAGATTTCATCTCTTCACTGACCTAAGACTTTTAGCACTTTCTGAATCCAAGGTTACAGTCAGTTTGATACAAAGAACATCTAGGATGGACCAAAAATTATCAGCAAAAAGCTTATAGAAGAGACAAAGCATATAGCTATGAAACAATTAGAAAATATTTTTTAAATAACAGTGTTACTATGTGTAGTACAATCATAGAGTAAAAGAATGGGTCACAAAAATATTCACCATAATTTCTCTGGTGTTTCCCAAGTCCTCAGGTTTGGTCGTTTTTCCTCATAACTATAACAAACATATAAACACATATTTTAGAATATGCATAAATATTCTTCAGCTTTATCAATGTTAGTGGCCCAACCGCTGCCCTGGGACTTAACACCCTGTAGTCATGCAAGAACTGCAAAAATTGAGAATAAGATAGGTAAAGTTCCATGGCACATATTGGTAGCTCGACAAACATTGTTTGCTATGATGATTTTTATTTCTTTCTGCTATCAGGGAAACTTGTTCATTCGTTTAACAAATACTACTGTGCTCCTCCTATGTGCTAGATAGGATGCTTGGTACAATGCTTGCTGAGGGGGACAGAAGATGAATAAATGGATATGGTTCCTAAACAGACATGAGCTGGTGTCCTTGTTTTAAAGGTTTTTTTTCAGAGAAAGTAATTCTATAATCTTTTTTTAGCGATGTTTTCCAGGTCCACCATAGCTTATTTCAACACCTTAAAATACTTATACCTTTGTTTTTTATTTCTATTAGCTCTCAAAAAACAGTCATACCCTTTACATGCATTAAGCTTATGACATGTGTGCATGTTTTTTGTTTGTTTGTTTGTTTTTAAAATACCTTTTAGGTTATATACAGCAAGGCAGAATAATAAAAAAATTAACACTTGTCCTAGTTTAAGCCTAACCATTAAGAAGCTTAGGATAAAAAGGAAACTGGTTTGATTTTAAATTTAGGCTACATAAGTCATATCAGAAACAACCTGCCCAGCAGGTGTGCTGGGGGTTAATGCCATAGCTTTGGGTTTAAGAACAAGTACTATTAACTTTTTAAAAGGTTTCACAAAACCAGCACCTCCAAAGTAATAAAATTGGTCTTAATTCTTCTTAGTGTTTGTGCAGCTGCAGAATTTTTCATTTTTTCTCAAAATACTTCTACTTCATCAGCAACAGATGAATTCATTAACTTCATTATTAATTCAAACGATTTTTTCATTTTTGTAAGCCCCAAGGTTGCCTCACTAAGATCAGCATTCCCTCTGCGTGCCATAAAACGTAATCAATCTCTATTATAGTCATGAAAATGGTATTTGTCACTTTGCTGAGAAAAAAAAAAATCAATGTATCTTCCAAGGCTGAGCAGGAATTTAATGCAGTGAATTGAAGACTGTTAGAGAAATTTAGCTTGCCAGGAGTTTAGGACAAGCTAATCGAAATCTGGAAAATTCACAGAAGATTAGCCAATGAAATACATAGATATGCCATAGAAATTAATATTTAGGTAAAAGAATAACCTGTCATCTCCAATCCTGACGAGAAAATGGATTTAGACAGGCGAATCTCCAAGGGGTCGCCACTTTAAAAAACAAAAGTGAAATCATACACCAAGAAAACATTTCTTGAACATGGCTGATAAATAAGAAAGGCTTCATTCTCTTTTCCTATAAAATTTACCAGGTAAAGAGATACTTTCAGAGTTGCAAAATTGTAAGAAACCTTAAAGGCAAGAAACCTATAGAGATATTATCATTAGAAATACACTGGCTCTGGGGTTTAAAAAAAATTTTTTTTAATTGAAGTATAGTTGATATACAATATTATGTAAGTTACAGGTGTACAATGTTGTGATTCACAATTTTTATTGAGCTTTTAAATTATTGCAGTGGTTAACTATGGAGCAAAAACGGTGTTGCAGAGTTGGGGAATCAGAAGCACATCTTGCCTGTTTTCCACTCAGAGAGGACCCCTGACCCTGATCTTCCAACTTTTGCTGAGTGACCTTCAGCAAAGAGGAAGCTTGACCCTTGACCACCACTTGTCAACAGAATAACTCTTCTAAATAGAAAATTTGCTGTCTTGAGCTGAAATCTACTTTTTAAAAAACTGCCACTCTTTGTTTCTAGTCCTATATTTGGAAAAATGTAAAGTCAGTCTTTGCCTTTCCTTTGAATCCACCCCTTAAATGCTTAATGTCAGCTGTCGCTTCTTCCAGCCCTTTTCATCTCTGGACATAACCTATCTAGTTTCTTCATCCATTTATCCTAGCACACCATTTACCATACACATGGTTTCAGAAAATTCATGGCATTGCCTTCCCAAGTCACTCCAATTTATCAATATCCCTTTTAATTGGTATCACCAAAAATAAAGTATGTTTATTTAAAGTATAAAACAAGTATGTTCAATCAGCATAAAATACATTAGAACCCTGTTAGCTATAGTTGGAAACTGCAATATAAAAGCAAATTCCCTCCTTCCTTCTCTCTCACAGTAGCTTCATTGGATTTGTTTCGGGTTGAGTTCATGATCAATTAGAAGAGAAGTTCTACGAAGGCAGGACATCCTGTCTGTTTTGTTTACTGCTCCATCCTCAGCACTGAGCACACAGTATGCACTCAATAAATATTTGGTAAATGAATGTTGTGAACAAAGCAGCCATTTAAAGCTGCTACATCTTTCCTTACTTGCACTGTTGACAAGCCAGGTCCCTTCCATTCTGTACTCATGAAACTGATTTTTAAAAATCTAAACATAGAGCTTTGTATCTGCTGAGTATTGTCTTGGTTTTGACCACATCTTGCAATAGCTAAAATGATATCCAAATGCATATACATGAACAAAAGATGACTATAAAGCAATGGCTCTGGTTAGCCTATGAATCAATGGATTCAAAGCCATTTTGTCATTGTCACACCCCATAGTTTTCAACTACAAACTGGATATCTTTCTATAGGTTACTTTATTCCATTTTTAATCCTGCTATAATTAGTTATTACATTTACTCTTCAAAATGACACTTATCGTTTCCTACATGAGACAACTGAAGCAATTTGCCCTGGTTCACACCATAAGTAAATTCCGGGGTCAGGATTCAAATTCAGGTACCTCAGGACAAAATCCTATATGTTTTTCACTATTCCATGCTCTCCTTCTTTGGAAAATTGAAAGATAATGTGAAAGGGAAAAATGGCAACGAATTTCTAAAGAGAGACCCTCTAGAATAATTTGTATATTCCTGATAATGAGGAGAAGTATGATTTCCCAAAGAGTTTATTATAAGTTCTCAGTAGAAAACAATTCTGCTTAAGATAATTTCCCTTCTCTGCTCTAGAGTTTCAATTAGAGATGAAAATAATAAAAGAAACTTCAAATTTGAAATTTATGTCAAATTTTGAATTTCATTCTTTATGACTGAAGAAGCTGATAGAGGTTGGAAACAATAAAAAAGTTTACAAGGGGAGAAATAAGATCCCAATCATGGACTCCATGCGAATAAATTCTGCTTGCACAATCTCAAATCAACTGTTAAATTTAACTTTTAAAAATTGTGCATAAAAAAAATTTCACCACATCTACTTGTGTGGTGGGAGTAGGGCAAAATAGACTAGTGATAAATTGAATTTTTTAAAAAAATTTGACCATTTTGGTGGGTGTCACATAGAGTAAACACGCATGACAAATGTTTCCATCACTTACTGGGTTTCTGGAAGTAACTCCCTATGTAATAAAAGACCAAGGCAGTTTTGACCAATGAATTCAAACAATGCCAATTTAGTGAAAAATATTCCCCTTAAATAGGCTAAGATTCTACTGAGACAAACTGGACAATCATTTGTTTGAATAACGGCATTAGGACCATACAATGTACCAAGCCTTGAAAATTCAGTTTCTTAGAAAATACAAGCACATGATGGTTTCATCTTCATTTCCAACAGATTTGTGGATACTCAATTCATTTTTATGACTTGTTCAATTACAAAGTAAATAAGTGACTCATAGAAATCACCTATTAGATGGCAATGATGAAAACCAAAGATTTTATTTTCTCTACGGCTTTAACCTGCCCCTCTCTGGTTTTCATGAATAGGATTTTTTAATGCCTCCATCTGTTGTTGGCACTCTCAGAAAATGTTTCTCATAGTTCAACTGTAACTTTCACCAAAATTACAAAGTTGCTTTATTTCTGAGGTCACCAAACAAATCAAGTTAATTAAATGTATTTGTTTGATTCCCACATGGCAGATCACTAGATCTTAAGAGACAGTTAATCCAAGTCTTGTGTAAATATGTCTCCTCCATTATAAGTCTCAGAGTGTAAATGTGCTCATGTTAACTGAGCTATTCGCAATAATTAATTTACTCAGCAAATCTCTGGTCACCCACTCTGTGTCAAACACTGCACTAGATTATGGGGATTTGAAGAAATAAGGCATAATCCCTTTCCTTCAGGTAGGTACAGTCTAGTGGGTAAGACATAAACATGAGCGTAAACTTTCAACACAGCGGGGTAAATATAGCATTACAGAGAAACATGTAAGTTCACAGATGTCACCGGTACCCAGAAATGTGACTATCACACAATAGGCACTCAATAGATATTTGTTGACTACAGGAACACGTGAATGAATCAGGTTGCACTAGGAACAAAGAGAAGAGTCACCTACGTCAAGCTAGGGCACTTGTGCTGGGGACTGGAGTGATGGATAAGGATGAGATGCTTGATTCAACTTATATTTACTTCTGTAATATTCTAACCTCATTTAGTAAGGGGGGGAGGAGGAAGGGAAAGGTAGTGAGAGAAGGTAAAACCATCTTAATTGTCCATCTAAGAGGATTTTATTATAAGATGATTTCTCCTAAATTTCAGGCTCTCAGCCTGAACCTTGGAGGAAAGCAGTTCTTTTTATGCTGATTACATTGTGGCCCTAAGATATAAAGTAACATATTTGGATTTAAGTGGTTGAGAGCAGAATCAGACCAGCAAGTTAGGTATATAGTCCTCTTTGTCACACCCTAGAGAATGTATTAATGAAAGAACTTTTCTATTTGAAGGCAGACTTCAACAAATTTCTGTGACAGTAAATTGAAGGTTTGACTTAAGATGCCAACAGAAGACAGGAACTCTAGTATCAGCTGTATGCCTACAGTGGAATCTTCCTAAATAAATTTATAATTATCCTTTCTCAAAGGTGTATATTATCCCTTACTAACTAGAATGCAAGTGAGAATTCAAGGAATTTCAAAGATACCTGTTGAGACAAAGTAATGATGGTCTCCTGGTTAAAATCCTATTCAAAGAATGAACTTTCTGAGAACTCATTTTACTACAAAAGCTCAAGAAAATTAAGCCAATGAATCTAGGTTTCCTCCACTTATGCCACCTTACACAACGATGAATCTAGTAAAGAAGACAAGCTGATTCCTGTCTAAATATTTGTCTTCTTTTAAAGCTGAGTTGAATAAATTAAGTCTTTCTGCCTAAACCTCCAAGATTGTGGTAAAAATAGAAGCAATGTTACAAAACTTGATTATTTAGTCTCTCCCACCCTACATAACTACATGACCACGTTCAGACTTCTATATTTTGCCCTACTGTTCTTCTGTCATAACCCTGGATCAATTTCTAACTTGGGGTAATTTAACTAATAGCTCTTCTCTATTCTTGCTCCAAAGCTAGTCAATGATGCTCAAAACACTTCCAGCACTGGGCAGATTGATGCCACTACAAAGGGGTGACTTCAGAAACCCCTTCACTTACACCTACTCACCTCTCTGTCCTAGTCCTCCAGGCAGCTGTTAAAAACCTTTACTACTCTTCTTGTCAACTGTCAGCTGACTACCTTGCTTCACTTCCTAAAGAATAAAAGAGCCAAAAGGTAGAAACCTCTTAATTTTACCATTTGACAATTGTCTTGAGCTTCTTTCCTCCTCTCTGGGAGGAGAGAGGTATACATCTTCCTTTCCAAGGTCCCTCTTCCAGGTGGATTGTATCCTCTTCCGTCTCCACCAGGAGTTGCTCCATTAGGTAATCTGTTTCTCTTTCATTACAAACGTCTCTCACTACAAATGTTCTCAAATCCCTTACTTTCTCAAGAGTCTTCCTTTGATCTTACCAGTACTTGTAGCTACCACTCCATCTCCCTCCTTTCCTTCAACACCAAATGTATAGAAAATGTAGGCTGCTTTGCCTTTACTGGCTCAACTTCCTCAAGTCATATTTATTATTCCACCCCTTATAATATGGCTTACGTTCCCACTAATTCAATCTTTTTGAGATGACCATAAACTTCCTTATTGCTAACCAAAGGCTGATGCTTAATCTCCATACTACTTGGCAGCTTAGTGAAATGTGGCACCAGTAGGATTCCCTTCTGATCAAAATCCATTCTTCCCTAAGTCTTCCCTGGCTTCATTCTGTCTCCTTTGACAGTCTCTTCCATTCTACTCATCCTTTAAATGTGAGCCAGTTTGCTAAGTTTCCAGCTGTGGTACTCTTCCATGCTTTCATTCCTTCCCCTAGACTGGGGGTTTGGCGGAAAGGTACTCGCCTGTTACATAAATACTACAAACACTCGCCTGCCTCAAGAGGTACGAATAAGAATGAAACAGTCACAACTCTTTTGAGTTCCACACCCACATTACTAATCTCTGGAGATCTCTACTAGGATTCTTTTCAAGTATTTCAAATTTAATATTTATTTCCCTCCCCATCCCCAGTAAATTTTTCTCTTCCATAATGGCATTATTATCCATTATAGTCTTCTAAACCAGAATATTCAGTGCCATCCTTAAAGGTTCCCTCTCTCTGTCCCATCACATTCAATTGGTCACTAACTTTTATCAGTACTAACTCAGAAATGTTTATTGTATCTAGCCTTTTTTTCTTCATTTCATCATTATGCTTAAAATCAGCTCTTTATTATTTGGGCATCTAGAAAATGATAAAATCTTCCTTTTCTTTCCCTCTTGTTTATCCTTTTAGCCAGTATATGTATTTTTCCACAGTTGGCAGAGTTAACTATCTTAAATATAATAGTAATAATAACAACAACTAAGCATTTCAAATCACAAGTCTGTTTAAAAAACAAAAATGCAATCATATACATTGGCTGACTATTTTCTACGAGATTAAAAATTCAGATTCCTTTTGTTTGCATTCAGAGCTCATCGCCATCTGGCTTCATCACATCTTTCTAATTCATTACCTCTCTTTCTTCACATGTACATACACTCCAAGCTTCACCATATTGAAATTCCCACCAGAATTGTGAGGTACCTTTGCAGGTGTTATTTTTTCTCTGCCTAGAATGCTTTCCCCCCATGTCTGCATTCTGCATCTTTTAGTAAATAGCTTGAATTTCATCTTTTTAGGTAAAACCTTTCCCAGTTACCTCACAGAGTTACTGAAACCAACTAAACCTTCTCTAATTCCTTGTGTGGCAATGTATCCATTTTCCTGTCGCCCTGACTTGACAATGAAGTCCTTTAGGACAGAGAATTTATCTCACTCATCTCTATATCTCTAGAGCCTAGCAGAGCACCTGGATTATAGAAGGTAGTCAGTAAATATCAAATTAATAATTTTTTTGATACATACATGTTTTACATTAATCACTGAAAATTGATGATGGGAATTCAGATAGGAAAAGAAACTCACCATTATTTTCATTACAATAAGTCTCCCATTTTAAACACAAAGATTACTTTTACAAATTAGGTAAATAGCTTATAAAGACAGTAGATTTTTAAGCCATTTTATAAACTATATTTATGGGACAAATTTAGACAGTAAACAAGATTGCTTGATAACTAATACATCACTGTCAATTATATTACAATATAAAATCTTATGTAGTCATATATGTTTATATTTTTCAGTCTACCTATCTAATTTATATATATTGAGAATATAATTTACCACTAAATGTATCCACAGTAACTATAATGGCCACTTATATTAAAATAAATTTTTTTAGTAATAAAATGACTTCATATATACAGAAGTCAATAAATATTATAAATGGTTCACACCTTCATGTATTAAATTTATTGTGTATTTATCCTCTTGACGATGTATAAGAAAATAAACTGCTTTTCAGGTACCTAGATCATATAATATTTTCTTTCTGTCCTATCAGAAAATTTACAAATCAAACTTTTAACTTTTTTTGGCAATAAGATCTATCTAGGTAGAATTATTCTTAAATTCATTTCAAAAACTCTGTCATGGCAGTGATATCAAAACTTGAATCCAATTCTGAAATTTTTCTTTGTATTATATTGAAATCTCTAGAAGAATAAAAATAAGTAGTCTTAGTAAAATGGGAGCCACCTGTGTATTATCCACCCATTATCAATGTGCAACAGCAACTATGTACATTTTGTTAGCTGATGGGTCAAAAGAATGACAGGGTTAGTAATACATGGCATTGTCACCATATATACTTTTGGTTTTCATGAAAGGAACCACAGTAAGAAGCTTGAAATATTCATTACTGCAGAAGACAAGTATTACTCTCAGTTTCCACTGTAAACCTTTTCAGTTTTTGTTGTCATATCCAAGCATTTGCTGTATTACAGTAGAAGAAATCCAAACACAGTCCTATGCAGCTGTCAATTTTTCTTTAAACTTTTGACAAAACCCGAATTCTTTGCAAGCATTCATTTAGAAGATTTGTATTCATCACTGATTACCTAGGCATTCTTAACTCAGAACTGTTTCTACACTAACCTGTGATTCTATAAGCATAATAATAGGAGTTAAGTATTAATATTTTCCTGATTGTTTGTTGAGTACCTTAAGGAAAACCATTACATTGATTTTGCCTTAGACACCTCTAAATAATTTGCACAATCTGACAACCAAATTTCACCTATTTCAAAGTATAAATCCCAGAGAGAAAATGAAAACCTAATATTTTCCAATTAAAATCTTTCATAAGGCATCAACAGCAAAGTGAAATAAAAATGAACATGACATGAAGATTAAAATGAGATGCTCTCAAACAGGGGTGACCAAGGTTTCCAGGAAGGTAATCCTTCTTATATTACTTCCTTTACCATTTCCTTCTCTAATCTTAGCAAGTAAGTCCAAGGGTCATTTGCCATGTTTCCAAAGGGTAGAACTCAGTATAGCAGTAAGTGAAAAGAAGGCACTTATTTTCCCTATCCTTATATCCTGGATATAAAACAAATTGAAGTCTGAAACCATATGCATTAGGATATACAAGATACGGTGAAAATAAATATAAAAGTAAATATAAGTGACCACTTTTAACAAATGTAGTTTTGTCTAAGAACTTTTTCTTCATGTTTCTAAAATGACATACAATACTCAGAGTCTTTTTTTGGGAATACAAAAGCCACAGATAAAAGCTGGGGGTTTATGATATCACACCCATTACACATGAAGGTTATTGTGCTAATAATACTTTTAGGGAAATTGTTTAATATTATAATGAAAATGCTAACATAAAATAAGAAGTATATTTTAGGAAATGTAGTCTTTGAAATTTGGACTAAACCTAATCATTAAAGTGTATATGTCTGTGCCTTCTTAATCAGGTATTTACGTCTACTTTCATTGGGCTTGAGATTTAATATAGTTTAATAAGACAGGGCTATACTAATAAATGATTAACAAGATCCACATTTCTTGCTCAGCTTAAGAAAATTTCTGAAAGTCCATTAAAAATAACTACAAGCTGTGCAATTGCATATTTGTGGTTCTAAAGAACACTGAGAGCTGATAGTTAATAAAATGGGTTCAGAAGGCTCAATGTACATGGAAAAAGGCAGAGCTGGCTCTGAGTAAGATGTAAAGAATAAAGAGTAGAACAGAAAGAAGGGATCAGGTGGGATGAGTGAAGAAGAAGACAAAACAAGAGAAAGTAGATTTTGAGTTTGATGTATGTGATGGAACTACCTGAAGATCTTGAGCAAGAGAGTGACATATTCAATACAGAAGTCAGGAAATATGACTCTGAAGGCTGCAATGGGTTTTACAGAAGGGAAAAATGATGAAAGAGTAAGCAAATTGTCTTAGCAGTCTAGTGACAAGGAACATAAAGATCGCCATTTATATCATTCAGTATTCTAGCATAGTATTCTTTCTTTGTGCACCAAAGAATACGGCTAACTTATATGACATTGACATTAATTTCAGATGATTAGGGATGTATTTACTCTCCATTATTCATTTAAACCTGATGTCACAGTCCCCAGGTCAGAATTCACAGCTCGTGTGTGTGTGTGTGTGTGTGTGTGTGTGTGTGTGTGTTGGAGGGGGAGGGAGGGTTGTTTCACATTGACACACAGGGGGCCACTGTAGAATATTTGAACTAGTCACCAACTAGCTTCACATAAACATCTGAAATTCCAACTTTACAATCAGAAGATCTTTAAAAATTTAGAAGTTAAAATTAAAGACCCGGCATTGCTGTATTTTTATATAACAATACATTGTCTTGGTTTTCAGCCAGGGCATGCCTTTTCCATTTTGCTGCAGTTCCCACTATTCTATATCATTGCCCTGACTGAGCTCCCTTCACTATTAATGTGAAGGGGTGGCTCATTTGAGTTCACAAATCTTAGATCTAGATCTTCCAAAATAGATTTATGTTTTGAAACCATTTTTCCCAAATAGTTTCTCTTGCCACGTAAAGTACTAATCAACAAAGTCTATCATCATATATATTCACTGCTTATAAAGAATTTTCATATATTAATATGATACACACAGTAATCCCATAAGCTAGGCAAAGTACCGATCACATCCACCATTTTACAGATGAGAGGAAAGAAGTTGTGAGAAACCAAGAGACATACCTAAGCTGACCCTTGGTAAGTGTCCGAGTTGACATTAGGTCTTAGATCTTTCATCTTCTAGTAATTGGTCTTCCCACTCCTCCAAGCTCCCGGGGGTATATTCCAATTCATATATTCTGGGATTTACAGAATCTACCCTATTATGAAACCCACTCCCATCTCTCATATTTGCTCAGCATTTTTTCCCCACTCCATCCTACCCCTGGACTCCACATTTCACCCAATCTTAGCCTCTATTCACAACTGGCTAGCTTCAATTGCTATTTCAGCTCCAGACTAAAACCTCACTTCCCGAGGAAACTTTCTCAGATACCCCAGGAATTGGATATATTTCCTCACTAGTTAGACCCATTATACCCTCTACCTACCTTGTTGTCACATGCTTAACACTGGATGAGTATCTGTCTCCCTGTCTGGACCTTAAGTGCTACAGGATAGGAAGTAGTGTTTCTCATTCACCGCCATGTCTCCAATCCCTAGAAGAACTGTCTGGCACATGTAAAGGCCTGGTGCCAAGTTTTTGGTTTTGTGTTTGAAAATAGTGTTTTAATTATATCAGTCTAACTTAATAAATGAACAGCGACTGACATTTATCGCATTTTCTACCAACTTCTTCAGATATTCAGATGTCTTTATTCATGTCAGAACAGCAGGATTCTGGATGGGAATACAGTATGTGTCTGTTCAAAAATAGGATACTGGGATTTACTCTGGCCACCTTCTTGACACGTATAAGGATGTGCTACCTTCACACTTTAGCCGACATATACCGTAGTAGTGGCACCCCTTATCAATGACCCTTAAAGTCTGTGTGGCCTCACCCAGTATCTAGTTTATAGCCAAGCATTCTGAGGCAGCCTATTTGGCTCACTTGGGCAAATTTTCCTGTTGTTTAATATAATCTTTTTTCTTTGTTGGCTTTGTCTAAATTGCCAGTTAGCAATGCATGGTGACAGCCGTTATTCTTAAAAGTGCTTATTTACTTTTTTAAAAGCACCACACTTTTCCCCTGGAATTCTCAAAAAAAAAAAAAAAGGGCGGGGGTGATGTTTTAAAACATTCTCTAATCTCCCTATGGGTTTACTCATTTTCTTTTCTTTTCTTTTTTTTTAAACAAACGCCTCTGTTTGGTCAAGGTTCCCATAACTAAAATTGATTAAGTATAAACTTATTTTTTTAAAAAATTTAATGTTATCTTAGGTATGCTTTGTCTCGTAGATCTTTGAGGCAAGGCTAAAGTCCTATTTAACAGTTAGGAACTCATTAACTACTAATGAATTTTATCATAGGGGAAGAAGGAAATAAAAATCATCAGCAGATGGTGAGTTTCTGAAACTAGAAGAAAGCTGCTGGCAATCAATATGGCAAAGATAATCAGTAGGGAGATATTGAAAGCATAAATAAAATGTTGCTTTTAGCCACTCTAACTTTTAGCTATTGTCCAGACACAAGGAATATGATGTGGAGAAGCAGAGAAACAACATAAAATATTCCATAAAAACAGTAGTTCCACTGGGAGACTTATTAATAAGAGTCCTAAGAAAACATGTCATGAATGAAAACCCAAGGAAAGTCACACTGCACAAAAATATTGATATAAGTGTTTACCATTATTAAATTTAAAACTCTTCTTGACTTTTCCATATCTAGGCCGCATGTCACTCATTTTGTGAAGCACTTTCTGATTCCACAGCTCGAGTTTGTCACTTCTCCTAAATTCATAGGCCAGTCAATCCCTATTTATTGTAGCAAGTGCTACAATGCTCTAAATCTATCTCTGCATCCCTGTGCATCCCCAACCAGGCTGGAAATTCTTTGAAGGTGGAACCAAGTCTTCATAAATGTATCTCCCATAGAACCTGGCACATGGTAGGTACTCCATAAATGAATGATCAGTGTATGAATGTTTGCAGCAAATCTGAATAACAGATTAGATATCAAGGTAGGGCACTGCTTAAGGACAAGAATGGAGCTTCATTTGAATTTCAGGGTACTAAGGTCGCCAATGCCATGGTCAGCAAAGGGCTCCATTATAAGCACAAATAAAGATCCTCTGTATATTCTGCCATTATTTTTACCTCCACTGATTGCAGAGAGCCGGTGACGCAATTTAACACAATGATTGATCCAAACAGATCCTCGAATCTAGCACCTCTTCTGAGAAGTTAAAGCCCAATTAAGATTAACCATAACCGGCACTAATACCACGTAAACACAGCATTCCAAACATCAGTCATATGCTTGGAGGGGTGGGACAGGAATCAGACGAAAGCTAAGCTTTGTCTTGAAATCCGGGATACGATGATGCTAAATAAACATCAAAAAGAGCGACTCTGACATTTTCTGTTTATTAAGCCTTTCCCCTCATCTATTTCCCGCAGATACTTCTACAGATGGCTGTGGAGACAGGCACCTGCTGCAGACCCTGTTCTCCCCTGGGAAACATGTGTTCACTGTTTTTCATGGCCATTCTATTTTAAGACTTGCTTTCAGGAATGCCAAAAAAGGGACCGCTGCTAAGCTAACTTGCTCTGCCCAGCAAGAAGCAGGTGACAAGCATTTCTCTAGTCACTGTGGGAACTAACCAGAAATGTTTGCTTTGCTGGCTTTGTTATCACACTTCTTTTAATTTCTTTCACCTACTTGAATACAGTGGGAGAGAATATTCATTAATCAATACAACAATGAACCTGTCCTCTGGAGAGAAAGTGATATACCTGCAATATAGTGTTATCTCTATTATATCAAATAGGCTAATTTACAGTGGTCTACATTTCTCAGTTATGTAGGTTACAAGAGGATAGGCCTTCACATGATAGCCATAATCTATACAAAATTAATTTAGTTCCTGTGGGTACATTGTTAAGATGTTCTATTTAACTTCAGTTAGATAAAAAACAAAAAAATAGGGCCCCTGACTTTTAACTTGTAACTGTGTTTTAGTATATTTCCAACATGGGTATTATTCAAGGCCTCATGGGTAAATATTGAAATTAAATCTATGGCTACAAGATTTTTGTTAATGAGTGAGGAAACTGCCTTATCTTCATATTCCAAAGGCCTAAAGCAGCATTCCTCAAAGCACTGTCAATGCATTGGTGCTGGTACAAGCAGTTTTGTTATTGGTCCACCATGAGATATCACAGAAATTGTGAGCAAGCATTTAGAAGCGCCTATAGCCATGTGAGAGTAATTTTATGTTTGCTGAATCTAATAATAAAAAATTATGTTTTATATGTCTTTTCTAATTTTATTTTTCCAGTAATTCAATTCCATCCTATTTTATGAAAGTATTAATCCACATCAGATTGTAAATTAAGAAGGGAAAAAAGGTCCTTTTTGAGAATGAGTACACTCAGCATGGCAGGGATGCCTTGTGTGCCGGGTCAGGCCAACCTGGAGGAGATTCCAGTGCTTCCACACAGAGCCACGGGGACAAGTTGTTTCAACCCACTGTGTCTCAACAGCTTCACCTGCAAGATGCACATCATGCTGTTTATATCCCAGGATCTGTGGGAAAATGCAAAAGCACTGGCTTTGGTATCAGAGAGCCCTCAGTGTCCTCAACTGTAAAAGGAGTATAATAATACCAGTGTCACAAAGTTGCTGTAAGGATTAGACAACTGGGTAATGTCTGTAGCTCAGTGCCTTTTGGCATCCACCAAAACCCCAAAGTTATCAGTTATTATTATTGAAAGTGTTTTTTTCACATAGTAGGTGCTTGATAAATACTAGCTTTTTTCTTTTCTCACTTGTGTAGAGGGTGTTATGCCGCATGGGTTCAGTTCTGAGTGACCTGGGAGCGTCTCAGACTGACCATGCTGCATACGGGTTCTCTAAAGAACGATCTGGATCCTTTGAGAAAGAGTTTGTGGATCTAGCCCATCCATACAGGCCCCTTCTGTTTAATGGTAGACATTTCTCCTCTTAGAGTTTCATGTGAGAATTTTTCTCTGGGCTGTCTCTGCATTAAATGATACAACGCTGACAAAAGGCAACTGACAGCAATACCATAAGAATACACAGAATAGCTATTTCAGGTAATAAGGGAAAATGTCAAAGGGAGAGAATCCTATCTCCTCTTTCACAAATTACTAAACACAATGTGTCTGTTCATGTCCTCCCTTAAAAAGGCCGCTTGAGGAGGTAGTCATAATGGGTGAAAAGAAGACCAAAAAAGCTTCTACTCCACTTTTGATTTTACAAAACCCTTCAGTTGATTCATATAACACCAAGGCAGAGCCCACTCTTCCCCCTTCATTGACCAACTAAAGCTAAGAAATGAAAGGGTTTTCCAACCATACGTTGCCCGTGTAGGCATACCTGAAGCATGAACCCAGTCCTTCAAATCCTCAAACCTGTGCACAGAAAATACAGGTAAAGTAGTTACAGAAACGAAGAAGACGATTTCAGGAGCATGTCTCAGAATAATAGTTTGATGTGCGAAAAACTTTAAATCATGAATACAGGTCTTTGTGAAAGAAGGACAATGGATAACCAAGAACGAATATGTGGATGGGATGTGGGTAGAAAAAAATGGTTGTATATCCCCAAATAAAGAAGAGTATTAGGAAAAAGTGTTCAAAGGACTACCGCTGTGGTCTAAGGCATAACTAGATTCAAAACCCACAGATACAAATGGAAAAAAAAAACAGAAAAGCTGACAGACATTCCTAAATGACCCCAGGCTTAGAGAGAGGCAGCCTTTGAGGATGTTAGACAACCCCCAGAACAACCTTACCCCTTGGCCCAGTTAACCATTCCCACTCTGGGGAGACTTCCAGAAGGCAAGGGAGAGATCACATCGTCAAATTTCTCCAGCTGCTGTCGGATGCCTGCAATCTCATCAGCTCTGTATTTGATCTTTGATAAGAGGTCAGTGACCTTTACAAGGGCAACAGCTCAAGTGTTCTCCATCATCTAGACCTTTGTGGGGATAAATTTCAGGTCCTTACTTGAAAGGAGGTTTTACTCTGAAAGGCAAGAAGAGAGGCAAGCACCAGGCATTCAAATGGAGTAAGGAGAGAATGCACCTTCTCAATAAAAGCTGGCAATGCTGAAGGTGGATACTGACTTTTCACAACTTTGCCTAAGATTAGCCATCATTCTTTGAATAATGCATCATTTAGAAAACTGCATATACAGGGTATGTGTGTATCTGCACTGACATGCAATAAATAATAGTAATACTAAAGATCATTGCTGGTATTTATTGACCTCTTACCATCTACCAAGGCTTGTGATTTACACTCATTATTCCATTTAATCTTTACAGCAACCAAATGGGGGTGGGTACGATTGCTTTCCTCATTCTATAGCTGAAGAAGCAAATTTAGAAACTGTTTATACAGCTAGTAAGTGGTAGAGCAAGAATTTAAACCAGTCAATCCAATTTCAGTTTAACCTCTACCTTTGTGCGCTAAACTTAAGCTGCAGTGTTTTCATCATAACACACATACACACACACACACACACACACACACACACGCACGCACATCAATATTCTAGACCCTGTAGCAAAGAAGCCAGAGCCCTCTACCCATTGCGTTTTTAATCTCCTGGATTAATATGCACCAAGTACGCAAACACTGGATTAAGAAGGAAAAGAATGCAGCAGTTCATCTTCAGAAAAGTTGGGAAACAAGGAGGGAAAGAGTGAAAGTGGAAGGACATAAAACTTTTAAGTGTGGAACATTTGTCAAAGTAGAAATGGAAAACGAAGAAGAACTCTCTGTATCTCTGAAAAACAAACATTGAAAATGTAAACTTTTAAAGTGTGAAGGAACTGCTTTAAGTTCAACGAAAACCTACAGATTCGACGGGGCTTTCTGCTAAATTCTGACAATGCTCATCTAAAATCCCTGGGTAGAAAAATGTGCAAAGTATTAGTAATTATGGTAATTTACAATTCACCTATCAATTGCCAATTCATCTGTCTCACAAACTTGTATATCTCTATTCTGTGTTTTTCAAACAGGGAGGGGGTAGAACAGTGCTTGGCACATAGGAGAAGCTCAGTAATCGTTCTCTGAATGAGTCATGAAAGGGTAGACACGGCACTCACCTCAAATATCAGTTTTATTCAAAGGTAAGCAAATTAAAACTTTCCTATATAATAAAACAATCACAATACATAATGGAATAGAACACAAAATGTAAGTGAATTTCTAAGCTAAAACCCAAAGCTGCAAATTAAAAATGGACTTGTTTTGGCACCTGTTTAGGGCTGCACCCCCGTTCCCCAGGGACTCCTTAGAGAGACCCTGTTCTCTCCCCTCCACCACTTTTATTACTTGGCTGAAAAATCTGGACAAGTATATACATATGAATATGTGTGTGCATATATTTAACCTGGATCATGGATCACTGACCTTCATATTTAAAACTGAATCTGTTTAAGGGAACTGTTATCTTTATGTTACGTTAGAGAGAAATGGTGCATCCTTCCTCTTAGCTCATTAATAGCACAGTGGCCCCTAAGAACCATAGTAGCTGAAGGGTAACCGCTTCTTTCCCTCTCTTGTCACCATGACAATTATATTGTGATTCACATTTCATGCAGTTATTTGATCCAAAACCAAAAGAAAGACATTTTATCTTTTCATTTAACAAGTTAGAAAAACAAACACAATAAGAAAAAAAAGAGAACAGAAAAAGAAACACAAAAAATTCATCCTTATTCCCCACGCTTCTACCCCTTGCCCCTGACCACGACTATCCTGGGAAAGGGTTTTGAAAACCAGAAAGCACTAACTAAACAAATGTGAGTGAGATCTCATGCTACTAGACAACCAGGAGGCCACTTCACCCACTAAAGTACAATGGAGGGTAGCCATGTCGAGTGTCCCAAAGACTTCGGCTATACTCAGGACAATGTTGCTTTAGTCAAGCAAAGAACTGCATGGTGACTTTGAAATATTTTGAACTTATTGATCCTGAACCTTCCTTTAGAAAATAAATGAGTATCAGAGATTCTTCATGGACCCCAAGCGACATTTATAAATAGAAAATCTTTGTCAACTTGAGGCCAAATTGGCTAAAGAATTTGTCTAATGGCTAAAATAGAAGGGACTTCACACTCCTGAAAATATTCCAGGTATAGTCGTGGTGTGGACATCCATTGCCCTTTAATCATTCATATATATGTGTGTGTATACATATATGCACACACAAATATATATGTATGAAAACAATATATTTATATACTGTTAACACTTTAAATGTTATTTTTCCATTGCACCCTCTGTTAACTTTTGAGCCAGTCTGATAAAACAAAACAAACTAGGGTTATACTTCATGGTAAGAAGATACATGTACAGGCTCTAACTCTAGTGAAAGAAGAGGTTTTGTAAAATTTGTTTCAATATATGGCGTGTGGGCACCAGCTGAGGAATATTTTGATTTATTCATAAGATCTGCTATGATATTATCACAACATTCGGATGCATCTCAAGAGTGCTAGTCTTCCCACCTTAAATGTATATTACATTTATCCCTCCTAGATGACTCTTACATAGTGCTCTTAAGCTTCCTTAAAATATATATTCAGTATAGATGCAAAATGATATTATTCATCCCAATTTCACCACTCACAAGGAAATCCCCTCCAAGGAGACAACTGAACAGCCCACTGCTGCTCAGGGAGAAGGACTAACGCCTTTCCTCATGCCCTCTGCTTCCTGGGCTCTCCTCTGCAAGGACGTGAGAAAAGACATCCAATGTGGCACAGCGACAGGTCAAAAGGTCAAGGATCAATACAGTGATGTGCGTTAGGGTATTTACTTGATTAAGGGAGCTTCATAAAATATTTAAAGAGGTTTATACTTACCACTTAGGAAATACTAATCAAATTAATAGAACACAGAGAATTCTCAATTTCTTGTTCTCATAGAAGCAAACAATAACATGTAAAATGTACTGTTTGAGGACCTTCACAAATACCTATATTTAATGGGAGTTTTCACCCCGCACATTTAGCTTCTGCTAACCCAGGAGTTATTATTAAAACTACTTGGGATTCCTCCACTACATCCTATTTAGTCAGTGGTAGGCAGTAGCCCAATAACATGCTGAGTAGAAGGGGATACCCATCTGGATTGACAAAATGCACCAGAGTTAATCCTCGAAAGTGAAATTTCTGCATCCTATAATCAAGAGTTGCTGGGCATTTGATTAAATACCCCAGGCATTTGGTCCCCAACCTACTTTTGTTTCTCCCCACAACTGGCAAACAAGAGAGATTAGACCAAGAACCTGAAGAAACAAAGTGTGTACTTTAATACAGAAATGCTTTTACCTGTCATGCCTGCTGTGAAGGAAGTGGGCTGAGCTTTCAAAATGTTAGCCAGCTTAATTCCCAGTTGGTGGCACTGGGAAAATGTAGCCATGCAGTCTTATTGCTCTGTTTCTGTTCTTTAACTGCCAACTGGAATACAATAGAGGAGTCAAAGGGAAACAAAAGAGAGATGGATCCAAAAAGAACCCAAAGGATGACAACAAAGCACGCAAAGAAAATGCTAATGAGTCAAAGACACTGCTCACCAAAGTTGGCATCCCAGACTATTTTCACACTAAAGATAATTATGCTTCAATTAATTGCCACTTTTCTCCTCAAAAACTCATGCTTTACAAACGACAAATTATCTAGTGGAAATTCCTCACTGCAACGTTTTAGGAAAAGTCACAGGATGTGCTTAACCCAAAGAGAGAATGGCTACTATCATGTTGCTCAGACGTGGATAAGATACATTTTACATATTGTGGGAGATTTTGGTAAACATAAAGGGTAGTGATGTTGAAAACGCTAATATTTTTGGACTACAAAAAGAGCCCATGAGCTCTTTTTTGATGGAAGACAGTATCTGTACCAAATAAAGGGGACTAGATATTTGAGAATTCTCACATTGTATCTACAGGCACCTGGAACTTTCCATATGTCTGGCTCCTCCATCACCTCTCTGTTGTCTTTTCTACTTTTTTTTCTTCCCATGCAGATGTTATATTATTATAACAGTAAATGCAAGGCTGTCACTTACCATGAAATCTTTAGTTTCCATTTTACTTTTAGAATACTTCAAAGTATTCCACTGTCTTTGGTTTGATCACATTTAAGAATTCACACATCAAAAGTTAAACTTCATCAAATGTTAGAGAATCGTATGCCTTTCCCCCACAATAAGAATTATAATGTACTTAATTTATTTTTATTTAAATATGCATGATACACTGAGTTGTAATTTACTAAGCTGGAAAGGATGGAAAAACAATAAAAAGAATGTAATTTATGCATGAATAAAATACATTAAATAGCCTAGCTTTAAATGCCTCAAATTGGTCACAGTTGAGACAATGCATATAAAGCTTTATATTATGGGTTTCTGTGTCAAATTGAAATCCAAAACTTTCTTTGGGCTGGGATAATAATAAATAAAATTAAATGTAATCTCAATTTATGGGACATGACAAAATCTTACCTCATTACATGGGACATCTAGAATGTTGCACTTTCCATGTTATTTTACTAATAATGCATCAGCAAACTTCTAATAGTCTTTCTTATAGAACAGTGTTCTTCTGGGTAATCAGAGTCAGGGTATTAACCAGACGATCCAAAATTAGAATACAAATTATAAACAATTTTTGTTGTTTCTACTGTTTCAGCCAGTCTGAAAGTTCACGATAAGAAAAAAAGTGTTAAGAATTTTCCACTGGACACCAAAAAGAAAAAAATATTAAGGTAATTCTATATATTACCATGAACGTGCTAGCATTTCATATTTTAACTTCCTTATAATCAGTTTTTGATCCCACAAAGTATTAAAACTCAAATTTTACCTGCCCCCAGACATAGCAAAGTGGTGGTAATTTGGCAATTTTCTACTTGGAGGCCTGAATTATCTTCCTTGATCATCTGCTGTGCTCAAATTCATTATAAGAATGACCGATTTACCACCTCGCTTCACACGAGGAAGACAATACTACAGAATGTGGGTCCCAGGGTAGAAAAACCAAATGCTACCTGGGGACAGACGAGCAAGCTAAAGCATGTGTGAGTAACTTAAAATGTTCCAGTTATTCTTTTGCTTATAACACAATCTCTATACTCCCCATTATGAGCCCCAAAAACACACACTTCGAAGCAAGAGCCATGAGCATACGTCATTTTCAACTGCCGGAAGCCAACTCACAATATATGGCTTACTTTGTAGAGAGACGAAGCAGCATAGGGCTCATGATAGGACGAGTGATGCATAAGATGTTCTTCAGCTCACTTCCCCTGGGATTTATGCTTCCAAACCTAGGAACACCGTCTGCCTGCATGGACGGAATGCTAAGCAATGCGGTCAAACAACCGACGCATTATGTATAGCTTTTCAACTTTGCAAAATCTAGAAGAAACTGTAAAATAAGTATACAAATAAGCAAGTATGTGTCTAAAAACCATGGCACAAATTTGCTGGACGAATACACAGTTTAAATAAGGAAGATCAGGGCTCATATTTTGAAGTGATGGGCTCATATTTTTAAGTTTGTGTGAACAATATGCTTTTTCTTAGAAGCTGAAGGACTATTGCCCTCTTGGTTACAGGTTTATGAGAGAGATTGTTTTGTATTGTACATCACAAGTATTCCACAAGGAAATCACTGGATCTGAGTTACAGACAAAATGTTGGTCAAAGAGTCAATTTTTTTTCAAAAGTACCCAAAGGAATAAAGAAAAGAAGTGAATCTAAGAAAAATATATGCGAAAAATGTATATGCTCAAATTCTCATTTGACTGCCTCATTTAATTTTTTTTGAAAAAAATGTCACCAGTTTTGTAAAGGCATAGTTTCAAATCAGACTTGTTTCTAGTCTAAATTTAGCCTCTGTTCCTTGTGTCATATATCTTCAGGCATGAGAAGAAAAATCAATGCCCTTACTCACCTTTGGAAGAATTTCACTGCCAAGTCTCTGTGGCTCTATGGGATCCAATAATCTGTGGCTCAGTATCGATTTTTGTATGACACCTGTAGAAACAGCCTCTCCTTCCTTTCTAACAAAATATAGCAACAAAAGTCGTGTAGTTTCTGAATAAATTAAACAGAGGCTATTAAGCACAACTTCATCCTACAAGGAAATGTGGTTTACATTTTCTAAAAAAAAAAAAAAAAAAAGTTACCTTCGCTTGATTTTTCTGAGCCACTTAACAACTTTCTAGGGATAACATGAACATATATTTTAAAAGATAGTTTGAATGTAATTTTCTTAAGTATGTTGCAGCTAACTCATATATGACAAATAGTACTTATTTTTCCAAGAAAATAGACAATGGTAAAGCCTGTCAAACTTCAATTCCCAATTTTAAAATATCTCCAAAATCAAAACCCTTTTTAAATATGAGAAACCACAATCATGTCTTGAAAATCAAAAGTTTTGATAAAATAGAAGACCCTTCCAGGCAGTGGAGTAGAGCATATCAAATCCTAGGAGAGAGGGTGGGTTAAACTTTTGGGTGTGTTTTACAGCATTTTAAAAAAAAGAGTTGGGAGAACAGGCAAGAGCCATCACTTTCCTTGAGAAACATAAATACAAAAACAAAATCAAAACCCAAGAAGTCTTGTTTCCAGCATTCTTCACACACCTGATTTAAACCTCAAAGGTACTTGTTTCACCCTGGGCACACTTCTTTGGGCATATCTTAATACAGTCCCCGCAGCCATTCTGCAGTGAGTGGAGTAACTACAGTTGGCAACCCACTCCATCACTCACTCCATCAGCCTGAGAATCTGCAAATTAAAAATGCAGTGTTAAAAAAAAAAATTCCTTTTACCTTTGCTTTTTCTCGTAAAATTCTAGAGACGAAAACACAAAGCAGGTTGTTTCCCACTGTATATGTGACATGTGATGTCTTGGTTAAAAGTGACACAGCCATGTTGCACTCTGACAGGTCTAGTGTTAAGACCTGACAGATATAAACCTGCAAGAACAACCTCCCTGCCACAGATATTTAAGCTCATGTTCAAACTTTGACTTGATAGTCGCTTTATTAGCTTGCGCAACAGTGAGTGCTACTGCCTTTCAAGTTCATTATAAATTATGCTGTTCTTCACATTACTGTCAATTTAAGCTCCCGTTTTACTAAAATGCAGGTATTTTAACCGCTCATCAAACCTGCGCACATTTTTGAGTTAAAGAATTAGATCAATCCAAACTCCAGTTCTCAAGGGAGAAGTTCCATTGTTTATCAGGCCATGTCTACACTGGCTGAGCAAAGCGCTCGGTTCAGAAGGAGAAGCGCCTTTGGCAGCTAGAGTGCACATAGCTGACCCATGGAGGCTCGGGTGGAGCTTCTTCACCTAATTACACAACAGCAATGAGATTACTGAGCATTTGATGAAAATGACCCATGTTGTTCTAATTTAGTTACATGGTAGTCATTTAGAATGTAATTCAAAGAACCTATAAAAAATAAGAATGCTAACACATCACAGGCAACGATGAATGTGGGTATTGAAATACCTGATAACTCAACATTTGGTTTAACCCAATCATATTCTTCCTAAACAAGACAATGGTGGCATGATTTAAAAATGCAGTACTTTTTTTTGACTGGTCTAGATTAAGCTTATAGCTCTGATTTTATATTTATGGAGAACAATCTTCAGAGTTCAAATAATTAAAAAGGTTAGTTCAATCTCACAAAAAAATGGGTCAAAATGGTAATTGATATTTTGGAGGAAATATTTACACTCTTCCAACTTGCACCACCAAAATTTAGTAACACCCGGTGTGCATTCTATTCTGGGGACAGTACAATGCCCTCAGATCATCTTGAACATGGAGATCCTTTCATCAATTTTTAGAATAAAAAGAGGTTTAGCAGAAATGTTCTTCTACCAGCTCTGAAATTATAGGCTTCCCCCTCCATCCGCCCAAACACACTGCACCCTGTAAAATAATAGATACACCACTAATCACATTAGGAGTTTTGCCAGGATTCCCCCATCGGTGAGCAGGCAGAGTTGGACCAAATTGTCCTGAAGGAACAGAGCCTCTCTCACTCCCATGGATGCCCTCAAAGGGTGTTAGGGAGCATCCATTGTAACCCTTTGAAGAAAGGAGGAATGTGTGGGAATTTATCAGAACTGTGCTCCTCGAGCGTCACTTTACATTGCCCCGAAATAAGTTAGCTATGTTTATGCTATGTAAACTCCGAACCCCAGTTTCCCTAATGCAGGTAGAATTACCTCCCATTTTTTTTCTGCTACTCCCATCTTCAAAATTTTGAGGATAGGGGGTTAGTCTCTCTGTTTAATGATCATTCAATTTAGATGCTAAAGCCCCTTTGTCTGGGACCAAATCCTACCTTCAGACTGAGTCATGGAAACACACTTGTTGGCTAACTTATAAATTACCACTCAAATTCGAAAACCAAAATAAATCTAGGTGATCTAAGAATCGCTTTACATAGCCAAGTCTATCTAAGATAAATTGAATCTAGTATCTTCTTTTCCTATGTGAAAGCCCTAAGAATGTCTAAATATAAAACCACTGTTGATATCTTTGCCACACCATGTTTGAGCAACTCGTGATGATGATGATGATGAGGATGATGATGACGACGACAGAGCAAACACCCTTATGGTACTGACTGTGTGTCTGGCACTGTTCTAGATGCTTTATAGACATGAACTCATTTAACCCCCATGACAACTCTGTAAAGTAGGTACTATTATCTCTCTTTTACAGATAAGGAAACAGAGTCACAGAGGCAGCAAGGAACTTGCCCCAGATCACCTGGTCAGGAAGTGGTAGGGCTAGGATTTGAATCCAGGCAGTCTGGCCCCAGAGTCCTTTTACGTTGTTTCCCTTCTCTTTGCCCTGCCACGGTCACCAAACCAATGTCATTATGGATAGAGATTTATATCAAAACATGGCTTCTATACATCGGCTCTTCCTTTCCTATATGAGTGGAATTAATATGCCTGGAGCTAAAGCTTTACCCTATGAACAGTTCAGGGCCCTGGGCTTGTTTATCTGCCTTTTCCTCAGGCATTTTCTTCTATATTGAGCCAGCATCTTCTTCTTTCAGAATAAGTTTGATGCACTCAGAAGCAAAACTGATTCTCACTAATCATTGTTTCGGGATACCATTTACTCCCTGAAAACTTAAATCCTGGAAGATGCTCACTGAATGTGAAAATAAGTCAGAAAAGAACTGCAAGAATAAAAGTGATTAAGTAGGGCCTTTAGTAGAGTAGGTACCAAATTGCAGCCTAATGGAGTTGGGCCTCCTGAGGTCAAATCCTGACACTACCTTTCGCAAGTTGCACAAGTTATTTATGTCTCTATGACCTAATTTCCTCACCTATAAAATGGGAATAAAAACGGTACTACCGCTGAGGGTTTTGAGGATTAAATAAACTAATCTCTGTAAAATGCTTAACTTACTGCATGGCACGTAGCAAGCACTCAATAAATGTACACTATTGTTATTATTAGATTTAGTTTGTATAGATTAGACTTGAGCTGCAACTAAGCACTAACAATCAAAAGTTTTGCCATTTCAGTGTAAAAGCATTAATACAGATTTCGGGAAAATTGGATGTGGTCGCAGGAAATTCTTTCAGCCCAGGGACAATTTGGCTTTAAAAATTCACCATGACATAGCTCCACAAATAATTTCATTCCTCTCTATTTGGTGAGAGCACAGACAAATTACAGAAGATGACAGAACTACCTAAAAAATCATCAGAGCTTACAATGCTGTCAGACACCCGTCTCGAGAGCCAGAAGCAGTTATTTCTATACGGTTACGTTTTAAGTAACATAGAAGGATTACTTGCGTAATTGTTTGTTTTTTATATCATAATCCAGATTTCTGCACAGAGTTACTGAAGAGACATTGACCGGGGCAGCAGAGATGCAATTTTAACAATTGTGCAATTCAGCAGCAGGAAAACTGTCTACACACCCAGCTTGTCTTTTCTTTCTTTGCTCCCTTCCTTTCTCTATATTCTAAAAGCTCAGGCTTATGCTTAAGTCCCAACTCTTTGAGGCCACAAGGGAGATTTAGAAATGCCTGCTTAGGAACCTGAAATAGAAATTTCCATCGAAGAGAGAGTAATATAAGTACTAGAAGAAGATGACTCACTGAATGCCCACTAGCATTGAACTCTTCGGTAAATGTGATACAAAGAAAAAGGAACAGATTGAAACCTTTTTTCCTTTCAGTTCTAAAACGGACACAGTCACCAGAGAGAGAAAGCAAGAAGCCTGGAGGCCCCAAAAGAGAACTACCGAGAAGCTATTCTAGGTAAAGCTCACACTTTTCCCTGGATGCTCCCAGGACGCTGAATTGCATTTTTGTGGTCCAGGTGCCATGGGACTTGGGAACCACTTGCTGGTCCCCAAGGGGCTAGCAGGGAGCAGGGGAACATCTCCCTCATTTCCCAGTGCCTCAGACATGGGGTACTCTTTGACAAGCCTGAGGGGAAGAAAATATTGATGTATAAAGTAGTACCCTAATCAAGAATTAAAATTTTGAATAAAGGGGTCAGTGTGTAGCCTCATCTGACACAAAGAGTGTAGACAGAAAAAGGGATGGTGAGACAAACACAGAAGGTGTTCATTTTAATCCTACATTTGCACCTGCGAAAGCTCACCACCATCGATCTTCAGAAGGTTCAGACTTATAAACACACAGATGAGCAGACTTTCCTTCTGAAATGAGATTTTAGCAATAGTCAGGTTCCAGTTCTCCAGATAAGGATGGTGTGTCCCAGAAAGTCACCAGCCTAAAGGATCATCGAGTGAGGGGCAATTCTAGGATTAGAACTCATGGAGCTAGAAGGAGGTGGCTGAAGTATTAGAGAAGAAGTAAATTTCCTGATAGCAATCGTTAGTCCAAAGAAAATGGAAAGGCCGGGAAACAAGCTTCTTCTGCTGGCAAGAGAGGTCAGCAGCCTCAGCTGGGAATTATCTACACGAATGATAGAGGCGTGAAGAGGAGAGGCTGTACTCGGGCCCAAAAGGATGTGGAGAACAGGGGGCGAGGAGGAGCCACAGAGCATAATCTGCTTTCTTACTGGAGATGCTGAGCCATCCGGAGCAGAGGAAATGGACCGTCTCAGCGATTCTATGGGAAAGTTATCCTATACTCAGGCTTTCTATCTGCGAGCGTCATGAAGTCAACGGAGCACTGTGCCAGGCACGAAATTATCCTTAACAAATAAAATTCTCATTTGCATGTAGCAGTGTAATTTTTTTCTTATTGCCACACAGGAGGGTCTCATTTAAGGCCATTTAAATCCTCTAACTTGAGTGATTTTAAAAAGGATGCTACTTATTTCATATCATATACAAATGTCAACAAATGACATTGATTTTCCAATACCAGGTAATCGCCAAACACCAAATGGGAAGTTAAAAAAAAAAGGAAAAGAGAAAAATCAGATCTGCCGAGGGGTCCTCACTGACCACTCTGCGGACCCGCTGTCATTTCTCATTATCCTTTTTTATGATTCCCCACACGGATTCAACCCAGGTGATTTGGTTCTTAGCAGAATGAATGTGAATTAATTCTGATCATAAATTTTAATGAGACAACACTTCTCAGATGTTCCAAATGCAAAACTTATCTTTTTCTGTGGTGAAACTGGAAATTCTTTTCTTCGGAAACCTTGATTGTTTCACCTCTGCTATTTTGTCTCAGTGGAACAATCTGCATATCAGTAAGGTTGGATGCGACAGAAGTGGAATCTCAGGCTTCCTGTATCCTTACCTCCATTCCGTGGTTACATATTTCTCCCTCCCTTTCATTCACAAGTTTTATAATTTTGCAGAATTACAAGTCGTACAGCATGACATCAAGCTTGATCCTGCCATTATGCCTGATTGTTCAAAATTACACTAGTCCCAGAATGTTGACAGAATTCCTTTCAATATTTTCTCTGTTGGTTTATTAAGTAGCAGTGTCAGACTTACAGAAATAATCATTTCTGGGGCTAGCTACTCGTTCAATTCTTTGAAGACTGACATCATATTAAAAAAGATTCCCCCCAATCTTCTTCTCTTCTCTCTATCCCAGTATATTTGACACATCAGAAATAATTAGAAGTAGCTTAATAAATACAGGAGACACTTCTCTTTACTATTCCAGGATGAATGAATATAGGAAAGCTTTGTTATCAGCTTTATTTTAGTTGGAAATTTGCATTCAGCATCAGCCGTTATCTTATGAAAAAGCAGATGCCCTAATGTTTCAGATTTCTATTTCTCCGAATCCAGCCCTACCTCCCAGGCACTGTTTGTTCCTTAGAGATAATTATTAATGGCGAAGGCACTTCTTCCCCTGAGGTGTCCCTCGCTTTCTCGTGCCACTTTTCATACGAGCAAGTTCAAGGCAGTGACTTTTCTATGTCACTTTTTAATATCAGGGCAGCTTGTTTCAAAGCAGGTTTCTGATTAGGATGGAAAAAATAAAACCAGGAGGTGATGATAAAACCTTGCGTTCAGAGCTCTCTCTTATTTCACACTCTCTCCTTAGAATGGGCACTGCCTGTTCTTTTCATCAAAGGCAGAAAATCTGTTTTGTATCCAAGGTAAATGGAGAATGCCCACATCTATAGTTCCTTTCAAAGCTTACTATTCTCATATATGGTAAAAAGCTATTACAAAGGGTCCCACTTTATCACGGTCTTGGTTGTATTGTTGGATAAATAAAGTCATATCTCGGCAAAATGATGCCTTCTATGCACCTCTCTAGGTGGATGGAATGCAATCTAATATTGGGGACATTATCCCTTTTCACTGATAATTACAACGAATTTTCTGAATCTCGGGTTCGTTGGTTGATATCAGCTCCTCTGACGAGCTCTAAGAAAAAAACTCTGCCAGATGGGTTTACAAGGAGAGAGGCCCATTCTAGCTGAAATCTCCTGACACAGTTCTGGGAGATGAGTTTCTGAGATGGCTGTGGTTTGATGGAAAAAATTCTTGACTTGGACAGATGGAATTGGGTTTCTTCTCTACCACTTACTAGCCACGTGGCTTTGAGCAAACCACTTATACTCCCTGAGGCTTACTTTATAAAACGCTGGTAATAATACCTCTTGAAGTTTATATAATAAATTGGACAGTGTATATGACAATGAAAACACTGGTTCCTAATAAAGCATCATACAAATGCTCAGGATTATTTTTTCTCAAATACCAACCTAGGCCTATGAGCAAATAAATCATGGACACCAAACAGAAATCTAGGGGGAAAAGTCACATAAAATATAATCATGTTTATTCAACACTAGGAATAGGGTTTTCTTCTAAAAAATATTACCATTTCTAAAATTTAATCTCATGTGTATATCATATATACAGGTGACCAATTTTCAAAAAATGATAATGCAGTAAAATACTCGAAACGACATACAGAGTAGACATAAATGAACACTTTTTAATAATTCGGGAGGCCTTTCATTGTCTTAGCACACCTAAGGGTCATAATTATGATTATCAGTGGCTAAATTACTGGAGAAATGGAGGGAATTGAAATGACTCTATGATATAACAGAATAAATTTTAGAAATTAAGTCATGCTATCCATTTTTAATATTGTCATATGTCTCTATTTCAAAAAAGTAGCATCACCTCAGTAATTCTAAGTTATCTGACCTGAGCTTTTTAGTGATTTGTGTTCTCTCTAAGGGGATGTTAACCACAGCAGAAATTTCCACATTCTAACATGTCAACAAGCACGTTGCCCAAACATAATGACTTGTAGGTGGTGTTTAAGGCGGGAGCTCTACTTCTCCGAATGTGGTGCGTCAGGCTTGGAAACAGCAGCAGAAGTAATCACAGAGGTGGGAAGCAGGGAGGAAATAATAAGCTCTGTCCTGACTAATTGATGGGACTGTCAAAAAGATGAAATGAATTCAAGTTTGAGGAAGACTTTGTAAGTTACTGGAATAGACAAATGTAAGGTAAATTGTTATTATAATTATTACTATTAATAGTCTCACTCAGTTTACAATGGATAAGTTATATACAGCTTGAAAGGGAAGAGTTCTTTTTCAAATGATGGTACGTTTATTCCTCCATCATCCAATTCTTTTTCTCAGCTTATCTCTCAGCCAACATGAGTGACATGTATAGTCTCTTCTTGTTTCCTTCTGTTTTTGGTATAGTTTGACACAGTTGGAATAGATGGGAAGATCTTGCAGAGAATAGAGCTGCAAGTGAATTTGGAAATTTTAAAAATAGCTGCCTGTGAATAGTAAGGTATAAAGGTTTCTTCTATAGAAGGTTAAAGATGCTCTTTTTTAATATGGCTAAAAGCATGTAGCAATTATTATAGGATGGTAGAATATTCTGAGGCTCAATATCTGCAAACTGTATCCGTTAGGATGCCATTGTCACAAAAGGCAGACAGATGTCATAATGATCTCTACTCTGAGCTTGGCCATCTGAATTGTCTCCTTGAAATTAATAAATCTGCATATGTGCATGTGTGTGTGTTTGCAGGCATGGGCCCTTAGAATTGTATAATTATAAACACACAGTTACACAAAAATATGCCACAGTGAGAACCAAGGGCACATTTGGCACAAAACTATCAACGATCATCCGTAAGCCAATTAAAAGTAAAACTAGATGAATAAAAGTAGATATTCATTTCCCCACTACGGGAAGGACTGTTTTCATCTCTTTAATTAATTAACACAAGCATCTTTGAATACTGCTGTAAGCACAGCACAGTGCTTACATGGGGAGGGGAGAAAGTATACAGTGGTTTTATAATGGGCAGTACTTTCATAAACAGAATGAAGGAGATTTACATCAGCTAGCATGGAATGATTAATATACATATTACAGGTTTTTTGTAATTGAGCCTACTACTCCATGGTGGTCACTGAGTTCTGTAGAAGAGATATTTTTAATTGACATAAGTAGCACCTTCTCCAGCATATGGCCATTTACCCGTCACAAGTACTTCCAAAGCTTCTCCCAGGACACTATGCCCATGACAACCTCAAATCTAAGGAGTCAAAACTACTAGTAAATCCATCATGCTTGTCAGCCCACATTCACAGCTAAAAGGGTTTTCCTTCTTGTTTGTAATGGGACATTTAAAGCACTAGAGAAAAAGTCGTACCCTACTTACTACAAAACCTATCCATACCTACTTACCATAGAAAACCCCACAAGCTTCAGAACATGGGCTCAGGTGGAAGCACACACTGCTTCCCCACTGCCAAGGGCACCATTCTTTATCCCATTATCAGTGCAGCTAAGCTGGGATCCTTTGAAATAGCGGAGCACAAAGAATTAAGAGTCTTAAAAACTGGGTCTGACATTTTGTCTACAATATGATCAACCTGACTTATGAGTTGGCCCTTATCATTATTTGTTCAAAAATATGCCTGTACCATGACCCAGGCACTTGGGTCAAGGTGAGAGCATAAGATGAATTATCATCTATTTACTCTCCTCAAGAAACTTACCATTGTACAAGCAATAACTTCAAACATAGAAAAGATCTTAAAAATTAATCTTTTCTCACCTTTGAAGAATTCATGTGTTTGTTTTTGATATAACCTAAAATTTTATTCATTATAGAAGTGAGCATTAATATCTATGTCCACAGCTTTAGAAATTAAAATAAAAGAGTTAACTAACAGAGGTAGTGAGTTAAATGGTGAGTTGGCAAACTATGACCAGTGGGCCAAATCCAGCCTGCCCCCTGTTTGTGTAAATAAAGTTTCACTGGACCACACTCATGCTCATCTGCTTATATATTACCTATGGCTGCTTTTGAGCTACAACAGAAGAGGTGAATAGATACAACAGAGAATATGTTAATTAAAATTGGATGGTGTGCTTAAAAAATGGAAGGTACCTATTTGTCTATTTTCCACTTTGGTGTGTTCTTTTTGGGAATCTATTTCTGCAGGATATTCTGAGTGACTTCTTAAGGAATGTGTGTTTGTTCCCTCTCTGATACTAGGAAGAACCAAAAAAAGGATGGTGAATAAGTAGTATTGTAAGACATAGGTAGGGGGAACATAAATTAGAAATGAAGGGACTTTACAAGCAATGCTTTTAAATCTCGACTTTACCACTTCATTCACACCCAAATGGGTCAAGTGCTGAAGTTTTGGTGCCTGTGGTGGGGCTAAGAAGAAAGGCTGGAGTTGAATAATTAGGACAATAATGGCGTTTATTTAACCAGTCCTTAGAAATGTTTATAATGTTGTGAGAACTGCTCCAATTCCTGAATGTCCCAACTTTATCCTGAAAAGAAACTGGCAAAAAAAACTGCTTAAGATAAATTTTTGCAAAACTTTGCATGGATGGAACTACGTAGCTAACTGCCAAAGATGCTCCAATTTAATTATGCCCGGCAAGTTGGCTGGGCTTGTCTGGCATTTCATTAGCAAAAAATAAACTTCACTCTTCTGCCTGAGAAAATAGCATTTGTCATATTTTGGGGGACAGCAAATCTCAGTGTGATACTTCTTGGTACGAAAAATAATATGTCTGAAATGTGCATAAATAAAGCTTTAAGATCTTTTCTCCAACATGGTAACTGACCATCCCAGAAAATCCATGTTTTAGGCATGTGACTGAATAAAGGTCACATAAAATATACCTTTAAATGTTGAAAAAGATCACAGAGAAGCGATGTCATAAAAGTAAGAGGACTGATCTGGAAATTGAGAAAACAGACTCCTGTGACACTTCTAAACGAATTGTGGTGTTCTGTGCAAGTCAATAACTTAGTCTTTATTGAATTGAAGCTTTTTGGGGGAGTAAAATATAGGTAAACTATGGATGCTGGGAGAGAGGTTAAAGATACTTGTATATTTGTGACTCAGTTACTGTTCAGAAGGAAAGGTAAAATTAAAGACACAATGTATATAAAAATATATATATTTAAATGATCAGCTTCCTGACTCAATTGTCAGCAGTGGAACCAACTGTTTCTGTACCAAATTCTTATCCAAAGATGTCTGAATTCAGTTGAAGGAAATAAGTAGGTAACAAGTTGTTAACAGCTATTGGTGGACCATGCAGCTCACAGAAATACAAATTAGAAAATGACAGTTAATTCAATGACCGGCATATGCACAGGGTACTGATAAGAATAATTGGGATGGAGGGTGACAAGGCATAGAAAGGAAAGATTCTTGGAGGAGGTGACACACTTGTGTTGACTGAAGAAAGATTAGGAGTGGGCCAAGGAACAGGAGTGAAAAGTGACTTAGAGGCCAAGGAGTCTGTAAAAGCAAAGCGATGATACGGCTTATACCTAGAATTCCCAGCTATTGTGTGCTGCTGGAGAGCAAAGTTTAAAACAGGAAATTGTTAGAGATAAGACTAGAGAGAGGCAGGAAGTAGCATATTTAGGGGTAGAATTTAAGATGGGGCTATTTTGGGCTTTATCCAGCAGGGCAGGAAAACACAAGAGGGTTTTAAGCTTGCAAGTGGCAGGTTGACTTTGGGTTGTATGCTTTGGGTTGTATGTAAGATGGATTTGATGGTGACAAGGCTGGTGGAAGAAAAGCCATCTAAATGGTGCAGATGCCCAAGCAAGAGATAAACCACAGCAAGTGGCAGTAGGTCTGAGCTACAACAGTGGTAGTAATGATGGGCAGTACAGTCAGATTCAAGAAGTATTTCGGATGGAAGATTAGCAGGTCCTGGTAATGGGTTTGATGTGAAAAACAACAGAAGTGGGCAATGAGAAGCCAAAAATGACCCTGGGGTTTATAGTATGGGTGAATGAGTAGACAGCAGTTCTACAAAACTATGCAGAGAGCACTGATGGAAAAACCAGGTTACGGGAACAATGAGGAGGTTTGTTTGCACATGTTGGGCTGGAGGGTACCCAATGGACAGGGCAGGCAGTTGGATATTCGAGTCTGAATTGCAGGAAAGAGATCCGAACTATAGTACATTTAAAATGTCTGAGTAACTGTAAATCATGACAGTGAATGAGAGTACAAAAGGAAAGTGTGGGGAGTGAGAAACGCAATGGGCTGAGGATGAACCCTGGGGAAGAGGAAGAAAAGAAGGCCATGAAAGAGACAGAGAAGGAACAATTAGAGGATGATCTGGCAGGTATGGTGCTGTGGAAGCCAAGGGAGCAGGGAACTTTAAGGAAGACGGAGTGATTAATGGGGCCAAAAGTTCAGAGAGAGCCAGGAAAGACCCCATAGTCAGTGGATTTAGCAATCCAAGAATCATAAGTTCCATTGTGAAGTGAAAGCAGGTATCAGATGCTGGGAATTGTCAAGTGGAGACAAAGCAATGTGCAAAGCACATATAGATCACATTTTCAAGAGGTTTGAGTGAGATGGGGAGTAGAGAGATCGAAATGAAGATGGACGGGGACCAGAACAAGGGAGAGGACTTTTAGGACAGGGAAAACACAGGGATACACTTGAACAGATGACCCGAGTCATTGCAGATGCCTGAGTGACAGCTGAGACCACAGCAAACTCAGCTATGGCTCCGTCAATGGCTGTTCCACCCACTTCCCTTTCCTCTTCCATCAGTCCTTTCTGTTCTTCTACTACATTCACATTTGAGAAACTTTCTGGTCAATTAGCCCTAGTCCTAGGATGGCAGGTTCTTTAGCAAGCAAACACGAAATGAGATAGGCAGATTCATAATTTTCTTATGACATCTCCTAAGAAAATCAGAGAAAAGATTTTTTTTCTTAAATAATTACTGTTTTAAAAAAATCTCTTCCTCAATTCCTATTTAAGCCCTGTCAGTCATTACTAGAGTGCTTATACTTTACTTTATAATAATGCCTTTGTGATAGATGTACAGACACATTATGAGTCATTGAACATAAGATCTGATTTATTCATCGATGGCAAATATATGTGCAGTTAGTTTTCTTCAGTTTAGAATCTCCTACACTGGGAAGGGATGGCACAGCATAAATAGAGGCTCATCTGGATATAAATAGAATCGAGATTCTCCTGGCTTTGTCACCACCTAGCCCCTGTGACCTATATAAGTCCTTCCTCCAAGTTCAGCCTTCATTTCAACTATGTAATAAGATGCTTCCATCTGATGGTTTCCTCATCCAGAATTTCCAAGTAAAAGAAAACTATGACCAAAACTCCTGTTGTATTTTCTAAGATTTAGGAAATTACATCAAATATGTTCTGAAGCAAATATTAAACAGTTACAAGGTCATAAAATTATGGCATATATCATGGGAGAGAAATACCTACTGGAAATAATTAGAAAAGATAGTTTATACACATAGTCTTTTCTTTTTTCAAATGAAAAGCTCATTTGAATCACACAATATTTTTCTTCACTTTCAAAGTCTAATATCAAGTGTTCGATGAATCAAAGCAGGATTGTTCCAGCCACAGTACACACGCGAGTGTCTCCAAAAGCAAAGTCAGAATGACAATTTCTGGAGACAAATGATTCATTTCTGTTTCGGCTCTATTCACTAGAACATAACCACAGTTGAGATTCAATCTGAGGTTCAGTAATACAAAGTCCATGCCTTTGGTTACCACACAGACAGCAGTTTCCCTCTATAGTGTCTCCCTAGACAATGCCAAATGAAATGACCTCAAAGAACTCTGGTGTGTGGGAACTAGGAAATTAAAAAATGCTTTTAGCTCTATATAACTTCAACATGTTAGTATATGTTAATACTTTGTGATCCTGGATTAAAAATAGAATAAATCCAAGTGCAAAGACATAGCCTTAATTCTCTTTCTTCTTCATTCCATAGTCAGAGAGAAAAACATACAGTCAGTATGTTTGGCCCTCTTTCTGGAATTTATTATATACCCTCACTCAGTCTTGCTCTACTTGTAATTCCACCCTCAAATAAGCAAAACCTTTGAACAATTTCTAATTCCTTTCTCTTCTTTACTGCTTCTGAGTCGTCCTTCTGTGGCGCTGGGTTTTGTTAATGTTGTTATTCTATATGCTCATTTCCTTCACGTCTACGAAATTTCCCACCTTTTAATTTCACGTCACATCAACAGGCCCAGTCCAGGACTAGCCTGAATTATTATGGCCTCTTTTATCTGGTCCCCTGATTTGTGAACATTAAAACTCTTCATCTGCCTTTACATGGCTTTCAAACTTCAAGAATAAGCCTGTGGTCAATACACAGCAGAACTGCTGGGGCTGCTTCCCTATTTTCCCTGGACCTCATCACTTCTACTTCCTCCACAGAAGAAAGTTTCATGTTGACACTTTATTCTGTAGGCTCTCCTAGCTTCACAGTCTACAGGGGCGCCTCACCCTGCCCTATCTGCTCTGTCTCTTAACCCTCTCCAGTCGGCCATATTCTTCTCCAGCAAGTCATCTCGAAGCCCAAATCATTCAGTCATTCCTCTTTCATTACTAAGCCTTCTCCCAAAGGGTGTCCTGAGTTTGTGATGATGTCTTCAACTCATCCAGTCTTCTCCCTTCCTTCCCTCAGCAATGCCTGGCTTTAGCCTTCTGTGAGAAATCTACCCTTGCTGGCAATGTCTAGAAAGCAAACATACCTTAGTTGTAATTTCTCAAGCACACACCACTAGCTATGCCATCCCTTTTTAAAATACCTAAAATTACCCTAGGATTTGCATGTTTTATACCTTCATGACTTCAGTGGTATTTTCTCACTCCAAATTTATTATATCTGTATCTCCTTTATTAGACACCAAGCTCCCCAAGCGCAGGAATTATATAACTATAAGTCAACCTTTTTTGGGTACTGTCCAATCATCATTTAAAAAATAATTTTAATAGTGACAATAATACAGAAAGTATTATGCAAATTTTCCTGTTCTTCCAGGAGGACATAATGAACCACAAGATATGTGGTCTTGGTAACTACACAGCTTGGCTCTAGCAGCTCCCCAGTGGGTTCTGAAAGCACTAAGCCTGTTTCTCACCTTGCTCCCAGTTCTGTGGAGCTAATCCAACCACAGACTTGTCTTTGAAGTCAACTGGAACATCATGCATGGGTGAGCTCCAGAGAGCACACAAAAGCAGGGAAAGAAAACTGACATGTTATTCTTAACCAAAGGGACTGTGCTATTTCCGTGTTTCTATACACACTTGGGCATCCCACAGACTTCAAGAGCCTGCAGATGAAGTAGGAGAAAAAGCTGAAGTTAGCAGTGTCTTGCAAATGGGGAATGGGCAGCAGATGAAGCCGCAACAGAATGAAAGTTTTAAATATCTAGTAAACAATTCTCATTTGTTTTCTTTGTCCAAGATCATACAAATCACACATATAAATTCTTCAAGGTAGAAAACTCTTCCCTGAGAATGTCAAGCTCTTCTGGAAATGGCATCCACTCTTTTTTTTTTTTTTAACATCTTTATTGGAGTATAATTGCTTTACATTGTTGTGCTAGTTTCTGCTGTATAACAATGTGAATCAGCTATACGTATACATATATCCCCATATCTCCTTCCTCTTGCGTCTCCCTCCCACCCTCCCCATCCCACCCCTCTAGGTGGTCACAAAGCACCGAGCTGACCTCCCTGTGCTATGCAGCTGCTTCCCACTAGCTATTTTACATTTGGTAGTGTATATATGTCTATGCCACTCTCACTTCGTCCCAGCTTACCCTTCCCCCTCCCCGTGTCCTCAAGTCCATTCTCTATGTCTGCATCTTTATTCCTGTCCTGCCCCTAGGTTCTTCAGAACCTTATTTTTTTTTTAGATTCCATATATATGTGTTAGCATACGGTATTTGTTTTTTCTGACTTACTTCACTCTGCATGACAGTCTCTAGGTCTATCCACCTCACAACAAATAACTCAATTTCGTTTCTTTTCATGGCCAAGTAATATTCCATTGTATATATGATGGCATCCACTCTTAATCTAAGACATAACAATTGCCTTGTAGGCGAGCATTCAATTCCACGCAACAGCCAGTTATCTAGACTATTTACGGAAAAGGAGTTGTGCTCATGAGAATGAGAGGCACCATCACCATCTTCAAGAAGAAAAGCATAAAGCAGCTCTCATAGCATATAGCCCTCCACGGCCACTCACAGAGTGCACTCTCAAACAGCATCGGTCTGCAATATGGCAACATGGTGAAATATAAATTACAGCTTTAACATTGCTTCTCATAGTCAAGCACATGAAACTAAATGACATTTTGAAAATTAACTAAATTTATTTTGTACCTGTCTTTTGACCCTGCAAGTCCTTGCCTAAAAACAAATTCTACAGAAATAAAAGAAACAACAAGAGGACCTAATACCTAACAACTACGTATGCTTAAGTGGGTTTATTTTACCTCTTCAAGCCTCAGTGTGGTAATTTGTAAGCTGCGGATAATAACAGTACTTCCCTTATAGCCATGTGGGTATGATGCCTGGCATGTGGGAAATGGTCAAGGAATGTTAGTAAGGTGGGTGTTGTAATCCTTATTTTTCAGAGAAAGAAACTGTATTTCAAAGATGCTAAACAATTGGTCCAAGATATCACCAGGTCTGGGATTTGAATCTAATTTGGTTTGATTCTAAGACTCTACACTTCCTGCCTCAAAGGCTGCTGCTTAACTTAGAGTCCCAAAGTGAACAAGAAAAGGAGACATCAGCTGAGAAGATTCTCCAAATTCCATCCCGATAATCATTCTAGGATTCCTGTATTCTAATAAGCCTTTCTCCCAAAAGTGTGTGTTCAAATATTACAATATTAGACTTTCAAAAACCATTCAAGGTCCTCAAATCACAGAGTACTAAACTCAAATGTAAAAAGGACTAAAGCCATGACTAGTCAATATAGCCTAAAAAATGAACATAAACCTGAAAAATCTGACAATCGTAGATTACTAACAAGATGTGGATTCACCATAGGTGCAAGAAAAAGGCTCTGTGCTCCTGGACATAGATGTAGCACTCTCATTCCAGTTTCACCTTTAAATATTTCCAGATGAAGCATAAAAAGTTATATTTGCCATTAGAAGTATCATTCATCAAAATACTTTGGCTACTTTATTGGGGGAAAGAACAGTATGACAACGAGCAAGTTATGCCTAAGTTAAATGAAGAGTGAGCTTGCCGGAGATGAACTGAAGAGGTATGCCATCCCCTCAAACAATGAACAAGGTGAGGATATCCACACTCAAATTTATTTACTTTTAGATGTGGGATGCTGAAATTACATTTGGAGAAGACAATGGACATATCATGATCCAGCAAGTGAAAATGAAATTGAGAATCGGTGAATCTCTAACTCAACAAAAACTTGATCTCTTTTTTCCTAAATGCTTTCTTTTATTTCTTCTGGTTCACAAATTTAACCATTTTCCATATTCCCTGATGTAGAATTCTTTGGCCTTCTCAAGTTTTCCTTTTTATCTGTTTCATTTTTCTTCAAATGGTATGAGCCTACATGTGTAGTTTTAGGCTAGATAGACTGTCTCTAAGTCTCTGATCTTCATGTTCTCAATCCTACCGGGGAGGTAGAGAGAAATCCTACTGGGGAATTTTTCAACCATAACTTTTTACATTGCGTTGAGTTCAAAAGTGCCTATTGCAAACGGCTATCAAAATGAAATGCAGCTCACAGCAGACAGCAGTGAGAGGAATTCCTTATTTGGGGACAGTGAAGTCTTTCACAAGTCACAGGGAGGTGTGTCATGTCTCTGCTCTCATTACCTGTTTAGACAGGTAGATGGTGAACCCTGCTTCCCAAAGACACCAAGAATCGAGAACTGCTACATTCTAGAGAGGATGCTCCAATCTAGTCTCCAAGTATCCTTCTGTCTGATCTTCCCCATGACGTGTCTATTATAAGTCCATTCACACGCTAGGATACGAAGGAGAATCAGTTCGTTGCTGCCCCCTCACCCGGCCCCTTAAAATAGGACATTTGTCTTCCCTGCTTAGTGGCCGCCAAACACTGTCCATAGGAAATATCTGGTGGGATTGGGGTGTGCCTTTTTCTACCCAATTCTTCCCTTTCCTGAGCAGAGAAAACAAAAATGGTCAAGGCCCTTCCCTCTATGTCTACAATATACAAACTCCTCATGATAAAAGAAGAGAAATAATTAAGTTATCACTGGGCTTTTCAACACAGTTCTCAATGTAACTAAGGGTAAACACTTCAAGGCTTGTTAAGCAAAGTTTTAAAAATTTTTGGCTGACTAATCTTTGGCTTTGGAAGATGATAATCAACATGCAAACAAAGTTTTGTTTTTCCTTAAAATCTTGAAAATTCATATTCGAGATAGAAACTGAAAATTGAACCAATCCCAAAGCTCTTTGCTTAATGTTAGACTTTATTTGGAATAGAGTTGTTATCTACGTGGGCGAATGGTGTAATAGTTCTGTCAAGAGAGCAAAGCTATGGGCAGGGCTTTATACGTACAGGGATGTTGTTAAAGGCAGCTTTGAAAAGTTTTCCATTTCATAGAATATGTTAGCCTGTCTTCTCAAGATAGCAAGAAAGTTGAAGTATTTCAAAAAATATTTCAATTTACATTTGTGTCCAAATTTTGGAAGAATAGCGCAAACTATAATTAAGGTAATGGTAAACTCCACCTCCCCACACACATATTTTATTATAAATCGTCAATTAAAGTAAGGCATTTTTAAGTTTTGGACAGTTGAATTAATGACTAACTAACCATGTAACACAGTTAATTTTTTTTAAATCCTCGTGAAATGAAACTTTTTTGCTGATGAAATCAATTGAAAATTGTAAAATCTATTTTCAAGAAGTAGCCTTTATTCTAAATGTTCTCATTATTGTTCTCACTACAAATAATCTGAAACAATATTCTGAGCCCAAAAGCTATATTTGATTGTTAATACTGTTTTCCACCTGTGAGAAAATAGCTTCTCCCTTCACAGTACTGAAGCATGATTACTAAGAGTAATTTTATTATATTATCCAATTAGTTCTTTAGAGTTCTTTTTCTCTCTCCAATTATACTATAGTTGATGAGGGAAAGATCACATTTTCTCCTTTTATAAAATCCTCCACAGTGCCTTTAGCAACAATGGTCAGACAAGATAATTAAAGGAAAAAAGCCAATTGAATAATTGAGTAAATAAATGATTTGAATTCTTCCCAAATTTATGACAATAATTATGATTATTGAGTAAAAGAGAGACCAATTTAATTAGAAAGATCATATACTCTACCAACGTTTGCCCAACTTGGAATGGAAAAAATAAAATGCCCTAAACCATGTAGAAATCCTGAACTTCATAAAATAGTTTGTTTTGCAGTAAAGAACCACAAATTCTTTGCCATATATACTGACATTTCCTAATGTATTAACCCAACCAAAAAATAAAATAAAATAAAACCACTAAAGAGATAACTTACTAGAGGTGGTTAAAATTTTTATAAATACTAGAAATTCAGTGAGCAACTGGGTGAACTGAAGTGGATTGGACTGGATGGCATTGCAATGTATTTGTAGGATTAAAGTACAATGAAGACTAAACTCTGGATTCAAATCTTTCTAGCACTTAGAAATCACCAGCTCTAAAAACAAAATGAAACAAACAAAAAAAACCCCAAAGAACAAACAAACAAACAAAATCCACAGATCTCAATCTTTAAGATGATATGCTGCCCGTTTATACAGATAATTCTATTCTTATACCATTTTCCTATTTGTCAAAACTATTTCCCTGGACTGCATATAAGCACAACATCAGATGGGAGGCAAGGTATGTTTCATATTTCCATTATGTAAGTATACACACCTCTTGGGTGAATTTCTTGTCACTTGCAAGTTATACCATTCTTGTTATTTCTTTTAAAATTAAAATTAAAAGCTGCTAACATGAAACTATTTTTGTAAATGTCACCAAATGGAATTTCTTCTAAAGATCAACAGCATCATCATACGACACGCCTAAAAATGGAATGGTATTATTCGTGCGTCACTTAGAGCCTTTTACATATTAAGTCCGCAGCCAACAACAAAACAGAGGACTCAAGGAACCTTAAAAAAAAAAAATCTTTTGACCAAAATGAGTTATTAACTTAGCATATTTTAAAATATCTTCTTTTTGTTTGTACATTCAAATTGATATGCAATGTCCCCAAATTTATACAGTTCAAATTTGAGAGGGATCCAAAGGTTTTACCTGAGCGGTGACAAAACAACCAGTTAACTCAGAGAAAATAAAATCTTCAAAGCACTCAACTGATTGAAACTGTGTAGAGGAGAAAACGGGCTGATTAAACATTTCCCTTTCCAACTGCATGTGGTGCGTTCTTATGGTAAATCGCAGGGGCTAAATATTGTTCTCCATTGTGCACCCAGGTGGCAGCGAGACACCAGCAATTAAACACTGTAGCTAGGTGCCAAGGTTCATGCCTGAAATTAGTGTCAAAATGAAAGGACCAAAGAAAGTTAGGGTTAAAGGGGAGACAAGCTCATCCTCTACATTTTACCACCATCAACACAGCATGCAATAAGCAGATAAGCATTTGGAACACAGTTTCATTTTTGGAACTCTTAAGGACTGTTCAGCTGCTACTGTTACAATACTGACTGCAGAAATATTCCTTGTTTCTTTTTTTTGTTGGAGTATAATTGCTTTACAAGGTTGTGTTAGTTTCTGCTGTACAACGAAGTGAATCAGCTATCTGTCTACATATATCCCCTCCCTCTTGGACCTCCCTCCCATCCCCACCCCGATCCCACCCATCTCATTACCCTCGCTTCATCCTCGCTTATCTCAACTAGGGATGCCCAAAGAATGGGGCTGCTTCGGCAGAGGACCCCCATGTAAATTAGAGTGTACACATACGCTATCATGTTCACTGGTTCAGTGTGCAAACTTTCCAGCTTGCTTCACCCAGGAAAATTAGTACATGTTACATATGTATTATGTATTAGTAATACCTCCTTTAAGTAAGCCCTATAGTCATATCTATGTATACAAGTCATGGCTCTCATAGTCAGTAAAATAGCTCCATAGCAGAGGTCAGATGTAGTAGTTGCTTTAAGAAATATCCACCTGGATTTTCCTACGAAGTAAACTTTCTACCTTAAGCATTGATTTTGAGAATCCATAAAAATATAGACCTATATATTTCCCTTGAGATTTCAAGGCTACATTTTTTAATATAATTGAGTAAAAACATCAATAAAATTAACAAGAAGAGCTGCTTGTTGATATAGGAGATTTGCACTAGGATTTTGAATGCTGAATTTGAATTTTATTGAAAAAAAAATCCAACATGAAGTATTAACTAATAAAACTTTATGATGGTTAAGAGAATGGCTCTTTTGTGGGGAGCAGTGGCCAGCAACTTCTGCATCGTGGGCCTGAATAGCGATGGAAAACATATACAAACAGAACACAACTGCATTTTCTCTTAGAAACACCAGAAAGTTCATTACATGTCTTATGTATTAATGTTGATGAGTGACAATTTACTCTCAGAAGAAGCAAAAATATATTTGAAAGTAAAGATTATTGTGTATATTTATACATCCCTTAATAGGATCCTTGACCCTTATTAAATATTTAAAGGTTTTTGAAGGCCCTGGGCTATAAATTTTAGGAATATTATTTTCTTTTTCACTGTGAACTTTCTGTCTGTTATCCATCTCTCCCTCCTTGGGTCCTCTCTTGCCCTCATCCCAGCCTCAAATGTATATTAACTATATGATCTGTGCCAGGCGCTGTACTAGGCAGTGGGGCTCCTGCTTCCAAGCCTTCCAGTCTTAGATTTTTTACTTTCTTATTTTACTGTTGATTCTCTGAACTCTTGCCAACATGTCAGTTGGGTACATCTACAAACACTGAAGCAGCCGGCACACAGGAAATATGTGAAATGTTACCCACCCACAAGTCACTTTGGTTGTTGCAAATGTCACATATCAACACAGATAAAAGAATTTTAGGATTTTATTTCTAAGACAGGGCTTTGACCCAGACATTGAAGCATGAGAAGCATTGAGAAAGCTGTGGCAAAACTGTCTCAGGTGCAGGAATGATCAGAGAAAATGCAAGGCAAATCTCAATGCAGGGCAATGAGCAGATCAGCCTTCCAGTGTAGAAAATTCCGGTTTAGAAATAGGCAATAATGCGATCGAAAAGAAAGACTGAAGCCAAATGGTGAGAAGTCTGAAGAAGTTTCGAAATTTGAAAATGTTATCTAATAGGTTCTGGGAAATCCATAGATGCAAAGGAAAATTACATAATGAAAGTATCAAAGTCCTTGTGAGTATCTGTTCTAAGGGCAGAGACTTGCCTGTTAGAGCCACTTCTTTTTTTCTAAACATCTTGAGCAGCCTAGGCCATCATAAATGCTCAATAATATTTGTTGAATGACTAGAAGAATGAATAGAGTCTGAAAGACCTGGGGTTTAAGTCATCTCAGCTGCTTACTAGCTCTGTGACCTCCAGGGAGTTACTTAACTTCTTAAAGCCTCAGTTTCCTTATCTGCAAGGAGGGACAGTGATACTACCTTTCACATAATGTAATTGAAAGAATCAAGGTGAGGGCTTAGCACATTGACTGGCATATAGAAAATAAATGTTAGCCATTAATAATTAGAATTAGAGGTCCCTTAAAATAGTATAAGGAGCTTTGGAAGGAAGTGTAAAAAGCAGTAAAACCAACTTAGTGTCTGCTGCATCGTGGGTCTGAATATCAATAAGACAGCTTATTAAAACTCATTGTGATTGTTTTGCCAATATAGTTCTCTAAATTGGTATGTATGCCTAGAATATATTTTAAGCCATTTAAAGAATAGGCAAGAGAAATACAAGTTCCAAAATGATATGGATTGTGATGTGATTGATGATATAGGAGTATCTGGTAAGACTTCTATAATCTGCAACATCAGGCAAATAATAAATATTGAATCAATGGTGAATATTCAGTTAAGGGCTACAAGAACAGTATCTGGCACAGGGTAGGCACTGAATATGTGTTTGTGGAATGAACAAATGAATATTTTCTAAATCTGTATGGGAAGACATTATTGTAATTTATTTGATGTCTATTTTTCAAATTTCTAGCAAACTGAATTCTTCTTCAAAGATTTCCTGAAAATCCAATACTTTTAAAGATGCCTACAGTAAACTATGTTAAAACCCTTGAGATTGTGATAATTAACTATACACCATATGTTCCTGATCATGGTAAGCTACCTTGTCTTCCTTTCTCTAAGGACACTCCTAGCGTTATGGTATATTTTAGTCTTTGCTTTTGGACTGTGAACTCAATTGTCAGAAAAATACAGGAAATTCAAGGATTTATGAATCATCGTGCTTAAATAATACCAAACAACATTAAGAATATAAATAATGGCTTAGAGATATTATTAAGAATGTAAAAAGGTTCTGTTCACTATATGGTATAGGATCATAAAGTCTAGCGCCTTTAGAAGGACTTGGGTCATTATAAGTCTATATAGGCCATCTTTTGATTAAAAAAATTATAGACACCATTAAGCAAATAACAATTTTCACATTTTAAAATCTGAACAAATTTTAAATGTTTCAATTAATTATTAGTGAGTGATAGAGTACATAGTTAAGCTTTTGAGAAAAATTTTATTTTCTTAATTCATTCTGGTATCATTTAAACAAAAGTATTTGACTGATGGCTATGCAAATTAAAATCTGTTGGATCTCGGAGGTGATTAAACACTAAACACCAGTAGATAAAACTTTACCATGTGACCTTGCCACCATGCTAGGATAGTAAGTTGGGGCAAATCCATTAGTTATCTAAGAGGTCCCCTCCCCTGCCACTTCTTTCTCTATAATAAATTTTCTAGAGGATGGTCAATGTAATTTGAGGTTTGCCACCTGGCAAACTATTTTGTGGAAAATAAACTAACATAGCTGAAGGAAAGACTTTATTGAATTACGCAAGTAACTTGCCACTACTGGGAAAACCCTGTATCCTAATATCAACCACTTGAACAACATCCCAAGGCCAACTCAAATTTTTCAGCACTTCATACACAGTTTCTAATAAAACAAGTTTGGGGTTTTTTTTTTTTTTTTTACCCCAAACTCAGACAAATATGTCAGACAATTACCTTCAAAGTCAATACAACTTTCTAGGTGACAGATAAGAATAATGATACACCAAAAAGACAAAAACCAAAACTATAGGAGGCAGAAAGAAACTAAGAGTAACCAATTACTCTGCAACACTGGTATTTGGAAAGGAATATTAATTACAAGAAGAAAGCAAACTTGGGAAATTTTAGTAAACACATTAGGAGAGGAGAATAATCTGATACTAGAGCTTAATTTTACTTTTATTAAAAAATGCACTTGCGGCATGTTAATTCAGCTATAATATTATATTCTGTCTTTAAATATTCACTACAATCAAGCTAAATTCCATAAAAATTTTCTAATTAGCATTTAGAACAATGCAGTTTGGAAGCTAATGGCTTTGTGTAACATACACAGAAAAAATGATTTAAGGATTTCATTTTGACTTACATGAAAATTAATATAATATGTCACAACTCCAGTTCCCAAAAGATTTGATTCTTTAAAAGCTATGTGATTAACTTTACTTGTGTCTACATCTCCTGAAAGAATTGAGGTGCAAAGATGTTTCTGGTAACATTAGCTGCAATCAAATTAAGTTTATATATCTTCACCTACCTATTCAATAAAGATAGATATAATAACTGCACATTTATACACATATTTTTTATTTCTTAGACTATTTAAAAATTTTTTAAAATACATGATAGCTGGAAGAAAAGTCAAGTAAATTTCGTGATAGTGTATAGTAATAGTATCTATTCCTCCTGTTTTCTCAGCCCTCCCTGACTTACATGAATGACTCTTTGTTGTTTTCCTCTTTAAACCACAAACTATCATATGGAATATGCCTCCCTTTAAGATACACCTAAATCTTGTAAGGAATTACCAAATTAAAATAGGAGGAATCTGGAAATACTCACTGTTTTATCTCAGGAGTTCAATACAATTGCTTCAGCTGAGATAAATTCGTGAAGACTTTTCTAAAATACTTTTACATAAGGATAAAATGATTTCTATGTAAGAAACAATTACCAGCCACACATTATTATCACCAGAAAATTGTAAGCTAGAATGAGCAATAAAAACACTGTATTTGGAATGAGATATTAGAGAATAGCTATTAAAATATTTTACTCAATTTCTATTACACCTTAAAATGAAAGTCATCAAATTGTCATTACAGGCCTTTTCCTCAGATTCTTCAGAGACTGAATTTAATCATTTCAGGAAATTGAGTGCTACCCAACATTCACTTAAATCCTTTGAAATAACAGTAAAGCAAAATACAGTGTGAAATTTGTAAGACATTTTATATTACAATATGTCCGTATACACACATACATACATACCACATCCCGGGGAATACTTGTCTTCGCATACCTGGAATTAAATATTTCTTGTGAAATTAACCACTCATATAACGTATTACCTTCAAGAAGACCTAAGTAAGAAACCCAAGTTAAGAAGCCACAATTAAGCTTTGCAAAACCTCACTCTTAATAAAGCGCTAAAGTAGCAGTTTAAAAAAATACCTTCAAAAATCAATTTTCTGGAAATTACCTTTACCACAGTTATTACTTGTACAACAGAGCATAGAACTTTTAACTGCTGTTCAACTAAAGAGCTAAACATTAGTTGAATTAGTCTAGTTATACTAATAAAGGACTAAAATAAACCTTACGTGTATTTTCAGAAAACTAGCACTCTTTGAAGAATTCTTAAGCCGGAAGAGACCATCCATATCCCCAAATCCTGTTTTTTTTAACCAGTTCTAGAAATGAAATCTACATAAAATAGATAAAGATCATTTTAATTGATCCCCCAAATGATTTTTTTCTAAAATATAAAAGTCTGCTTATTTTCAAGGCTGAAAGTAAACATACAAAGTATCTGATTCTGTTTTGTTAATAAAACCTAGTCAATCTTTAGCAAACGACTAACAATAAAATTCCCTAAGATAGTTTCTTCTTTAAACCTTTTATGTTAAGAACAATAGTTTCAATTTTAAACAGTTTCATTCAGAAAGCAGTTTTCTAATGCTACTGGCAAGAAGTACATGAAACGGTTTGAAAATTGCACTTTAAAAAACGTTTAATTTTTACCTTTCAATTCCAGGAGGATGCCACTTCTTAGGGAACCCATTTTTCCTGGAGATACTCAGTGCTGGCCGATTTAGAATAAAAACCATTAGCATATTACTATTAAAAGAAAAAACTACACTACAAAGCCGCAATCTCTCTTGGATGGAAGCTGATGGCGCTTATAAGCAATAAATGCCTTTCCAGATACCTATTTTGTCATCATCGTCCTATTAGCAGAGTGTATGCTCCCTGCAGCATCAGTCCAGCAGTTTTTAAGTTAACGGGGAAATGCCTGAGGGCTCATCTGCTAAGCATGGCTGTATACCCCACAGCCTCTTAAGCACCAAGGCTCCTTTTAACAAGGTTCTAGAATGCAAGGACGTCCGGGGACCATTAAGGAGCACACAGGCAGAACATTCTTGGGAGTCACCAATAACAGATACAACTTTCCCTCAAAGAACCGGCAGGAGACTGAAGGCAACCGAGCCGCAGCACACCCGCCTGTTTATGCCTCAGCTCTTGGCAGTTGTAAAGCGGAGGCCAACCCCATCACAGAAACTACTCCTGACTTCTTACTGCCCCAGCAGAATCCAGGCGTCTGAAGAAGGCCTGCTCCCGTTTCACAGACAGACCCCACTAAAGAGAAAGTAAGGAAATGGAAGGGTTACCCTCTCATTCTCTATCCACCTAAAGCCGCATCATCCGAATCACAAATGAAATGCTAATGGACAAGAAAGTGAATGCCAATTTCCTCCACTTTGCTCCAAGTTTCAGAGGCCCCTCCACAATAAAAGATAGCCGCATGTGCAGGCTGCCTTGTTCCATACCATTAACTCAGAACAAAACATATTTTTAGTGGGACAGCGGTGTTTACTTGTAAGAACTGATGAATTGTTCGCCATTTATCACTTGCAGACAAAGACGTTCAGCCACAATTTTGGACATAAATCAAGGTACATGCTCCTTAATAAAAAAAAAAAAAAAAAAAAAAAAGACTGCTTAAGTCCCCCAAACCACAGAGATTGAGGTCAGACTGGCCATAGCAACCAAGAACAGGACTTGGGTCTCCAGAAGGACCTAGCAACCGATAAATGAGTTCAGATCTCTTTTCATCTCCACTGGTGTGAAAGCCAAAATTAAAAAGATTAGATCACCCTGCACCCATTACAAAAGGCGCCACAATGAAAAAGTCATTTCCAGCCTTTGAATCACATCAAATAAATAACATTCATCCCTGCTATAATGAACAACTTTCAAAGTAAATTGAATCTCCATAGTACTGCTTTCCCTGGCTGCACAGTATTTACATAACAATATATCACAGGAAGCTCAGAATGGGTCTTGTAAATGGGGAACTCGGGATAAAAAGCATCTTTAGCCCCGATTACTGTATACTCAGACAGCTTTCCAATTCCCCTCTTTTAAACAATGTGTTGTATCAGAAACACAAACAATGTTTTTAAATTGTGGGAAATGAAAGTTTTCAGTACATTTTTAAATGACTGGACTCACCCATTTTGTGGGGCACCGAGAATGTAGAAATCACTTAACCTCCTAAATCCATGCCCTGGATTCATTTTTGTGACAAAGAATTCTCATCTATGTGTACACTTGCTTCTTTGTTCATGCCAACAGTTTTTTACCCTAAATATCTCCTGAATTTTTATATATTACTTAAGATGAAACCAATATGCAGATTTTCTTAGCATGTGTCTCATTCATTATTTGTCATTTCCTCGAAAGTATAAGGTATTCTCCATTGCCATAACAATATCTGTTAAGTTTTAGCAATATCTCCACACAAAATACTCAACTTCTACAGTCTAATTTTGACAAAATTTCTCCGGGTCATTAACAAAAAATTTTAAAGACTAATATCCCCAAATACTTAAGCTTCCATAAACTATTGTACAATTAAAATATTTCAAATGGAGTATGTGCAAAAAAGACAGTTAGATCTATGTTAAAAATATACCAGCATAATCTTATCTTCTTGTGACAGCTCACGTAGGCATTACTATTTGAACTCCACAGGGAATCTCATTAATTTTTAAAACTCTCTGACCTCAGTACAGTTGAGTGTAAAAATAATTACAAATTAAGAATGAAAGAGCATCACTTGAATTCTACACGGCCATATGCTCTATGTTGCCCAAAACATTGCCAACTATCATCAAACAGCATTTTTTGCAGATATGAATTTAAACAGCATGATAAATGTCACCAGACAGATATAAAAAGCAACTCACCCTGCTGCCCAGCCCCTCTCACACCTCACCTCCGATGATTCTAGTAACACAAAGCCCTGAGAACACAGGTTTGCAGGCAAGGGACAGCAGATGATACTCCGAGGCAAATATTTCCCTATCGAGATTCGCTTTCTATCTCAATGTCTCTCTCAGCCACAAGGATGCAAAAATACAAGAATCGGGGCATAAACATTTTCTTACCTAAAACTTGTCAGAGGGACGGTCCTTGGGTCCTTGTCATTATTGTCACCTCTGATGCCCCTCTCGCCATTGTAGAAATTGGCTCCACTGTGTTTATTGCTCTGTGCCTCAGTTACAGCTGTGGCACTCATCTGCCTGCACACAACCTATGAGGGGAAATGAGAGAGAGAGTGAGAGAGTGAGAGGGAGGGAGGGAGTGGATGTGTGTGCTTGTGTGTGTGTGTGTGTGTGTGTGTATGTGTGTGTGTGTGGGAGAGAGAGAGAGAGAGAAAGAGAGAACGGGGGAGACTGCTGACTTCAGACTAAGAACCTGAAACCTCCGGCCAAGACAAGCCTGAATAAAAATGATCAAAGCTCTGTCCTTCATCAGGAGAATAGACAGATATTTTTTTCTCCTCCACTGAAAAGTGGAACTGTCATTGGGGATTCTCACCAGGAAAGCGCAGCCAGAGGCAGACCTTCTCCAGAGTGTCAGCGCTGCCCAGTAGTCCGTGCAGAATACAGGTACCTATTGTTCCAGAGACAGATATGTAGCCAGCCAGTCAGCCTCTGACAGATCTCAGCAAACCAGTGAGCCTGCCTTCATTTTAACTCCTTATTTACTAGTGCTTTTTGGTCAAATGCAAAGGTCTTCCCAACACCCACAAGCAATAAATGGAGATGATACAGATGAGCTCGTGGCAGGAACTAATCCCGTATCTTTTACAAAGAGGGGCTTTTCACTACTATTACTGAAATGCTGAATTTGAAGCAACTATCTTATTTTTCTGGGGAGAAATGAAGCATTAGATTACACGGGGAAGACTTAGCGAGTAAAAGAAAACCTTGACATCCAAGAGGAACAGCACAGCCAATTTGGAAAAGGAAGACAGCAACTGGGGCTATGGGAAGCACCCTAGAATGTGAAGGGGGTTACCTGAGCCAAAGGGGTCCCAACATTTTTGCAGAGGGGTGTGGCACATGGAATTCCTTCCGCACAGAAAGCTGCCCCAGTAGACCTCTGTTTTCCTAGAGGTTGGAGTCTTTTCGGTCTCTCTCTTTCTAGACCCCACTAGACATCTCAAGCACCCCCAAAACATGTCCCTTCCTCAGATCCTCACAAGTGTTCTAATTATACCTAAAGCTGTAAAACAAAATTAAGGAAGCTCAGAGAAAAATAACTTGTATTCTATATTCTCCCTGATGGATCCTGAGATCCAGAGAGTACATCTGATTCTCTAAATTCCTGGACCTTTCTAGATTACAGTGGGTTTCTAACCTTCATCTTCATGTATTAATTGAATAATTTTCTTCTAAGGAGTGAAAGAAGGCAAAATGCCTTGCATTTGATTGCTTAGCACTATTAGAAGTCCGGAAATAGAAAAAACAAAAGAAAGAAGTAGCTTCTCATTGAGTTAAAGTAAGAGATAGACTTATACACCCTACAAAGCCTTAATCTACCAGCACTTCGGACTTTTTTCCAGAATGAACATGAATTTCGTTGATTGTTAACATTTACCCAAGAAACAGTGTGCATATTCTGATATGGTAGGTGTGCTACCAAGTCTATAAAATGATTATGAAATTCCTTGGTGAAACCCACACTCAAGCATCACTTTACAAAGCCAGAGGGGAAATACTCAAAGCTATAGGGGGAGGTTTAACCATGCATGGCTCTTAATGGTAATGAGACATACAGTATATGTTTATGCGCTGCCCAGCAGCTTCTTCTAAATATCTATAGAGTTGTTTTATTTATTTTTTTAAGAACCAAATAAGAGATTACATCATGATGTTTCAAAACTCTATTTAAAGATAAGAAAAAAAGACCCAGCAAATACAGTTCCCTCCTTTCACACTGTCTCTTATCTTAAATGACAGCATTTTGAAACCAGTTCAAGTCATGCTAATTTACCTAGAACTCTGTGCAATTAATACAGAACTCTTTTAGAAGTTAAAAGTGCTTGACGTGGTGACTTCTGGAAGTCTACCTTGTGTACTGTCCTCAGGGAGAGCTTCTGTTATGCTCAGAAGGGAAAGGATGTCAGAAGACTTTACCCAAACAGGGAGAAAAGTACACAGGGTTTCTTACTAAGCTCATCTTCACCTATGAGACAGCAACAAAACAAGAGAATCCTGTAGCCTGCTTTCTCTAGGTGGGATAAACTGATTTTTTTCAAACCCATTTTAAAGAATATGCATATCTTTGTAAGCTTAAGCTTAAATTATCATGGCTATCTTAATAGCAAAATAGCAGGAGCCCATTCAGTGAAAGAAAGTAAGATAGATTATAGGTACACATATAGAACAGAACTGGATCACAGGGGAGGTGACAGCTCGCAGGCAAGGCTCCCACGACTGCCTCTAATGTTGCAGTTTAAAAGGGGCGTCTAAGCCTTGCTCCTGAGCATGTGATAAGACTTAGGTGTAAGTACATTTAATTAGAGCATTACCCAGGCCGCATCCAGATGTCATTATCTTTTACGGTTTTTTTTTTCTCCCCTATTGATCTTTCTGTCCAACTTCTGTTGTCTTCAAAAACCCAAGCCTGGCGTGCCAAACAGATTTTAAATATTCAGCTCTTAACATGTTTGAATACAGACAGTTCTCACAGTCGGGGTCCATTATTTTCTGGAGGCATGTGCAGAGGGTTATCAACATTAATGAGAGTCATGTGCACATGGAAATAAAAAACAGAGGATACGCTCAGGCAAAGTGTGTGTGTGTGTGTGTGTGTGTATATAAATGGGAATCAGTATTTGAGCAAGGTACACATTTTTGTTGTTGTTGTTTCATGAGTGGGGGAAAAGATCATTTTTTTCTCAATAAAATTCTTTGTGAAAACCCTACTAGGATGGCTTTGTCCCTAGAACACCCCTGAAGCCTATTACACAGCCCTAAGTTTATAATTCACACTTCAGTCCCCAATTTGCCAAATAATTCATGTCAAGCAGAAGTCCAACATAAAGTGCCAACTGTTTCTTGAAAGGAAAGGAAAGGAAAAAAAAAAAACCTGTTTCATGTGCTGGGTTTTTGAGGACTAAACACATGAGGTTAGGGGCACCACTCACTAACAGTAGCAAGGGGTAGGCTAATTCCCCTGGTACTCCGCTCGTATTTTTCTCTTTTCATCCACATGGCTTGGACTGAGAGACATGAAATTAGGCTTCCCAGAAGAAATGTGAAAGGAAAACAGAATATCTTCATTATATTACAGACTATTCCAATTTTTATAATCCCCGCCCCCCCCCCCCCCCCAGGGCTTGCTACAAACACATTCAGTTACTCATTCACACCATAAACCTCATGCTGATAGAACTTCTAAGAGACACTCCGGGAACGTCACAGGTAACCAGACTCCAGCAAAGTTAAAAATAGTCTCTCCACCAAATTAAATATTGTCTAAGTTCTCCACACAGTTATTTGAATACATAGAAGATCACCTCTGTGCATAATCTATAAATGGCTTGGATTACATACTAAAATTCTAATTAAAAGTTTTTGTCTTATCTCAGTTGGCCGATTTGAGATTAGAGAGTAAATTCTGGTTCAGAGTGAAAGCTCATGTGGGATTGAGATTTCTGAAGGCGGCAAGCTGGCAACTGATGGCAGTATTACAAAGTATTTCTAATAGGAAGAAAATAATACAAAACTATGAGCACCTTCGGAAACCACCTTTAGGCCCCGCTTATTTAGTGTCATAAAGAGATTCCCTGGGGACTTATTCCACAGAATTTTACTTTCTTGAGAGTTGGAGAGAAAGAGACATGAGAGATGAAATTTCTGTGGGGTGTGGAAATATTACTCTATTCAAAACCGACATTAAAAATCTGATCATGCAACTGACTGATTAGAAAACACATCATGGAATATATAAATTTTAAGACCCAGGATGGAATAAATGCTCTTTTTGTTTCCATTTAATTCACTAAGTGAAAACACTATTTCTAGGAGCACTGTTGTGAAAAGTCAGGGAAAATTTAACGGAAAACATTAGAGGCTAGTTTACAACATCCAAATGCCTGCAATATTTAACAGTATGGCCATTTGATAATTAATAGAGGGAAAAGTACACGTTTTCCCTAACAATCCCCTCACTGCAGCACAGTAATACATATTTTATAGAGTCTACCTAACCAACTTCCTGATATAGAGTTTAAATTAGATAAATATTTGGTTTCAGAAAAAATCAGTGAAATATTTTACTTGTTAATTAGTAAGCAATCAGATATTTTGAGGTAATGGTATTCTGTCTTCCTCAGTCTACAATAGCTGCTGGAAGTCAACTCTGAGAACATACATACAGAGAACAGAATGTTAATATTTTGAACAGTAACAAAGGGAAAGTATTTGCATTGCTCCATGTGTAAATGAAACAATATGTTTTCCATGTTTCCATAAACGTCCTCTTAAGTGGTCTCAGACATACAGCACGATGAAAAAAAAAAAAATTTAACGTGGAGCTGATTGACGAGAGTTGATATTCAACACAAAAGCATTTTGAAGAAGTTGGGAAACTCCCAGAGGAATAGGCAGAAAAGTTGGTAAAGATTTCCTCGCATTTATTTTGTACAGCATTTAAAAAATCACAGAATATTCCAGAACATGAATATTTCTTGCAAGAAATTACAAATGGCAGTTTTGTTAATATTATCCTGTATCCTGTTCTTTGAGTGAATTAGGACCTTACCTGACTTCAGTGGCTGTTTCCAGAGCTTCACAGGAAGTGGGAGAGTGGTTGATACACGCGTAGCTTCAGCTGAAAGTGCTCTTCTCTCCTGCTTCTGTCATGTGCAGTCTTCCCCATCCAAGCCTTTTGATAAAAGTCAGGATAAAGCATGATTTATTAATATGGAAAAGTCATTACAATCCTGAGCTAAAATGTTATTGGAGCTTTCCCTAGCTACTGCTGTTTAAGGAAGTCTTTAAAAACCAATTTAATTTCCTTCCACCCAGTCAAGTTTTCTCCACAGATAATTGGTTTTCATTATATGCACAAAAAGCATCAGTGAAGTCCGTATGTATGAGGCATTTAAATATTTTCAAATGAAAGTCTGCATGTATTTATGTTTGGGTACCCAAACACATACTTCCATTCGATTCTATATCACTGACCATTAACGACACCCTTCTAACATGAGAGATTGCACCGTGAAAACTGTAAAGGCTGCACAAACAGCCAAGTTAGTCATTAGTAATAGTAGAAGTTCAATAAAGTTAGAATGGTAGATGTCATATTCTTTTATTTTAAACAAGTATATTATTATAAAGCAATGTATTCTCCCTGCTAATTGTGCTTAATTTTTGCATGCTCACAACTAGAATACTCCTGTTTTTATTTTCAAAGCCTTAATCATTTCACTGGGGAAAAAAAAAAAAGAAACTCTAATTTTTTTTCTAATCATCATTTACACAACAGCCCTTTTAGGATTTATAGAACTCATCTCAATATATTTTTATCATCAAAAGTGTGTTTGAGATGCTAGTGCAGTCACTAATTGTTCATAAGTACCTTGAAACATTAGATTAGCAATGTTTATAATTGTCTAAGTACAGCATGACGATATGAAATCAATTACCATGCACATCAATCTTTGACATTTCAATGCATTACAACTGTAGTAAAGTTGCCATAAACTTTTTAAAAAAGCCACAGTTTCTATTGCCTGAAAATCTAACTAATGAAGTAGTATTCAATTGCAAACATTGAAAAGATAAGCATCTAGCATATGCAGTTTACTGGTTTACTTACTTGAGTATTCATCTTCCTCTGAATTAAGACTACTCTCGAATTTGCAGAATTTCACATTTGAGAATTCTTCAGTGTCCTCTTGACCTCATAGTCTCTCTTCCACAGGTGAACTATTATTAAATAAAAAGTTCCCTATTTTGATATCCATACAATTCTTTCAAAAGTCATTTAACTTCTGAGAACTGATGAGATATTCCGAAACTTCTTCCTTGACACAGGTGTCTGTTGCTGTCTGTTGTCAGATCAAATTCATCAGAGCTGTAGAGTCACGATCTCCTTCCTTTTTTCCTCCTGAGGGTCCAGAGTGCTGAAGTGAGAATGGCTTCTCCCTGGTATTTATTCGCCTTTTGATTGGAAGGAGAGGGTTAGCATTTTTTTTTTTTTCAATTCGAAAGCAAAGACAGACATAGTTTTCTAAGTTGAATTTGGGTCTGAGATTTGCTCCATTTCTGAATGAAAAACGAACCAAAATAAGACACAGAGCAGAACAATTCGGTGTGCCTGATTCCATCAAGTCACTGTGATTTAAAAGAAAAAGACAATCAAATGAGAAAAGAAGGGAAACATTCTAAGCAAATTAGTTTCTTCGCTCTGTCCCACACTATCCCCTTAAACTCCTGACCTCTCTGCGTCTTCCTCCTGTTGAATAGTAACTATTTCTGACCAGATAACACTTAATGAAGCTAAGGTCAGGCTGCTTCCGAGTTGGCATTTGAAGTGATAACAAATCAGAAATGATAGCATCACACAGATTTATGAATTTTTTACCCCTGCAGTCACAAACATCAGACGTTTACTTTATAAAGAGAGCTTTTAGATCCTTCCTGCAGTTTCCATAGTGATTTCATTTTTTTCCCTTTTATCACAGATTGGCTGAAGAGCCGCTACCCTTTGTGCGTTAAAAGGCTTGTGCTACCAACTGTCGATATAAAAGGTAGCTGAGGCAGAGACGCAATATATATACTGCCAAAAATAATTGAAACAGAGACATGTTGGTGAAAGGTTCCAGAAGAATTTTTTTTCCTGTATCAGTGTGATAGTACAGGAGAAAATAATTTTGCCTGAGTTCTCATAATTACTTTGAGTTAAATGTAGTTGTATTTTACGCTGTGTACCATACTTATATTAAAACACTCATCATACAAAACATAATCCTTTCATAAAAGGGTTTAATATACCTTACACTGTTCCAAGTGTCTGGGCTTGTTAAACATAAAAGTTCATTATGAAAAACATTTTCACTTCAGTTACTTTAGTTTTGGCTGCAATGTTTATTTCAGTGTTTATTCTTCTCATCTCTCAGCTGATTCAATTTTTTTTCTGTTAAGAAAAAGTGCACTGCATTTTCAAATTAATCTAGACTGTCCTTAGCAAAACAGTAAAAACCTGGGGAAGAAATTCATGCATTCCTTTCTAGCCTTAATAAAGTAAGGGTTCAGTACTTAATTTGGGTGTATACTGTTTTAGGTACTTCTATTAAAATTGAGCATTTAAATGAATGTTAAATGTTACACTGGTTTTTCTTTCAGCTCTCATATTATTTAATAATGTTGGCACCTGAATAATCCTAGTCATAGGTTGCTATAATCCTAAGAGAAATGTCTGCTCTCTAACTACTTATTAAATATATTGAATTCTTGTCACGATGCTATAGATGTTTTACGAGTAAACTTTTAGCTCTGAATATGTTTTTTTAGACTGTGAGGAAAATAGCACCATTGTCAATTACCACTCAAGTACATGTTCTATTTATATATATTAAACAATTGAAATGGCAATAAATATAAAAATAAGTCACTTTAAAAAAAAGAACATTTCTATGAAAGTACTTAAGCTATTTAATATGATATATTTGTATATATTTCATAATAAAACCTTTGAATTTCTATAAGATCTAGAGATCTATGGGCTCTACCCTATGGTTATTACAATATATACTTTATTCCATCTCATTTTTTTTTAATATCCAAAGAACATATAGCCTAAATAGGCTAGCTATTTCTGAATTTTTATTCAGTGTGGACAAAATCACATACCGTAATAAGATTTCTTCTTCTCCTTTTCATCCTACTTTCATCAGAGAAAATAGCTGTAACATGGATTTTGAAAGAGAAAAATATAAGTTGACTTATATTGTGAGAATTCTAAAAGACAGTAAGGTAGGTAGACATGGTTAAAGGATGTTATTTTAGTCAAGCTCTTTGAGGATCAAGGAATAGGGATTGCCTTGACTTAACCTGGCTAGTGGCATACTCCAGTGTAAGAAGATACAAAGTAATAATTAACATAGAAATCTCCCACCAATCTACAGAACCACACTACTGAACTTCACAGAAGCTAAAATGTGAGTCAAAGAAGCACTAAAGACCTTGCCAGCTAGAATTTTGGCTTCAGTCATTGAACAAATTTTTATTGAACATGTCACATACCAGACACTTTGGTAGATGTTGGGTGTATATTTATAAATAAGACACATTATCTTTGCCTTCATGGAGCTTCTAGTCTGGGGAGGAGATAGAGGGAAAAAACAATTAGCAAGCAAATAAAATATATATTGTATTAAAGAAAATCACAGTGCCTCTGAGAACGACATCTATAATCCAAGACCTGAAGAATGAAGCTGCCACATACCAGTTGTGTGGGAGGAGTGTTCCAGTCAAAGGAAGATCATTCTTGTTTGAAGAAGATAAGGCCAGGGTGAATGCAGCAAAATGAGCAAGGGTGATGGTGGCTCATGAGTTTGTTAGAGAGGGCACAGACTGTGGTTGAAAGTCAATTAGTCCTCATGGTACAATGAAGACAGGTGGAGATTTATAGCCAAGGACCAGGGTGGGGGTCAGTGGGTGGAAAATTATTAAGAGGAGAGAAACATCAAGGGTAAGGAGGATTCTAGCTAAACCAACTTCTTGCTGAAGGCAGGCCAGGATGATACCAAGAGTGGGGGAGGATGAGGGATTTGATTAGATATAGAGGGTAATCAGATTTCAAGGGTGGTGGATTTTTCTAAACAGACTCAGCGGGATTCTTGCTAAAACTGGACTAAGCAGGCCAAGGACAGAGCCCAAAGTCAGGGCTTAGTCACAAAAGGGCTCAGAGGAACCTGTCCAGAGTTTGGTCATTCATTGAGAGAGTCTTTGTCATTGGTTAGGTAGAAATATGAGTTTACCAGATAAACAAAGAAGAGCTGTCAGGCAGGCTTGAGGTTTATAATCTTGAATTTAAATGAAATAAAATTCTGGATGCATATTTGATTTTTTCCCAATGAACTTTAACTATTTAATTTGAGAAGGTACCAGTCTGGGGCTTTGCCAAGAAAAACAACAAAGGGATTAGATAAAATGAATTGGAAACATTTGCTAGACCATGGTTATATTAATGGATTATGGAACCTTGTCTTGGGAAGGAGGGAGGAGAAGCCTTTCCTTTCTCCTCAGGAATGAGAATCAGTTATGTTAATGGACTGTAGGTCTTGATAAGGTTGAAGATTGAGTGAATGAGATGGAAGGATGGGAGATTGCAGTCTGAAAATGAGATATTTGAAACTGAGATATCAGAGGAAGCATGGTTCCAGTCAAGGTCATGAGAGTACATAACTGCTACTGAATGAAGAAACAGGCCACTGGCAACAGGAAGTTAAAGATCTGAGAGGTATATAGGGTCAAGGAACAGGGTTGGCTTTCTGAAACATGGTAAACACTTCCTGAATAAAGAACTCTTGGTAAAGAACAGTGTGTTCTAAGAAGAATGTTCTTAGCACTTTCCAACTAAATCATAAGGGTGATAAAATGGCATTTGGAAGAAAGGAAACAGGCCCAAAATTATAGAGAAGAAGCTATGTATGCCTAGTCAACAGTGGCTAAGAGGTACGTAAGTTCTCAAGTAACAGGAAATATGTCACAAGTAATAAATGTACCTTCCAATGCATAGACATCAATGAGCAACATTTGGACAATAAAGTGAAATGAAACACTCAACAAAGGAAGCAAGTATGATCTTGAAGTGTTTCTGATGTTTGACATGATAGGAATCACGATACAACTATGACAGTGAAAAGGAATACTTTGCTCAGAATCAATACATTTAAAGGAAGTGGTGGGAGTAGAACGCAGTGTGCCAGAAAAGAGGGTGTGCCCATAGAGAGCTGCCTGGAGCTGCAGATCAAAAGAGCCTGGATAAAAATGAAAGAGAAAAGGAACAGGAAGACTAATGCCATTGGGGTGTCCTTTCTTCTTACTACAGAAGAAAGACATGACAACGCTGAGTAACTCCAATGATCTCCGCTTGTTCATAAAGTCCCCTTCTCTGCCAATGGAACAACCTGATACCTCCTAGTCAATCCCTTCAACAATTTTACCTCAGATGATGGAATAAGCAATGCATCGGGCAAAGTCCCTGAACTTCACTCTGACCAATGAGGAAACACTGAATTCTTTTAAAACAAAAATGTGTTGAGATGTTATTATGTGCTTTGCTGGAAACCAGAAGTGGACCCTAAGGACCAAAGATAATATTTCTTGGGGTTAAAATGATGGTAGCCTAGGAAGAACATCCCTATTTCCTGTGGTTTGTAGTAGCCACAGAAAGGAAATATGTACTCTATTATGTAGATTTCAGAAAGTTTCAAGGAAATATAGATGGGATTCTGTGTGTACCAGGAGGAATACAGAGGGAAGAGGTCTCAAGGGTGATGGGAAATGCTTAGAAACCCAACTCTGGCAACAAAAAAAAAAAAAAAAAAAAAAAAGAAGAAGGAAAATGTGAAGAAAGCAGTATTGCTTGACAATATTCACTTTGAAAGTGCTTGACTGAATAAAGTCATATATAAAATATAGAAAGAAAAGCATATATCCAAGGATGGAAAGCACAGGAGGGCAAAGATATATAAGATGCTGTCAGAAAGAAAAAGGCCAGACTGAGTTGAGGTGTGTGAAAAGTGTAAAAAAAATGAAACAAGCATTTTAACTTGTTTAACCAGCTTTTCTAGAAAAACAGGAAAGAGATCAACTCACTACTTGGGGCAAATGGAGTCATTCATTCATGCAGTTATCCAACAAGCTTTTACAGAGTCCCCACTGTGTAGTAGGTATTGTACAAGCATGAAGTTGGAAAGCACACACCTTACCCTCAAATAAAATCAACAACAACGAATTTAAAAGTAAAAGTTACTAATAAATGAGTGCTTACCATGAGACAGGCACTTTTTAAAGCAGTTTCAATGCATTAGCTATTGAATCCTATTAGCAACTCTATGGAGAGATACTAATATTATTTCCATTCTATAGATGAGGGTTTCTGATATAGAGAAAGGTTAACTAAATTGTTCAAAATCACACAATTTATACAGAAGGGCCAAGGTTTAAATCCAAGAGATCAGTCTGTAAAATTCATAAATCTCTTATCAGAAACCCCTGGAGCCAGACATGTTTTAGAATTCAGAATTTTGGGGGGGACTTCAGAAATATGAAATAATATATATACTTTTATTTCAAAAAATCCCCAGTATAGTCTGAGGCAGTGGTTATGTTACCTTTATTAATAGTGTTGTAGTGAAACATATTTGTTTAATACTAAATGGGATAACAAATAAAGACTGTAAACTCCATCCCTCAGTTCAGGTTAAGATTTGTGGTCAAATGTGTTGTAGTATAAGTTGAGAGAGATAGAGAGAGAGAAAGGAAGAAAGAAAGAAAAGAGAGAAAGAAAGGAAGGAAGAAAGAAAGGAAGAAAGGAAGGAAGGAAGGGAAGAAGGAAGAAAGGAAGGAAGGAAGAAAGGGGAAGGAAGGAGAAAACTTGGTTTTCAGTTCTTTCTTAATTTAGGGATCATGGATAAGGAACCATGGACCTGTATTCTATATAAATTGCAGAGGGATAAAACAAGGGTGAAATTCAAGATAGTTAACAACAGTATAGCTGGGGCACTGGCCAATGAGAATGAAAGAATGAAAACTTGCATTGGGGTGAGATCCTAAAGACCCTTCCATGTCAAGAATTAACTTCTTAGTTGTTATATTTTAAGGAAGTCCAAAGAATACCAGAGATGGGTCATGGGGCTGCCAAGGAGACCATGAATGGGAACACTGGGTGGAAAGGTAACCTTGAGGTAACAACTTTTTAAAACAAACAAGAGGAAAGATTTCAATATATTACCACCAGTACCTTGGAGAGAGACCATTACATTATATCATTTCAGCGTTGGCTGCTATAAATTCGTACACAGAGTGGTACAACAAAGAGGAGGAACATGTAATATATGGGAGTGATTATAGGGGGCAGGAAGGGGGTCAGAGAATATTTTCTTTATTACATTTATACTTTAAGAATGATAGAAATGAGATTGAGATCTTATACGTACTGGGTACTATTCTAATACTTTATATACACTAACTCCTTTAATCTTCGCAACAGAAGGATAAGGGGGTGCTCTATAAGGGGATGTTACTTTTATCCCCAGTTCACAGATGAGGAAACTGAGGCACAGAGCAGTTAAAAACTTTTTGCAGGCTAAATGGTCACTAGGTGTTGGGGCCTGGATTTGAACCTAGGTAGTCTGTCTCCTGAGTCCATGTACAAAAACACACCATACATACCATTTTGTACGTGCAGCTTGACACATCACTCCCTCACGTGGGACCAAGGATCTGAGCCCAGGAGCAGATTACATTCATTTTTATATCCCCTGCACAGCACACCAGGTCATAGTAGGTGCACAATAAATAGTTGTTATTGCTGCTCTTATATGAGATAATGCTGGAAAGATTCTAAACAGTTAGGAGAAGTGAAGAAGAGGATTCTAGACAGAGAACGCAGTGTGAGCAAAGGTAGGGAAACCTTTGGCAGCAACTCCTTTTGTGATTCTGTCTTCATTACCAAAGGAAATAATCCTCAAGATGAAAGGGATAACACTAACATGGGCTGCAAACTCGAAACATTCCATGGACCCGTCCTGCTGCATAAATGCGTGAAAACGCTAGGCTAGAATAGAAAGCTTATTGAGGACCGGGTGGACCGGAGAGTGGATCTCCTACCCAAATTCAAACTCAGACTTTTGGAGGCACTAGTTTTGGTGACGAACAGGTAGGACCATTTTGGGTCCTCTTAGTGTAAATAGATGAATGGGTAAAAGTCCAGATTATGGAACATGGGTAAATGGTGTACTCATACCCAAGAGAAAGGAGAAAAGTTACATTTCTGAGCCTATAAATCAATGAGACTGACATCAACCTCTGGAGAAAATGCTAGTAGAGATAATTGAATGGATACACTATGCGCAATTAGCAAAGGAAACAGAACTAATTGGAAGGCCCCCTGGATTCTTTAAGAAATGAGTTATCTGGAACAAAATATATTTCCTTCTTTGATAAGAGCTTCCAGACTAGCAGATCATTCCATTAAAATCTCTTGCAGACAAGATGGAGAACCCTGAGACAGATCTGTAGCTAACAAACCTTGGCCTCTGTCCTCGGCCCTGGAGACAGTCTATAAGGGGTATTATGTTGAAGTCAAGGGATCCAGCCTATGAGGGGACCATGAGCAGTGGGGGCTCATCCAGAGGTCACAGCCAGGTTGGTAAAATAACTTGAAACCACATCAGTATGTAGAGTAATAAGGATATCTGGCCTAGAAAAGTCAAGAGTGGAGAGGGGGTACAAAATGCTATCCTTGAAAGCTTTAAGGTGTGTTATATGAGAGAAGAATAAGGTGTATACAAACATATTATAGGCTCCCTTATGGGACAATGGTATCCCAGTTGTTGGATCCCCATGGCTGTTGGGAAAATATCTTTCTAGTAAGTCAGGCAGACTCAGAATTTTATTCCTTTACTGAGAGCCTACTTCAGGTCTAGGACTTTATTAAAAAGAAAATTGAGAACTGAAAGAGGTTAGGTGATTTTGACCAATGCCATATAGTGGTAGGAGAAAACCCAAGAGTCTGAGTTTCTAGTTCCATGATTTTTCCACAGCAACATGGCACCTGGAAGCTAATTCAGCTCTTTCTTCATGGTTCTGGGAACTAGAGGAAGATAGTGTTAATTATCCCACTAAATTCTATTGCCTTTCCCCAAGGCTGTAGGGTTCTAAGTAGAAAAAGCCAGGATCTGCAGGTCTGAAACAAGATTTCACCCTGAAGTGGTATATTCTTTAAGTGTCATGCAGCAATGTCCTCCTTCTGAAGAATTTAATCTGCTTCATGAGGCAGACTGCATTTGACTTGCTGGTTTGTACTAAAAATCTGTTATTTTCTGGTTGATAGTCAAATCTATTAAACTGACAGAACTTTAAACCTTGTATGCAAATATTCTCCATCAACACATTAACAAAAGTTTGGTGTGCTGGTGAGCAGCAATTTTGAATCACAAGAGCATGTGCATTTTCCTGTCATTTACAGCAGGGACCACCATAGGGGTCATTTTATAAACCACTTAAGTACTCGGTACAAAAAAAATTCTCAGTACATGTTCCATGGCAGGTAACACTGACATGAAATATTTCCCTAAGAGATCTCAAATAGCCTGCCTCTGTAGGATGACAAGCAAAACTTCACCCATGCTGACTTAAGCTGAGCAGCTCCACTAATTTTAAAACAGGAAGTGAAATTAAGATTTAGCACACACCTTTCATATGCCAGGGGCTGTCATACCATCTACTCCTCACAGCTATCTGTAATGTATTTTATTATTAAATACATATTTATCTGCATATTAAGGTACCAAGAAAATATTTCAGGTAGTCTATTAAATAGGTACTAATATTTCAAAGTTTCAGATAAAGACGCCAAGGTTCTAAGTGTAAGTAGTCTGCCCAAGGTGTTAGCTTATAAGTGGAGGGGGCCAGGAACTGAACATAGATATGGCAAAGCTCTGTGTGCTCTTTCTGCTCTACAGGTATCATATGGATCAAAAGTGGTAACTTCTATATGATATAAAAAATCATATTTAAGGAAAATAGACTTGAAAGTTGAAATGCTTTTATGTTATTTTTGGTCTATATAAAATCCATGTATTTTCAAGACATGATTTTTTTAATCATTCTATCTTGAAGCCAAGTCAATGAGAAAACTAGTCTTGATATACAAGCAAGGTTTGACACTGGGTCTAACACTTGTCTTTTTCTGTGGCCAGGTATGGTTCAGAATGGACTTTGGGAAGGAAGTGTAGAAACCAGAGTTCTCACCACTGTTCCAGCACGTATGCTCTCCGGGGAGCAGTTTCTTCATATGTAAAATGAGAAGCATTGAACAGATCATTCCTACAGCCCCTTCTGTAATTCTTAATTTCTTCACTTTCTTCTCTCAAAATTCAAAGTAGTGCTGGACGGGAGAATATCCAGCAGGCACTACAAAGTGGAATAAATATGAGAAATTCAAAATCAAAACCTGAAGCAAACTTCTCATTAGCTTCCAGAAGACAAAGGCTTAGATTACAATACATTTTTAAAAAATGTATTTCCCCCCTGCTACCTCAGGCTTTCTGATTTAGTATAGGATCAAGGGTAAGAATAAGAAATGTGTGAGAAAATTTGATCGGCTTGTAATTCTAATCCAATTATAAGCAGTAAATGCCAAATATATCTTCTAAAATCCCATCATTAGATTCCTTGCTCATTTTTATAAGCTTAAGAGTTTAGATAGCTTTGATGCAAATTCTAGACTCCTGGGTACCTTTCATATTCAACCAACATAAGAAGTAAATATGCAAAACTTTACAAGATCAAAAACTCTTCCTCAAGGACACAATTAAATTCATTTATTTTCATCATTTTTCTTCTTTTTTCCTTTGCTTTACTTCATAATTTCTAAAATGATCTTCATTTGCAGTAAGATAACACAGATGCCTGACACAAAATTAGCAATCAATAAATGCTAAGCATCATTATTAATTCTTTCAACAAATATTTATAAAGTGCCTACTGTGTGATAGGCACTGGGATGAGCACTGGGAATAAAATACTGTGCAAAAACAGCCATGTTATGGACCTTATAGCTAGTGGAGGAGACATTAAAATTGCAGAGGAAAGGGATAGATTCTGTGAGAAGATGCAACAGGACAGCTAGTCAAGGAGGCTAGAGAAAGCCCCTTTGAAGAGGAGACTTTTGAGCTGAGATCTGAAGATGAGTGTTAGTTAAATAAGCAAAGGTAAGGGGCAAGTTTCTGCACTCAGAGGAAAAAGCAAGTGCAAAGGCCCTGGAGTAGGAAAGTACATGCCAAGCATGAGAGAAGTAAAGATTTTCTGCTCCAGAAAAACCAACTTAGAGGCGTGATGTAAGCTGGAGCTGGAGATGTAGGTAAGAGCCAAACCACAGAAACGTTGGTTGACTATGTTTAGGAGTTCTGATTTTTATTCTAAAAGGAATGGGAAACTATTCAAGAGCTTTAAAAAATAGGGTGGGTAGGAGAAGGAAAGTGATAGATTGTCCTTTCTGAATTCATTATTATAATTTTGATATAATTTCTGAGAATTCCTTTAAGGTGTTTTCCTTTTATTTCCAATTCATATAATTTAGGGGGTGGGTTTCTATTACAGTCTCTCCAATTAGAAATGACTCCCTAAATAAAATTAATCATTATGGTGGGCTTGGATTTAATTTCATCCATTGATGGTGCTGATCTAACCATATGCTCATATTTTGCAGCCATAAGCACTCTTTGACTAACAGACTCAGAAACCAGGTAGGGTATCAAACGTCAACAGTTCTAAGGCACTATATTTCTAGTTATATTATTACTTTTACTGAAAAAAGAAAAACACAATTTAAAATCAGGCGTTTAATCCTCTAGATCTTAGGGACCATTAGTTCCTACTTTCCTTTTAATATAAAGGCTAAAATATAAATTTTATAAGATAAATCTGGTTTTATTTATTTAATCATTATTAAAAATAATCACAAATAATGTATTGATCATTAAAATTTGTTGAAAGAAAAGGGATCAGAATAACTGTTTGGTATACAAAAACATTGTTGTCAACCTGGGTTATGTGAGATATGATTTTTTTCTGACCAAAATGAAAAGGCATGGCTAAAATACTTTAAACAAGTGTTGAGGTTAAACTACTGAAATATAAATATTTCTGGCTCTAATATGGTGGTATGAAGTTAGTATTTTCCCTTTATCCTGTTGGAAATTCTCCTCCCTCAAAGAAATTAGGTGAATGTGAATAAGAAATTTAAGTTCTATATCTGATGAAATTAGGATACAGTTGAAACCTTACATCAGAAAATGGATGAATGGCTGCCAACAGCAGTATAGATCATATGGAGGTATATGCAGAAGAATGAAGAGGTGAGGTCCCTCAGCTGCAGAGATCAGAAAGAGCTATTAAATTATTCTTTCTCAAACATAAGTTAAAAATCTAAATATCTGCTCTACTACGGTAAGAGTGATATGAACCAGCTAGAGACAGGAATTTCCCCAGATCTGACTTTGTTCTGAAAAACAAAAGAACCCCAGCCAAAGAAGAATAATATGGAAAAGTCAAATTTTGCAGAAAGCAGAATGTGGCAGTGAGGAGAAAAGAGTTTGCATCATGAACCACCCCACAGTTGCTCTTTCTATTAACTGGGGAGACTTAAAGGCTAAACAAAGTCTCACATTCACCTGGGTCAAAAAGAAAATTCCTACTCAACTAAAGCATGATCTTGGGTCTTCCCTATTCACACACAGAAAACTCTTGCAAATGGTGGGTTCAGAAAAAAACTTTTTTACTTCAAGGTGAACAATCAAAAAGGACAGATAAGGATAACATATAGAGATACTACAATAAAAAACTGAGAAAAGTAATCACTAATAATAGTGATAGATGAAGAGCGCTCACCAAAAAATTTTTGAAAAAAGGTTTCAGTGGAGTAGATGAAAACTTTGACAAATATTTAAACCAAATAAATGCTACTTCTACTATTAATATGACAATTGCTTCTAAGAAGCAAGAACACAACCTAGAATAGAGGACCCCAGGGAAGAGATGGTTAGGAAACTGGAGATGAAATATGAGCCCCCAGAGATCTGCAAAAAAAAAGTGAAAGAAAAATAAAAGCAAGAAATGAATATGAAATTAGGAGTATAAGAGAGTATAGACACTGCTGAAACACAGTAAGAGATACAAAGAACAGAAATAAGAAAAGTGAGTAAACTCAAATGGAAGGAAGAAAAAAAGAAAGGAAGAGCATGAGGGAGGAAAGGAGAGAGGGAAGGGAAAAAAATAAGGAGGATGCAGAGAAAAAAGGAACTCCAGTTATAGACAGGCAAAAACAATCCAACATACACATAATTGGAGTCTCGGAAAAAGAAAACTGAAGTAATGAAATTGAACAAATGTTAAAATATATAAAGAAAAATTTCTAAAAATTACAAAAGAATTTAATCTTCCTCCTGGAAAGCCACAGTATTCCCCCACACACAAAAAAAATGACTTTGTATGTTTAATACTAAGAAGCTATTAGAATACCAAAACAAAGAATACATAGTTTCTCTGGTGAGTAACTTATAATAATTAAAATTTAAAAATCAGGTTGCCTTAAACTTCTCCAAAGCAACACACAACCTACAAAATCCTGAAGAACAGACAGTGCCACCCTATAATCTAAAGCTAGCCAAAATGCCAGTTAGGCATAAAGATAATCAACAGTTTAAAATATTAAAGCATTCAGAGACTATTTCACATGAGAACTTCATGAAGAATCTACTAGAAAATAAACTTAAGCAAATTCAGAAATAACTGGAAAAAATGATGGCAAAAGACCACTGATTAAAATTGAATCCATTTAACTGCAGAATTAAGATTAAAACAAGTATGAGGATTATGCTTATATAAGAAAATATGGGCTTCCCTGGTGGCGCAGTGGATGAGAATCTGCCTGCTAATGCAGGGGACATGGGTTCGAGCCCTGGTCTGGGAAGATCCCACATGCCGCGGAGCGACTAGGCCCGTGAGCCACAATTACTGAGCCTGCGCATCTGGAGCCTGTGCTCCACAACGAGAGGCTGCGATAATGAGAGGCCCGCGCACTGCGATGAAGAGTGGCCCCCACTTGCCGCAACTAGAGAAAGCCCTCGCACAGAAACGAAGACCCAACACAGCCATAAATAAATAAATAAATAAACCCAAAGTTTAAAAAAAAAAAGAAAATATAGTGATATAAACATGAAAAATTAGAAATGTTATAACTAACAACAGTTTGGAGAATATAGGATAGAAGATCAGTGGTTTGCTCATATTTAATAGCTGGAAGTCAAAGGAAATCAATTAAAGCTGACACGACATGGAAAAGAAGTAAAAGTTTAATGTTAAAAAGGTAGTTATAAAAAGGTAAGTTTATCATCTAAAACTGGGTAGAAAGAGAGAAGGAGGGAAGAGGAGGAAGAAGCATTAGACATTTTCATTGTTACTCGTGGTAGGGAATTAACAGACAGCGCCAAAAGAAATGAGGGCAAAGGAAATTATCAAAAGTTTTATAATGATAAGCAAGTACAAAAAATCCATAAATCTTCAAATTTATCCGAAGAAACATACAAGCACATAAAGCAGTTTAAAAACAAGGTACATGACGAAAGTATTTGAAAGTAATAAAAACAGAAGCTAAACATAAAGTAACAAACCTAACTAAGACCAAATATATCTAATCATACCATTAAATGTTAATGGTCCAATCTCACCTATTAAAAGAAAAAGATGTGTAGATAGTATCGCAGAGAAAACTCCCTTGTGTGCTATGTAAAAGATGGGTAAAGCAAAGAGATTCAGAAGGGTTGAGAACAAAAAGATGGGCAAATGCATAGCAAGTAACTATAAACCAAAAGAAACCAGGGTTGTGATCTTAATCTCGGACAAAGTTTGGTTCAGCACACAAAGTATTAACTAAGACAAATAAAGACACTTTATAATACCAAAGGGTACAATCCACAAAGAAATTCTCAATATCTAGTTACCAAATAATATGTTAACATTCCTAAAACAAAAACTACGAGTGATACAACAAGAAATAGAGCCACATTAGCAGTTACTTCACTTTAGTCCATTACATATCAAAAGTACAAACATTATACATGAAAATATAGGAGGCCTAAAAAAATTAACATGGTGGTTCTAATGGATACATATCAAGCCCTATTAACCTGAAAACAGAATATCTCTATTGTTAGATACTGAATGGTCATTAGAAAAGGACATATTTTAGGCCACAAAGTAAGTATCAAATAACTCCAAGTATTAGTAGCACTGAAAATATCACTTGATCCCAATCAGAAAACAAAAATCACCCATTACCCAAAAATTTAAAAGCTCACTCTCAAACAACTATTAGGTCAAAGAGGATATTCATAAAACAAAATTGCAGAATGTCTGAAAACTGATAATAAAAACTCTACATATAAGAACTGCAGTTAAAGCAGCAATCATCAGTGAAGTCATACTTAAAAACTCATATTAATAAATAAGAAGAATGAATTAGGTATCCAACTCATGAAATTAGAAACAGATTATAAGACAAACATAAGGAATCAGAAGATGAGTATATATTAAAGCAAAAGTTAGTTAATTAGAATATAGAATATATGGAGAACTAACAAATAAATCTAAAAGATGGTCTTTAAAAGTAATGCAACAACAACATGCCCACATATAGCAAAATGGATAAACTATTAACTAATATAATCAAGAAAGGAGGGGATATAAACCCAGAAAAGAAATAATTATAAATACAGAAGAAATTTAAGTAATCATATCAGATGACTTTGATCAACAACTTTTCCAAATTAATTTCAAAAGCTGGTTGAAATGGATAATTTTCTAGGGAAATATAACATTCCCAAGCTGACTTCAGAAGTGAGAGAAAATCTAAACTGATCAATTACTATAGAAGAAATAAAGAAATTTGTGAAATAGTTTCAGCTCCCCACCCCCTCCAAAAAAAAGCCCAAGGCTCAGTTGGTTCACAGGAGAAGTTCTGACAAACTTTCAAAGAACAACTAATTATCATGCTATTTTAAATTGTTTCAGACCATAGAAAAGAGAAGAAAGCTTCCAATTTTTTTCTGGAATAATAAAAACATTTATGCAGAAACCTAAAAACGTTGTTCAGAAAGAAAACTACCAACCAATCAGATTTATGAACATTAATAAACAAATGTCATATAAAACATTATTATGTGGAAACAGTAAGCATGTTAAAAGGAATATTCTATGACCAAGCAGGGTTTATTTCAGGAATGCAAGATTGATTCTTTATTTGGAAATCTATTACTATAATTCATTATATTAGTAAGACAGATCTAAGGAGAAAAATCGTAATTACTACCAAACATACTAAAGTAAGTGCATGATAAAATTCAATATACATTCTTGAGAGACATTCTTAATAAAATAGAAATTATAGAAAAATATATGAGCATAGCCTCCTTGCTTCCATCTTGCCCTTTCCCGCCCTAGTCTGTTCTTTATATGTTGAACACAGGGATGGCTTTTAAATGCTCGTGAAATCACATTATTCCTCTGCTGACGACCCTCTAATGTTTCTTCATTGCATGCAGAGTAAAAACCAAGCCATCACAATTGCTGCAGGCTGTCCACGACTGGCTGCACTGACTCTCAGGCACCATCTTCCATCACTCTCTCTTGCTCACTACTCAATCCATACTGACCTTTCAGTTTTTTTCTTGGACATACCAAGAACACCTCTGCTTTAGGCCCTTTGTATCTGCCACTTCCTCTGCCTGGGAAATTCTTGGTCCACATAACGGCATGGTTCACTCCTCACTGTCTTCAATTCTTTTTTTTTTTTTTCAAATGTCACTCTAGTGAGGATTTTCCTGATCTAAACATTTGAATCCTCAAATGTTTCAATTCTAATAGTTTGAATTCTCAAACTATATCTCCCTTGCTTGCTTTGTTTTTTTCCATAGCATTTATCATCTTCTACCATTCTATATAATTTGCTCCTTTTCTTATGTTTTAATTGTCTGCTCCCATTAGAATGTAACTTTCATAAGGTCAGATATTTTTGCCCAACTTGTTCTCTGTTTTGTTCACGGATGGCCTGGCATATACTAAACACCTACTGCTGAGCAAACAAATTAATGATATAGTATGCAAAAGTGAAAAAGCCCTTTTTGTATAGTTATGGATAAATTTCTAAGATATTTTAAAATGAAAAAAGTAAGAGGCAGTAGAATATGTAAAATATGCTGCTATTTTGTGTAGAAAAAGAAGGAAGAGTTGGGGAGGAGAAAAGTGGGGAGAGCACTACCGGGGAGGGAAGAGATAAAATAGGTCTCTCTTTGTATAGGCGTGAACTATTTCTACAAGTCTATACAAGAAACTGCTAAGATTCGATGCCTTTGGGTAGGACAACTAAGTGGGTGAGGAACAGGGATGGGAGGGATACTGTTCATAATATAACCTTTTGTTTCTTCTAAATGTGACATATGAGACTATGTTGAAAATACCTTTTTCAAACATAAATAAATAAATAATTTAAGTGACCAAACAGACATTGTAGAAAGAGTTTAATGCCAATTAAACACACACACACCCACCCACACACAAGACATACAAAAATATATTAAAATGAATGAAATAACATCTTACCTTTTCCAAATTCTGGAGTAGGAGAAAACTACCCCAGAAGACATTTGTATATTACATAATTTAAGGTAGCTCTAGTGGACTTCGGAGTTTTGGGTTATTTTGTGGTTTTTTGTTGGTTTCATTTTTTATTTCTCTGCTCAGCATCCAGTCCCCTTCTTACAGTTTGCCCTTGATTTTGACTTTGAGGAACCACCTTTCCCAGTTCTTTCACCATGTGCTTCAGATTAAGCCAGTTAGTGCAGTCCTACCTTCCTACCACAGTTACTGGTTCAGATCTAAACTCTTCACCAACTGGGGCTAATCAATGACAACAAGGCTCAACCCCAGAACTTTTGACTGATCTGTTGAGGCACAGACTCTCTTATACTGGTCAGGTGTTGAATGGACATGAAATGGACAGGGGGTCACTATATGGACCTGAGAATATACTCAGTGAAAGCACAATGAGAAACAAATTTTTTTGAGAATATTTGAGACCCAGATCAAACCCTTCCTGAAAGTAGACAGCTCTACTCACGGACTTGTTCATACTGGTCCAACAAATTTCCTTTTTTCTTATGTCAACTTAAGTAAGGTTATATGTCACTCATAACTAAGCAGTTTGGAGAGTAGCTGTTATTCTCCTGACCCATAAACTCTAGACTACTGAATTACTGAAAAGCTAGAAATTTTGCCCAATGTCACAATTTTAGAATTGTTAAAACCAAGGTTTAAATTCAGGATTGTCTGCCTCTAAAGACCTCATTCTTCCCACAACACCTTGATGTTGAGGCCTCAGATACCACTGAGAGAGAGAGAAAGACAAAGAGTGAGAGAGAGACAGACAGACATAAACAGAGAGAGACAGAGACAGAGAAGAGATAATGTTGTTGGACAACAACATCACATATGAGAAAAAAAAGCAATAACTAAAGGGGCAAAAACTCCCTGCACAAAGCTGATACAGCCATTAAATGGAATAGTCACACAATGTCAAAGACCTGAAGGTTATTTCATGCACCCACCAGCACTCTACCTGCTGAATGTATTTAAGCCACCTTTTAGGTTTTCTCTTATAGAATGTGACTAAAGACTTTTGAGTATTGGGGAAAGGGTGAAATTTCACTGACTTTCCTTCACACTTTTCCCTAAGTCCCTGAAGAATAGGAACATAAGAGATAAATTAATGAAATATAGTTAATAATTTAAGTTATGACTTATTCTTTACAGCCAGCATTTCTTTTGACATTTTCTAAAAAGAAAAAAAAATGAACAAAAAACTTGCCCCAGCATTCCAAACTGCAGGTGGCATCACAGGAACTAAAACCAAGAAGAAAGTTCCATTCATCAGCCTCCCGCTGGCCAACAATTTCTTCCGATAGGAGCTTGTGGAAGATCACTGTAAGACACGGTCAACCACTTTTTCATACTGTTTTCCTTGGTGGTAATAAAATTGATTTTCTGAAACATTCTTAGGGTTTTGTACACTATGAAGTGCTAGACAAATGAAGGGGTAATACTAATAACTGCTCTCATTATTAGAAAACGGTGGTTTAGAGCAATGATTCTCAACCATGGGTGACTTTGCCCTCCAGGAGACATTTGGCAATGTCTAGAGACGTTTGTGGTTTTCACAGTTGGGGGTGGGGGGTAGTGGTGGGTTACTGGCATCTAGTGGGTAGAGGCCAAAGATGCTACTAAATATCCTACAAGTGCACAGGACATTCTCCCACAACAAAGAATTTCCCACCCCAAACGTCAATGGTGTTGAGGTTGAGAAACCGATTTAGAGGGAGTGCAGTGTTTGTTTTGTGCAGCCACAGCGATATGACGTCATTTTGTGTGTGTGTGTGTGTGTGTGTGTGTGTGTGTGTGTGTGTGTGTGTGTTGGCAGAGGGGGCGATTTGTAGAGTCAAGATATTCTCTTCCATGCTCTTATAGGCACCCACTGGGCATCCAGCTTTCCGAGGCTGAACCTAGTGTGTCTGAGGTAAGCATTCTGCCAATCAAGTCATCATCACCAATGGCAATTTCAGGCTGCCTTTATGGAAGGAACAGCTGATGTTTATGTAGAAAAGATGGTTTCAGTAGTACATATAAAATTAACCTCAAATCTGAGTGATTAAAGTATCTCCAGGTGGGTCCTTTGGTTGTTGCAGTTCGGGGTCACCTCTTGTCATCACTTTGGAAGTATTGTCACATCTCCAGGATATGCGTTTGTCCCATCTGCAATTTCAGCACCTATTTATCTGACAAGGATGGAAATGACTCTCTCTTTAAGTCTATGTTGCTATGTACTAATTTTCTAAGACTTTCTGTCTTCCCACACATTGTCTCCCCACTCATCATCATTAATAAGTAAATAATCTTCCTAACCACCTGTGGCCACATTTCAACACACCTGAAGAGGCTCTTAGAAAATGCATTTTAAATAAACACATTAGCGAAATACGTACAATCAAATAACATGCTTAAAGGAAACAGAAATCCTAGGTAAAGAGTGGATCTGCTACCAAGAGTGGATCTTCTTTCACAAACCTGAAAGGTCCTTCCAACAGAAGTGGAAGGTGATGACACGGAAACTTCTCGCTGCTGCTGTCCTCCACCGAAACTCCACTGAGAGAGATGGTCATGGCAAAAATAGATTAATGAATAGTGATTCTTTCCTAGTCAAATCTGAATGTTTTGGCATAGTTCTATATTTTAGTGATAAATGTGATTCAGACTTACTATTTTAAAACCAACTATTTAGAAAGTAGAGTAAAGGGAAGTCCCTGGTGGCCCAGTGGTTAGGACTCTGTGCTTTCACTGCTGAGGGCCTGGGTTCAATCCCTGGTCGGGGAACTAAGATTCTGCAAGCCATGCAGCGTGACCAAAAAAAAAAAAAAAAGTAGAGTAAAAAATAAAAACCCCCTTCACCCAGGTCCTGTAGTTTCTTCCTGCTTTAGAGATATAGAGGAAACCACTGTTAACAGTTTTTTGTGAATCCTTCCATATCAATTTTATATTCCTTCATTCAGCAAATATTTATTGAGTACCTACAATGTGTTTGGCTGCTGGGGTTACAAGGGTGAAAAGAAGAGACGTGGTTCCTGCTGTTTGGTACCTTATATTTTAGTGAAGGGAAGAAACAGAGAAAAAAAACAACTTCAGATTAACATGTAAATAAAAGAATTATCAAGTGTGATCAGCCCAAAGAAAGAAATAAACACAGAGCTGGAAAAGAGAATATTGAGGGGTCCTGCCCTAGGCAAAGGGATCAGAAAACGTTCTCAGAAAAACTAAAACTTGAAGGATAAGAAAAGGCAAGCAAAGAATGGGGAGAAAAGTTCTATAACTTGCTTTTTCACTTAATATATAATAGAATTTTGTCCATGCTAATTTGTAAATATTTATTCCCTCTTTTAATCAATAATCACTGAGACCCTACGTGCTAGTCCTGTTCCCTAGAGATAAAATAATGAACAATATCTTTGTTTCCATTGATCTTACAATCTAATGGCAGAGTTTCTATACCTATGATTAATTTTAATTCTGTGGGGTCATACAGTGATATTTATTTAGTTATGCCCCTATGGATGGGCATTTTGGTTCTTTCTAGTTTTTCGCTATTACAATCAATGCTCCTGGAAACATCTTTGTTCATATATGACTGTGCACATTTTTTGTAGGATAATTTCTACGATTGTTTACTATGTGACAGTACAGTTATTAATATGTCATGTACAGAATCCTCACAATCACACTTTAAAGTATGTGAAGTTCTTATCCCCACTTTATCTATGAGGAGACCATAGCACAGCTATGCGGAGAAACTTATTCAAGACTACGTGATGGTAAGTGGCAGAGCCTGGACATTAAGCCAGAGAGTCTGACTCCAGGATCTGCTGTAGCCCCTCCCAGGAAATAGAGCCCTAGATTTTGTTTTTTGGTTATAAAAAACTCATAATATGTGTTTACTTTTTAAAATTTGAGAAATAAAAATTTTAAAAATTTAAATCATTTTTTAGCTTTTTAACAGTAACTTATAAGAAAAACATCATTCATCATCGCATCCATTCAGGAAGTAAAAAGCAACTGAAAGCAATGTCATCATTATTGACTCTACAAAAAGACAGTCCTTTAAAATATTCCTGTCCTGCACCATCTTGACCATTCCCTGGGGAGACACTGGTAGACCAGTTGTACCTGGAACTCCACAAGCTCCCTGCAGTGAATGAGTAGCCAAGGTTCTGAGATTTCTGCTCTCACTACAACTGGCTTTCCAGCTGTTCCACTTTGTACTTCCAGCTGCAACCTTGTTTAACACTCCTCAGGAAGCAAAACAAGCCAACAAGATGGTCCAAAGAATGCTTCCAGGTTATAGGTCAGTGTCCTGAATCCTCAGATTCCAGGGCATCCCCTGGAAGTTCTGGTGCACTGTAGGGCAGCAGCACAGAACAGAGATTAAGGACACAGGCTCCAGAGCCAGATGGCCTAAGTCCAAAGATATATGACCATGGACAAACGATTTAATCTTTCTGGGTGTTGGTTTCTTCATATGTAAAATAGAGAAAACATATTAGAACTTGATCCATATGTTATTAGCAGTAATTGTGAGCAGTATATTTAATATCTTTAAAGCACTTAAGGTAATGTTCTCAGAGTTAGCACTTAATAATGTTATTAGTTATTGTATTATAAAGTCATCTCTAGGTCTAAGATTTCTTCCTTAGTTTCAAGTACTTAGTACTACCAGAAGATAAACATAATGTAAACATAGGGAAAAAAAAAAAACTTGAATGGTCAGTCACCATTGGTTTTCTTTCCCTTTCTCTTTTTCTTTTTTTTAGATCATGCCATGTGGTTTGCAGGATCTTAGTTCCCAGACCAGGGATCGAACCCGGGCTTCGGCAGTGAAAGTGCCGGGTCCTAACCACTGGACCACCAGGGAATTCCCACCATTGGTTTTCTAGAGCTAGCAGAATTAGAATGATATTTTTCTTCTTACTTTTTCTTCCCTGTATTTTCTAAGTTGCCTTTACTGAATATGCGCTACTTCTAAAAAATTAGAATAAAAACATATTTTAAGCCATTTTCCACCAACTCAACTAGAAGAGAGAAAATTGAATGATTAATCCCAGTTTTGAAAAATAGATGCTACAAATGTTATTCATGGTGGATTAGTTCTTAGTTGCTTAACCTCTCTTGACTGTTAGCTATTACCACCGTGATTGCAATCACCAACATCATCGTCCTCATCACCTAGTAGTGATACCTTAAATAAGTTAATCAAATCATTTGGACACTAAGTTCCCTCATCTGTCAGATAGGGTTAGTAACATCTGCTCCACCAATCCCAACACTTCACAGGAAGATAAAATAATACAAAATTTTAAAATGAATTAATGAGATTGACATTGAGACATACATTAGGAAATCATTTACATAATTGACTCTCATAGTTATACATACTATTGTTTTATTCTGACAAGGTAATTGAGAGCTCTTATTACCCCACTTGAGGAATAAGGAAATGGAGGCATAGAGCATTTACAGTGGCTTCTCAACTCACACACTGGATAGTAGTAGAGACTGAACTAAAAACTCAGTGTCCTGATGTCTGATCAGTTCTGTGGCCTCTCTGTTCAATATTTATCTGCCTTAATCCAGAGAAGCCCTCTTCTGGCAACTGACAGCTTCTATACCTCTAATGATTGCAATCCTACTCCAAAGCAAGTCTTAGAACGTGGAGGAATTTTTTAGAACCATTCAATGACCTTTTCAGTCCAACAATGCTAAAAGACACACTGGAAAGGTTTAGAAAGCATGGTGAGAAAAAGGCATTTCCTACCACTGTTTATTGTCTCCCCCAATACTTCTACTCAGCTATCCTTGAAAAATTAAGGTTCTAAATGTTATGGGGAAAGGTTTCCAATAGTGTTAGGCTGAAATGTAAAATAGGATATAAAGCTGAAGATAGATACATAAATAGATAGATAGACATAGAGTGCAATCTTAATATTGCATCTTTTAAAACGATTGAAAAAAGATCCCCCAAATGTTATAGTTAGTTGACATTTCACTAGTTATCATCTCTAAAAGTGAGAGTATAAGTGATTTTTTTTTTTATTATTCTCGAAGGTATTTTTCAAATTTTCTACAACAAGCAGACATTACTCTTATGATTACAAAGAGTAAAAGATGCATGGATAGTAGTACAAGTTACGGATGTCTGCCCTATAAATATGGGGCAGTGGCTGGGGTTAGGGAAGTAAGCACAGGTCTTCCTCCAACTCAAGGCCTAGCCCCTGATGGTTAACCCAGTCAGTTTAACCCATAGTTAAACCTATGGTTTTACCCACATCCCTGGCTACTTATCAAATAAACCCAGCCCTGTGCAATTCGACCTGTGGCATGATTCTGGCCAGAGGTATTGGTCTAATTTAAACATGACCGGCACGTGGGGCTTCTGAGAAAGAAGGTGATCTGTTCATCTGAGAAAGCCAGAATTTTCTCTTTTGATCTGGTTGGTAGGATATGTAGATGTAAAGCCTAAAACTGCCAAGGCAGAATGGGAGAATCAGCCTCAAAATGAAGCTGACAACAAGTAAAGGTGGGAAAGAAACAAAAACAAACAAATGACATCCATGAACAGCTGAATCAAACCAACCCTGAAGCCTGGCTTACCTTTAGACAGTCCAGTTACAGAAGCCAACAGATCTCTTTCATCGTGAAAGCCAGTTTACCTTTTCTATTACTTATGCAATAGAGTCAGATGTGTGGGTATATGCCATACATATGAATTTATATAGAGAGACTCCTCTGCATTAGTACCACAAATTTTTAAGTAAATGGGTTTATTAAGAATAATTTCCCAATTGAATTTTTTCTTCAATATTTTCAATAAATAGGGATTGAATTAGATAATCTCTAGACCTACCTCTCATATCTAAAAACCTATGCTTATCAATTCAAACTACAATGACATGAAATTTTTGAATTTTAGATGTTTCAAACTTAAGCTTCAGGTGTTTTATGAAGCCATTTGATTTATGACAAACTTCTCCAATTTAGAGAAAATTCTGCCAGTTGTAGTTTTATGCATTTTTATAGTCTTCAAAAGTGGAGAGAATAAACTCTAGTAAGATGGATAGAAAATGTAGACAAAGCTCATTAGCCTTGTCAGACATTTGATAAATAATTAGAAACCAACTGCAGTAAGATGTATGCATAAAACCAACCTTTGATCTCTTTGAAAACAACTGTTCCTGCAACAATTTAAAATTGTAATCACATGTTATGTATCTTCAAGTATAGAACACATAAATGTTCTTTCAATTCTGCCTGAGTCTGGATTATTTTCCAACTGATTGTTAGTTAAGAAGCAGATTCTATTCTCCACCACATTTAAATAATGGGATAAATAGTTAGCATATAATTTGGGGACTAATCAGCAAAATGTTTATCATACACTAAAATGTAATCTTTCCCACATTAACTTGTTAGACTGTGGAAAGATTAACTACACCAAAGAAATATACTCATTAGCTTTTAATGATTGTAACAGACAGATACCATAGCTTTAAATTGCTTTTCAAAGTCTGGTTTCTATATTTATAATCAATGTTCTAACTAAACATTCATCATTATGAAGACAAATCCTGTAAGTCATACACATATTTCTGTCTCCCTATGACAGACATTGATTTAGAAAGGAGAGACCAGATCCAACCTCCAGGAAACAGCTGGTCTCCTTAGATAAGGAAATCATTGAACTGGCTTTTAATATTGTAAGAAAAAGGAGAGAGAAAGGAAAAAAGGGAGACAGTAGAAGCAGACAACAAAAATCTGAACTATCTACCAGAGACAACACAATTTACAATTCACAGAACATAATTATATTTCTTGATAGTCAACTTTAAACTATCGGTTATATTTTCCCTGAAATCAAAATTGCCAGCTTCGCCATTGATAGTAAAATAAAATGTTCTGAGAAAATCAGGTGGCGTGAAAGGGTTAAAGGAGAAGAGTTGAAATCCTGGGGGTAATGAAGCTGCAATACCTGATAGGCCACTCTTGAAAGCACAAATAGCAGTGAAAGTTTGAAGAAAGATGAACGCCCAGGGAACTGCTTTATTTCCCTCTTACACTAACAGATCCCTGTTGCACAATGATTTAACCCATACAGATATATGATGTTATCAGAATATACGAGAGTTTCCCAAGGTAATTGATGATGGAGCACGGTTTGCCCAAACTTCACAAGTTTTAGAAATGAAGGTACATTTTATTTTATAGTTGCCAGGAATGTTCCTCTTTAAGAAACAGACACAAATCAGATTCCCCTTTTCCCAGTTTCCTGAGCAAAACTCTCTACTGGAATCTTCATAATGTCAACATTAAAAGAAAAATTAAATTATCTCTTCTATATTTGGAACTAAATGTTGCCTTAAGACATGAAAATGTGTTAAGAAAAGACCATTTCAAGTTGCTTGGCTATGTTTAACCAATAGGTTTCCTCGGTCAAGTTTTTTTTTTTTTTTTAGAATTGGAGCACTTGGAAGGGACTTAATTTTCATTCCCAAATTTATAAAATACTTAAAGGCTCTGAGAATGAAAGTTCCACTGAGTATACGAAAGAAGGTACTTAGAAACTTTAAGGGCTGCTTGCTCTACACAAATTCACAGGTAATGAAGAGAGCAGTCGCTTACATTGCATGCCATGCTGTTCCTTCTCAGCATACATTTGGTTTCCTTACAACTGAAAGGGATTTTAGGTAATGTACTTCTAGGATTATAGGAGCCAATTGCTAATTTTCAATTAACACAAGTCCTGCAGAGAGGAGTTCACCCGGGTGGATAATACAAACCTGCAGACAATCCCCAAATCCTTGTTTGGGGGGATTAAAATGCATTATATGATTTAAAAATATATTTAACTTACTAATTCTATTTACCCTGCCCTAATACTAAAACGGGTTTGCTTGTCCAGGCCACACATCAATGGTAACCTCTGAACATTTCAATGATGAGAGAAACCTCCTTTGTTAAAAAAAAATTACGAATAAACACAAAATGGCTAATACTCACTTTTAAGAAGAACTATAAATGCACAATGTATCATTATGTTTTACTGAAAAACACATGTCACTTTAGAATCTATTATTAGTGGTAGAGTAGTAATGAAATCATCCATAATGCTAACATGCAAATACAATTACCTTTTCACTCAAAATTGCATATCATCTTCCATGTGCATTCTTAATTCTTATTCTTACATCTTTAAAAAAGAGAAACAGAGCATGAAAGAGAGCTAGGGTTGATAATAAGGAGAAGAAAGAATAGGACAGGAGCCACAAGTGATGAAAGAGGGAGGTGAAGAGGAAAGGGATGGGGAGAAAGAAAAATCAAGGGACTGGATGGAAAGAGAGAACAAGAGATGAAGAACTCATTACAGACAAAATTAGGGAAAAGTTAAGGAAACTAAGGTCAAGTGAGATCCTCAAAAAAGAGGCTACAAAAAGCCTCTCTTAGACATTAAAAAAAAAAAGTCTTAAAAAAAAAAAAAGTCTGGATGCAGACAGACCAAGACTGGTACGGGGGCTACTTCCTACCCCAGCATCCCAGCACATGGCTTCAACCTCCAAGCCATGCTATCATGGGATTGCGTCAACTTTCTTATCCAGGTTGCCAGCCTGAAGGAGGACAAGCGCAAGGACAGAGAGATGCCTCGCAGTTGGATTAACTCCCTGTAAACAGTCTTCCTGGGATTCCCCTGCATCACTTCCTTTTGTATCTCATTGGTCAGCACATGGTCATAAGGCCACATGTAGCTATAAAGCAGACAGGGGAATGCAGTCTAAAATCAGGCAGGAATGTGAGCAGCTGGCTTTGGGGTAGTGTTACCATACAGGAAGGGGAGAATGGAACAGCAGCTCTGACCCACTGCAAATTCTTTAGCTACTGTAGTATCATCTGCACTAGAAAACAGCAATCTGGACCCAGATCGTCTCTGATGAAATCCTGGCTCAGTCCCTTCTGAGCTGTGTGGCCTTGTGCAAGAGTCTTTGTTCAATTCTTGGGAGGACTAAGTGAATTAATACATGTAAAGCACTTGGAACTGTGCCTGGCACACAGTAAATACTCAAGATATGCTAATTAGTAATCATTTATTTTCAAATATTTGTTTATTCTAAAAAGAATGGTTTGTAGCTTACTGGAATTCTGTGCCTCTTTAACATGTGTGGAGCATGAACGTCATTTTTAGAAAGTTTCTTGAGGATCTTAGCTATGGTGGTCTATTTGGTAAGGATCCTCTAAAAGTCCCTTGACATTCAAAATGTGTCAGGTTTTCAATTCCTTCTGGCGGTAACATTTTGTGATTGCTTTATCTTTGTTATTTGAGAGATTAGGTAGGGCTGCATCCCTCCTTAAGGCCTGAAGGTTGTGTAACATTTGAAAACTGTGTTTATTTCATGATGCTGATACTTTTTTTAATGTCAATATATTTTTTGTAATCAAGTTTGGGTCTTAGGGGATAACGCTCATGAAGGCCAGGAAAAAAAAAAAAAGAAAGAGAGAGTCAAGGAACAATCCTTCAGAAATAAAAACATTAACCACTGTTAACAACTCCCAAACTATTCTTAGGAACTTGTGAGCCACCGTCTGAAGGAGCGAAGTAGGGGTTATCACCTGCTTGGTTCCCGGTTGGTCACTGCCCTCCTTATCTAAGGATGCAGAGAAAATGCTAAGGATTTGCTTAGCACATTTACATAGGTTGCCTCCTTTTATCTACCCTCCGCTTGGTGAGGTCCTATATTATTCTCCTTTCAACCATAAGAAAGCCGAAAGTTCAGGAAGACAAGACAATCAGCCTGAACTCTCGAAGTGGTCAGTGGCTAATTTCATGCAGCCTCTTCAAACACGTGCCGCCCCACTTAGAAGTTAGTATACTGATGCAATTAAACTCCTAAAACTGGTTTTTCAGTCACTTCAGTGGGCACTGATGTCATGTGTTGATATGCATGGAGGGTTTGTTTTGGGGAGAACAGGGGTTTGTTTTGTTCGGCTCAAGGAAAAAGATTTTATTGTTGCTTTATGCTTGTGTGTGTGTGTGTGTGTGTGTGTGTGTGAGTGTGTTTGGACACCCAGGAGAGGGAGAAATGAAGCAGACTGGGGACAGGTTCACAGGACATCTGACGCACACTAGCTGAGGGGTGCATGCAAGTGTTTTCAATGGAAGGTGTAATCAGGTTTAGAAGCTGAAGAGCAGGGTTGCTGAAGGACTACAAAACTAAGGGCAGAAGCAATGCTGCTTTTAGGTTGTAAAATACTGAGCATACTTTTCTAATCAAACCTCCGGCAGAAAGGATTCTGTTGGTTAGCAAGTGTGGGTGCATAATGGTTTCACATATTCAACAGGCTCCTATTGAAGACCCATTATCTGCTACGCCAAGTTGGAAAACACTGCCACCTGGGCTTGGCATTAGGCTTCAAAAACTGCTAGACTTGGGACTATCAGACATCTGGATCTAGGATGAGGCATAGTTCTTGCACTTCAGTGGCTTATCATTTAGAAGACATCAACAGCCCCCTTGAATTTTTTCTATATAAAAAGGGCATATCCATAAGTGATATGTAGAGGGACTGGAGTTACATTGATCAGTATAACCCATTACATTTGCCCTCAACAAGTGGGCGTATGGGGCAGGGAAGACAGAGGCAGTAAATAAGGATAACCTAAATGTCAGCAGAGCTCCCCTGCCTTTTGAAATAGCAAAAAAGTTACAACGACATAAATACATACATACATGCATACATACATAAATGCATAAATACATAACTAACTAAATAAATCCTTTCAGTTCCTGTTCTAAGTCCTCTGTGTGCCTTAACTCACTTAATCCTCACAACATCCCTTCGAATGATGAACCAAGAGGCACCTACCATTATAAACCCCACCGTCCAGATAAAGACACTTTAACATAGAGTTAACACAAGTTAAGTAACTTGTTCAAGGCCAAACAACTAGTAAGGGAGGAGCTGGGATTTGAACCAGCTGCAAACAGAATTGCGTTAAATCACATTCCATGTGTGATGGGAGAGCCTCATTCCTGCTGAGCTCTCCAGGAATTTTTGAGACAGGGTGGCAGCTTATATTTTTCCTCATCACCTTTGGCTCCAACTTCATGCTCTTGCTGAATTGTTGCAGTTCATAGATTGTCTTATCATCCTCTGCATACTTCCTTTGTTGTGTAGCTCAACATGATAGATTTGAAACACAACTCCTATATATATGCATATATATTCACAGAATATATATATATTCACATAAGATCTTCATACGAGTCACAGAATTAACTGGACAATTTTGAAGGGCTTGTAAAACAAAAATTAGATTTATGAACAAAATCAGCTTTTTAACCCCATTATGCTTGAAATTAGGAATCGTAACTACAAAACGGCATTCCGCAAATGGTAATATGAACGCGTTATTGGCTAGCACAACTTTTCAAAACGTGAATCTGAATACCTCAGATGAAGCCAGCACTTTCCAACTCACTGCAGGGCCCCGTCCCTACTGTTGCAGGCAGGTCAGCTTCATTGGTTTGCATTGCCATTCTAGACCATGAAGCACTTCCATTTGCTATCCTCATAACTACTTCCTTGCATTAAGCAAGTTTAATGCTTGGGTTGTCAGCTTTCAGAGTCTGGAGTTGAAAACCAGAAGGCAGAATGTAGGGTATGAGGTATTGAGAGTCTACTGTAAATTTCATCCATATTTCTCAAGCTGGAAAAAAATATCATTGCTAAATACTGTTTATTATTAATGTATCATTAATCATTTATTAATGAGAAGAGAAAAAAAATCCTATCACTAAATAAGTTAGCAGAATCTGAAAAACCATAATCCTTTTCCTCATTAAACAAAATAGTATACAATTTGGTCCATGTACCTGGCCTAGGGAGAGAAGCCATGAATTTATGCAGGTGAAAGCCAGGCTGCTGGGAAAGAGAAAATTGGGAAAAGGAAGAACTATTAGAATTTTAAAGTAACTGGAACCTTTGGATGACACCAACCAGTAAATTTAAATAAGGTGACCTGAGGCAGGCCACCAAGCCTCCTCTGGATTTCCCCTAAGTCTTCTGAAAACCTAAAGGTCATGGCAGCTCCCATTCAACCATTTATTCATGCATTCAAAGATAAGTATCAGGATCCATTCTGGATCAGGCACTGCTGCAGGTCCTTGAACTATAGAGGGAAACAAAACAGACCAAATCCCCTTACCTAGTAGGAAAATCCAGACCGTAAACAAAAACATAGATTATATAGATCTTATATAAGAGTTTCAGAAAATAAGTGCTCTAAAACAAAGCAAAACAAAACACAAACAAATTAAAAAGCAAAACAAACAAACATGGGATCAAGGATGCAAGAGCCACTTAGGAGTTTACCAAAGGTTTTGAGAGAGTGAGGGGGCTTACATGACAAACATTCAAAATTCAATATTCAGCTTCCTGTTCTTAGAGTGACCATCATTTCTGCTGCTCAGAGCCTAACTCCTCACCAGCTGCCTCAGCCTTTCTTTTCTCTTATTTCTCCTCCTCCTTATCTGTTTCCTTTTACACACCCCTGTACCGATTTATTATGTATTTAAATTAGCTGAGTTCTCTTTGGTTTTCACTCTCCTGCCACCCTAGGCCCTCAGGTTCTCACCCTCCACCCTGTGGTATTTATCAAGTTATGTTCCTTACCCAGCTGGGAAATGTTAGGCAATTACCAAACCATCCTGAATCTACAATTCATCTCTATTCCTTTTGTATTGTTCCTTTTTCCAACTTGGTTCTTAAATGTCTGTGCTGCGCCATTGTGTTCCATCCGGAAAGTGAACTGGAATAAGGTCATTACTTTGTAGGATACTATTTACACAGTGATTTTTTTTCCCCCTCAAGCAGCAAGAACTTTGCTTAATGATATTTTATTCGAAACGTGAGGAAGATTTCCACGTTCAATTTTTGCTAAGGACATAATAGGTATTCCGGAACAAAATATACGTGCAGTTATCTGAGGAAAAAATGACTTTTCTTTAACAAAAAAAGTAAATTGTAGGCAAAACTATTAGCAAATAGAACCATTCAGTTAAGAGTGGCAATAAGTAACTTTAGTTGTGGGTACTAAAGATAATGAACCGCTTATTTTTTGCTTATCGCTGGAAATGGCCAAATCATTATGGATCTCTAGTAACTAATGGTCTAAGACAACAGGGTTTGGCAAATGAGTATTTTATAGCTCAGTGACTCTTTGAATGCAGGCTAGACCATTCAGGTATTCAAGTGTTATCCATGGCCTCTGAAATTGAACAAATGGGTCTATAATAATTAAAATACAGTAAACACCAGTGACACAATTCCTGAGTTTTCAAAGAGATTCTCTTTATTCCTACGGGAAGGAAATGAGGTGTTGCCTTGTTAGAAACGCACTGTTTACATCTAGAAGCATCTTGATAAGCTGGTGGAAGAGGCTCATTTGTGAGCCCATAGACCCTCGGCTGCCCTGCCTCTGCAGTTCACCAGAAGTTTCCATGAAGGGGGCAGTGAAAGGAGACAGCAGCCGAGCTCACTCTAATGCTTCTTTCTAGGGCTTTCCATCTCGGTGAGCAGCCCTTTCACTTCCTGAGTCAGACTTCACCATCATATCACACTCTAGATCTCCATGCATCAGGGAAATAAAAAGTAGTTTCTATTTCTAAAATGATTGCAGACACTCTACATACAGGAATGTCGTCTTCCCACCTTTGGGTGGATATCTCATCTTCACAGGAGAAAATGTTATTACAGACTCTTCTGGAGAAAGGAAGTTCAAATGAAACTCTTGATACATGACCATTTTAACTCTGGGCAGCAAATAGAGATCAGGGGGAATTTCTATTGCTTTTAAAACATTTAAAGACCCAAAGATATTATTAATTATAGCTTTGAAATATTTTGTTGACCTTTGGCTAAGGGTATATGAGAACACTAAACCAAAGCATAACAAAATGGCACTGAAAGGAGGTCAGGCAGTGAGGTCAGGTGCTACCTTGTTGAAGTTTAATTAGTTGTACCTCTGAGGTCTGAGAGAAACTACCTGAGCAACCACAATAAATTGGCTTGCAGGAAATAGGAAAAAAATATCCTTACAGGGACACTTTCAAGAAGACATGACCTAAAAAAGGATGCAGTTGAATTTTGATTGACTGTTTGGGGAATGTCATCTCCTAAAGGACAGGATTTGTGTCTTTTTCCATTAATTCCAGAGTGAACCTAGTCCAGGGCCCTTGCCAGATAAAGGTTCAAGCCATTTACAGAATCACAGACTGAAGGAAGCTCAAGTGGCCATGGCCAAAAGTCCCCTGACTATAGGAAATACCCAATTCAAATAATTTAATTTTTTAAAAGGTAAATTTTTATCTTTTTCTTTCCTCAGAAAAAAATCCATAATAAGACATTCCACACATTTTCTTAAAGGCAAGAAGGTCTTCCTGATATTGCAGGATGAATCCCTCTTAACCTGTCAAAAATAAGAGCAGAGAACAGCTGCTTAAATCCATTCAAATAATGTGGTTGCTTCCTTCCCATGAAGATGGTGATTAAGATCTTTCTCTCCCCAGGGTTCTCGGTCTAGGGAGAAAAACCTAGTTCTTTAACATTTCTTCACGAGACTCTTCCCCAAACCATTTAATAGCATTTAAAAATGATCCCTTACAGGTCTCCTCCAAGTTCTCCTCAATACCCTTCCACTATAAGATTTATGCTTCTGAAAGTAGTGGGTTTTAACAGGCTTTCCCTCTTATTTTAAGCAGAACCCCTTCTCAAGAACAATTCTTCTTGTCTAGTATGCTATAGGGTCATCAACTCACCTCGTTTCCTGGGTTCTCAGGGAGTTCCTGGGATGTGGGGCTCACAGTGCTAAAACCAAGAACGTCCCAAGCAAACTGGCATGAGTTGGTCATCCTACAAACAAAAGTCTAGCCTGCTCTGACTGGTGCGGGAGAGGGTAGGAGTCCCAGGGTCCCATCACTCTCCCCCTGAACCACTCTGACAGAGCTCCAAGGCTCCAAGGAGCTCATAGACTGAAAATCATGCTCTAAAGAATATTTGGAAGAATGCTAAGTATAGAGCCAAGTTTCTCAGCAGCAGCACTACTGACATTTTGGGCAGGATAATTCTTTGTTGTGGGAGCTCTCCTGTGCAATGTAGGATGTTTTGCAACATCCTTGGCCTCTACCCACTAGATGCCAGTAGTACCCTCCCAACTGAGACAACCTAAAGCATCTCTGGATATTGTCAAATACTGCCCGGCCTGCAGCCTGTTGAGAACCACTGGTCTGGTGATAATCCTTCCATCTTTTCCAGGTTGGCCCTGATTAGGTGGGTCATCAAGTCAATGTAGTAAGTCACACCCACATTAAAAGTTTTAAAAAAGAATGGAGAGATATAGAATAGGGTAGGATAGGATAGAATTAGATAGCCTGGGATGGGATGGGATGGGATGGGATGGGATGGGATGGGATGGGATGGGATAGGAAGGGATGGGATGGGATAGAAGAGAAGAGAAAATAGAGTTTCACATATAATAAGGGTAAGTATTATTTTGTTAAATGTTTGTCTCAGATACATACGTGTAATGTACATATATTAGGTCGCAATGTAAAATTATTTTTTACTATGAGCCATGACCAAAAAAGTTTTAAAACTTTTTTTAACTTCTTGTTAGGCTCTGTCCATCCTATTTGTGCTTATTAATCTACATTAGGACACTGTCACCCTCAACCTTGACCTGCCCACTCCACCTAGCCTCTGATACTTAGTTGCTATTCTTTTGCAAAATCAATCCCATGAGTGGCTTATATTTACAAAGTTTTAATTATCCTACATGAATTACCTGTGAGACCTCTCCCTGTTTGCATGTATTCACTTCTCCAATTTGTCAAGGTCACCTTGAACTTGATTTAAGTTCACAAAAGCAGGTGTCACTGACAGATTTAAGATGAATACATTTTATTCCACTATTTGAGTCACTCACTGTAACTCTGTAGGCTCTCAGGGAAATACTTGTGGGGTGCAAGTTGCTCTTAGCTGGTAGCATGATATGTCTATGTCCCCTCAGGTTTTGTGAATACTGAAGGTGTTCAAATCCCAGCCATTTCTCACTGTAGGCTTCATTTCATTGCTTTCTCTGAGCTCACTGCTATTTGGGTAAGGTAGTCTGCCCACGGCATTTTGCTTTAAATCAAGGTTGTCCAGCGTGTAGCTGACTTTCTCAGATTATGCACAGACCACACCTCACAGATACAGCAATAATGGAACCAGGACCCAGGGGACCCTGGAAGAGTGCCCAGTAAAGAAAATCACTGACATTTTTGTTTTCCTGAAGCTGGGAGGACTGAGGGCTGGGTAGATTTGTAGGCCCTTGATCAGGGATCAGTTGGGCCATTAGAAAGAAATTATGGTGGGTTTGATTTTTAGTGGAAGTAAACCTTGCCAGCAGTCCATCAAAGATCATTTGTCTTGTTCCTCTATTCACTTGTGGTCAGGAAGTAAAAGTCAGCACAGTGGAAGGATTTGTGTTTTTTGACTGATGCTGAACATCATCGGCCTGGGCTAGTACGACCTCAAGGCCGGTCAGGGAACAGGCCTTCCCAAGAGGCCTATTTCTCTACAATAGTTCTGATCCAATCCCAGGTGCATGTGGGGAGGACAGAGAGGGTGATTCAGGGACCCCACACCCCTCTTCTCATTTGTAGTCCGCTACTATTTTGGATATTATGGGTTGAACTGTGTCTCCCCAAAATTCACATGTTGAGATCCTAATCCCCAGTATCTCAGAATGAGACCTCTTTTGCAGATAGGGTCTTTATAGAAGTAATCAAGTTAAAGTGATGACATTAGGGTGGGCCCTAATAAGTATGACTGGTATCTTTATAAAAAGGGGAAACTTGGAGACAGACATGCACAGAGGGAGAAAACCATGTGAAGACTGCAGCTGTGCTGCCACAAGCAAGGAGAAGAGGCAAGGAGAGAAGCCCCCTTTCCTCAGAGCCCTCAGAAGGAACCAGCTCTGCTGCTGAACTGTGAGGCAACACATTTCTGTCGTTTAAGCCACCCAATCTTTGGTACTTCGTTACAGCAGTCCTAGCAAACAAGTACAGTGGGGAATGGAATCATTGTTTTCCCATCATCATGCACATAAATACACGCACACACACACACACACACACACATACCATACGCACGCCACATACACACACTGAATATACCACACACCTGACATTTTCATTTCTCTTAATTATCTTTCTAATTCACCTTCGTTGCTAAAAAAAAAACAAAAACAAAAAACAAAAAAAACCTCTTTAAAACTATTCAGAATCTTGTAAAGTAAGATATCATTTAAACCAGCTCTTTCTTTCTCTCTGTCTCTCTCAATCTCTTTCTCTTTCCTTTGAGGAAAAGAGTAGAAAAGTGTAAAGCACATGTCCTAGGTCACTAGCAATTTTGAGAGCACAAGCTAGCTTTTCTGCTTCAGAGCTCTTCACAGAAGAACTTCTCAAACTTTCCTATGCTGATGCATGGAGGGCTGGGTAAAATGTTGATTCTGACTGATGCAATAGATCTGGGGTGAGGCCTGAGATTCTGCATTTCTAACAAGCCCCCAGGTGAGGCTGGCACTGCTGGTCTGCAGACCACACTCTGAGTAGCAGGTTTTACAGGAAAGCAGTGTTTCCCAAATCTGGTCCATCATTAGAAATCATCTCAGACCTACTGAAACCAGAATTTCCAGAGACAGAGCCCAGGACTCTTTTATTTAAACAAAAATCCCTAGATAATTTAGATGATCATCAAGGTGTGGGAACCACTGCTGCATATCGTGCTGCCCTTTGATTGGATTTTCACACTCTGTGAGCGAGGAGGAGAGAATGAATGAAGTTCCAGAATCAAGCAACCCAGACCCAGACATCATGGCAACAAGGTCCCAGGAGGATTCTTGACCTCTCTGGGTATGAGTTAATAACCATAACAACAAAGTTGGGTAAGCATTTACAGCCCTGTTTTGGGGAGGCAGGGGGCAATAGAAATGAATGAAAGAAGGAAAAGGAGGAAGAGATGGTGGAGACACTAAATCCAATTAGAAATCTATTATGTCACAGACACACTTTGAGTTTCTAGGGGTACAACCAAGGTCACTGATAGAATGAGATTTCTATTTGATGCTGGGAACTGAAGAACTCAAAAATGATAATGCAGTACTCACACCAGGCCCAGGTGATAGCACAGATGTGGGCTTCCCGGGATATAGACGAATTTCTGTTCCAACTTTGTGAATGTGACCACAGCTACGACACCTTGATATCAGATTTAAGGCCAGTTTCTGGATTAAGGATAAAGAAGACAATGTTTGCCAGGATGAAGCTCTTCAACATACTTAAATCTCCTACGCATAGAGCTGAGTTGTGAGAGGTTACGGTTTATGCTGGAGTGTGGTTCAAAGTTATCCGCCCTGTGGATGCTTGATAAATACTTGTTGAATATCTGATTTAACCCCACCATGAAAGATGAGCTCATCTGTATTTTCTATAACCATGTCAGATACATTGGAACCACAGAAGCGCCAGGGTGGGAGATTTCTCCCATCTCTGCAAGAACTCCCTGTGCCGCTTATAAATATGCTGATCAAAACCTGCATCAAAGAGAAAACACATTTCCATATTCCCAGTTTCCTTTATGATCAGAGAATGGATCAAAGAGAAAACACATCTCCCCATTCCTGTTTTTCTTTTCATTCCTGATTTAGAGGCCAAAAATGATTCACCTGTGGGAATAGAACAAGCAATGCAAAGTCCACTTAGGGGAAGAACTCCGTATGAGCTCAAGGTACAAGTATTTTCAAATTCTTTCCCCAGATGCACTTAACGTGGATAGAAAAATGTCTCAATTCTTTTACTTAATATATTCTATTTTACTAAAAGGTGATAATAACCATTTTTACATTTTGATACTTGAAATAAAAAGGAAAAGTATTGTAAGACTTAATATAGTGCATGATGATTTATTAAATTTTAGTTATAAGGCCTAAATTCAAAAATAATATTTTAGGATTTCAAATGTACCTTAGCTATAACTAAAAGATGAAAATGAATTTGCTCCTTTTAATTGAAAATGTTCTAAGATCCATCTCAAAACTGACTCACTTCCTTGGTTGTTTAATTAATGATGACTAGGTTAAGTTTGAAAATTTTAATTGTTGACTTTTCTCGCAGTATTTGCATGTCATTTCTTTTTGTTTTAGTTTTACAAACCCAGAAGTAAGAACCCATGCTGTGAACATGAGTAATTTTCCTAACAATTTAGTGTGAATTAAAGAAATTAAAATGTGCTGTTGTGTTTGTTTAAACAGCTTACCCAGGATTATAATATTAATGTTTCTGCTTTTCTTTTGTGAAGGTGCTATTGACCCTAAAACCATCCTATTACACATTTTAAAGCAAGTGCCTACACAGAAAACAAATACACTATTTTACTTCACAGTTCCATTTAGATAAAGAACTTGGAATAAATTTCAATATATTAAATAATTCAATCCGAATAACAATTTATTGACCAGAGTGAACTAAAATAAATACAATTTCTTAATATACAAAAAGTATTATAATTATTCATCCTGTTGTTAAGGGGATTATTAAACATGCCTTCCTAATTTGAAAAAGAAAGGAGGGCCAGAAGAGGGGAAAATAAAGGAAGGAAGGGAGGGAGGGAGTCAAGAAGCAATTTACTACATAAATTTAAGTTCTCTTTAGCTTTAAATGAACCAACTATGTCACTGTGGATAACTTCCTGAGGATTAGCTTCTAGAAAATGAGGCTGTTGAATCAGATGGCATCTGAAATCCTTTCAGTTCTGTCATTCTATGATTCCATGCAAGAAAATCAGCCACAAAATGTTCATAAAAGTTTCCCTATAGATAGTTGGTACTGTGAATTTTACTTTGGAAAGCCAGAATTTCTAGAGTTCTCCCACATTTCTTTGTGGTGTTAAAAAATATCTCCAACTTTCACAAGGAGATTTTACAACTCGCATCGTGGGCTCAGAGCAGACATTTCCAGGGGCTGCAGCACGATCAGTTCTTCTTCTAACTTGAAAGAGAACTCTCTTACTTGAAGCTGCTTCACAGCTCGCCATGTGAAGACTCAACACTAAATGACCTCCAAACGCCTCCCCTACCTGCCTCCCCTACCTCCCTCCACGGCCCAATGAGCGTCTCAGGTAGTGGCACCAAAATCTTTCTGGTCTCTCGAGTCCAAGTTCTTCTCTACACCACTCAGCACTGATAAATTTCTTGCTTGAATCTCTCCTTTCTTATGGGTTTGAATAGCCATCCATGTCATCGTCACCTTATCATTTCAAAGCAAGTCTCCTTGGGACTACACACACACACACACACACACACACACACACACACACACACACACGTACACACGCACATGCACACACACATAGACATATTTTACTTTCTTACTGAAGCGTAACTTCCATACAGTCAAGTACACAGCTTGACAAATTTTAACTAACATACTGTAACATGTCCTGCTTCACGAATTAACATATGTATTCATCAATGTAACCACCAGCCAGATCGAGGTAAAGAACATTTCCAGTACCCCAGCAGGCTACCTATCACCGCTTGCCAGCCCTTGTGACTTGATTTTCACGATTCCAAACATCCACACGTGTTTGAAGAAAGACTCTTCCCCATCCAGTATTTGGTCATGTCATGACCTCCTACGATGGCCTCGGTTTTCCACATCCCCTTCTTCATCTCGCTGTCTTCACGTGGCTCAGTGATTCTTAGCCTGCTCCAACACTCTCATTTCTTTCCACACAGAGCAGGCCCTGTCCTTAAGCACAATAAGAACAGCAAACATTCTGCCACTGGTATCCAGCCCCTACTACAGGCACACTCTGTACTTAGACTGAATATTCATTATTTCATTCAATCCCCACACATAACTTATTTGTTTCTGCAGACTCTGCTAATGTCTCTTTCAAGTCTCTATCTATTTAAACCTACTCCTCCAGAAAGCCTTTCTGATAGTAACAACAGCTGTTACTTACTGAGCGCCTGTTGTATGCCATCAACAGGGCCACCCGTACAAGAATGGGAGAGATTACTAGTCTCACTTCTACAATTAAAGACGAGGCGACACAAGAACACTTCTAGGCAGTAAAGAGGGGGATAGTCTTCATTTTACAGGTGAGGTTCACAGAGGCTAACTGTTATGCCTGGGATTACCCAGCAAGTAAATGGTGGAGATGGAGTCTTTAACTCTAAAGTCTGCGTACTTTCCCCTTCTAGCCTATGCAGTGCTTTCATTCAACAAATATTTATTGAGCTCCTACTATGTATTCGGTGTTGTTCTATATACCCTGGAAGCCCAGCAGTTAGAAAACATAAAAATCTCTGCTCTCAGGAAGCTTACATTCTAGAGGGAAGGCAGCAAAAAAACCAGGATAACATAGCATTATTACATGGTATAAAATGCATTGGTGAAAAATAAAGGGAGGGGAATTGTGAGCATTGATATCGGTTGAGGTTGCAGTTTTAAACAGAGAGGACAAAGTAGGCCTCACTGAGAAGGTGACTGAGTGAAGTCTCGAAGGATTTGAGGAAGTCAGCCATGTGCTTCTCTGGGGGAAGAACATGCCAGGGGAGGGACCAGCAAATGTAAAAGCCCTGAAGTAGAAATAATGAGTTGACCAGTATGGAGTGAAAGAAGAAAAGAGCAGAAGAAAGGGGAGTCAGAGAAGTAAGAGGGGCTGGTATCCAGATTGTGTAGGACCCTGTAGATCACTGGGATGATTTTGTCTCTTCCTTATCATTATGGCTACAGAAGAATGCTCTATGTGTATGTGTGTGTGTGCCTGTGTGCGTTTTTCCGTATTGTTAGAAATTCAGATTTGCTTTATGTTTTTGTATGGACCATATCCCAACTAGATTATGAGCTACTTAAAGACAGAGAACACTTCTTATATTTCTTCGGAATTTCTCTGAGATTCCAAAATACTGTACCAAAGAGAGCAAGTATAGCATCACTTCCCACCTCTTAAGCCTATAGTGTCTGTGACATTAATCCTTTCCTGCCATATACTGACATGGCCTCAGAATCCTAAAGAACTAATTACATTTCAAAGTGTTTCTGCATATCTATTACCTTTTTTTCAACTGCATTCACAGTGGTAATCATTCAGTACATCAAAAACCATTTTAAAGCCTAACATTCTTCTCCACAGAAAATTTCTGGCTACATTATATCAACTGTGTGCATTATATTATGAACAATACACATCAACAAGGACAGTGAGATTATAACTGTGTGGTTAGATTTATGAAACATACTACCCCAAATAAGAGAGCAATAGAAAATTTCGGTTTTCAACAGTCATTAATGGTATCACTGTAGATTGTGAGACCACAGAGTGCTAATTGCCAACACACTGTGCCAGTGCAAACATGAAACAGAATCCTTCTTGGATGTAAGCATATATCTAAGTCAGAAATTCTTAAGTGTAATCCAGGAACACAAGCTATGCATTAGTTTATTCAATAAATATTTATTGGGACTATACTCTGTACCAGAATTGGAAACACAGTGGTGAGCAAAAATACATAGTAGGTGCCACGATGGTTCTTCGTTTAATCAGATTGTCATACAGGTGCCACCATGATGTGTTATGAACAAAAGGTACACATGCTATGAGAGCCTACAGGAAGGGAATTTGACCAGTCAGGTGAAGACTTATCTGAGAAAGTAAAGCTAAAGCTGAAATCTAAAGGACAAGTGGGTAATTAACTAGGCAAAATGTGGGGGGACAGTGTTCCAGAGAGAGGGGACAACCTGTGCAAAGGCCCTATGGTAGGAGGAGCACGGCAAGGACACATAGATCACTGGTGATATCACCACATTCCTCTCATGGAAAATGGGTATAGAGAAACTGAGAAGGAAAGTACAGATATCATATAGGAGATCCAGAAAGTGGCTACTGGAGAAAAAACTGATGGAAGTAGGAGCAGGTATGTCTTTTGACTGCAATTATTTCTTCTATCACCCATCCCAAGCTGTGCCTTCCATGTCTACTACCCAAGAGGTTGAATTTTGTTTAACACTTGGAGTGCTAGAGTATCTGCCTCATTTCTTCAGAGACAGATGCAATAAGTTGAAAGAAATAGACAAATAGCAAGATACATCTTAGGGATTAAATGAGTTGTTAAGTTGGGGGAAGAAAGAAAAGGTGGGGTGTGAAAGGTGGATCTTATAACAGCAGGAGAGAGCTCTAAGAAAAAGATCTCCTTCCTAATTCCATACTGAACACCAAGCTACTACAGTGTCTATTGTACCCTTAAGAGTTGGCAAAATATTATTTCTTTTGAAATGCATATAATCAGGCCTATTATGATGATTATTTCTTACATATAAAATTAATATTTTGAGGAAAATGTCAGTGATTTAAATCAAAAGGTTATACTGAAGGAGTTTTTAGGCACCTTATGAAGTCCTGGATTATTTGAATATTATTACTTTTTTGTTAATGGACAATCACTCTGATTTAGCGTACAAAACATCGAGCAATCAGCATGAGAACTACTTAGTCATCCCGGTCTTGAAGTTTTTTCTGTGCGATGAATCTGAGACCCTGATGATATTTATTCATTACATTTTTAATGATATATCAGGTTACCATAGCAATTCTTGTTCCCTGGAAACTTCCTTCTTGCAACACACATTTACTGTATGCCACATTAACAGCCTGATCCTATTGTTCGAGCTGTCTCATTAACTCGAGCAATCTAAAGCTATTTCAAAATGTTAACCAGTAACAATATACAGAAAATATGATTATTTAGAAATAACATTTATTTAAGGAAAGAGCCCAGCAACAAATGACCCTTTGTCCACGAAGTTTTCCTTGACCCTGCAAACCATCATTTTTATTAAGTTTTAGAATACGTAGGGGTTTACATCATTCAGTTTAGTGATTGAAAATATGCTTTTTTCTATTGTTCATTAATTATTCTTATCTTGGTCTCGTATCTCTCTCTATATTACAGTTACTATAAATTAGAAGCTGTGATGGATGGGTTGAATTGTGTTCCCCAAAAGGATGTTGAAGTCCAATCCCCCACTATCTGTGAATGTGACCTTATTTGGAGATAGGGTCTTTGCAGATGATCCAGTTAAGATGAGGTCATTAGGGTGGGCCCTAACCCAATATGACTACATCGTTATAAAAAAAGGGGGTGGGGATTTAGACACAAGAGACAGATAGGTACAGAGGAAAGACAATGTGGAGATATAGGAAGACTGTCACATGATGATGAAGGCAGAGACTAGGTGATGCTTCAACAGGCCAACAAACACCAAGGATTGCCAGCAAACCACCAGAAACTAGGAGAGGGGATCGAAAAGATCTTTTCATCAGAGCCCTCAGAAGGAACCAAACCTGTCAGTACCTTGATCTAAGACTTCTGGCCTCCAGAGCTATTACACAATAAATTTCTCTTGTCTAAGCCATCCAGTTTGTGGTACTTTGTTTCAGCAGCCCTAGGAAACTAATACAGAAGTCAACTCTAATAACTTAATTTGTATCCTTCTTAGTTTCTAAAGCAATGGATTTTATTTTTATTAAGAAGTAAAAGAATTCTTTAGCAGGAAGAGGCTTTAAATCATTCATTTATTCACTTGTTCGCTTACCTATCCAATAAATATTAACCATCACATTCGCTGGGCAAGGTGCTAAGCATGGGGGTGAGGATCAGTAATAGACTCTTTCTTCCAGTTTCTAGTAATAACTTCCCTGTAGTTTCTGACTACCGTCTAACAAAAACTGTTAGATACTTTACATGTATTTTTCCATTTAATCCTCAGAACCAGTCTATAACTGTAGGTATTATTGCCCCCCATTTTCTGAAAAGACCAAAATCACTATGGTTTAAAAAGTTTGAATAAGTTACCAACGATCACAAAGCCAGTAGGTCACCAAAGATCACAAAGCCAGTAGGTCACCAAAGATCACAAAGCCAGTAACTAGAGTTTTTGGCATTTAAAGTCAAACCAGTCTGACTCTGCTACACATTTGTCTTCTACTCCATTCTGCCTCTGATAAGGTACTGGGGACAGAGGAAAATGAATGACTCTGACATGACGCAGACACACAGTAAGAAACAGAAAGAAGAGAGATGCAAAGCACTATAGGTGTTCAGTTAAGGAAGATGACAAATGTTTGGATGAATCAAAAACAAACAAACAAACAAACAAAACACCTTAATGGAGGCTGAGAAATGGTCTGGGCGATTAGAAAGAGAGAGGGAGTGATAGTAGATAGAACAACGGCCCAAACTAAGGCAGATCATTGGAGTTGAAAACAAGCACATCCAGGATGCTAGAGGCCATCAACACAGATGTTGCTAAGAAGAAGGCCTCTATATGGGGTAGGGTAAAGAAGAAACTTAGGTACTGAAGTCTCTGGATAAGACTAGTGTGTTCCCGCGGTACGGTACCTCTCCAAAAGATTGTATCCATTTTCAAGAGGAAGAGTTTTGCTGAGTGATGGTGGTAAAACAAAGATGTGGGAGTATCAGTGGGAATAATAGTTGGCTGATCCCTCTTCCTAAATAACTGACTCAAGATAGACTAAAGTGTACCCTTCAAACAAGGCAGCTTCTAAGGAAATGATATTGTCACAGGAAAACACATTTCAATTAGGGGAGGATGGAAGAAGCATCTGAGGCAAAGGTGATGGTAGAATTTATCCCTAAATGAATAAGGATTCCATAGGTTATAATGAAAGGTGTTGGCTGGGTCAGAATTATAGATCTAACAGTGAAATCTTCTATCCTAATATGTGGGTAGTGGACAGTGATGAATGCCACATGCTGAGCCTTGGTAAATCCTAACAACATAAGAAAAATATTATTTTTTCTCTATAGTTCCAAGCTTTTGGTCTTCTTCGTAAAGTCCTGCATTTTTTCTCTTCATTGTAGAAGCTCTGGTGATGATTCTTCATAGTTCCTAATGAATTCAACTGAATGGAACTTGGCTTTGATTAATACAATTAGGATCTGAGCTACACTATACACTGGCCTCCCTTCTCTCCTTCCTCCTCTCTGAATATGGGCATGATGAAAAGATTTGGAAGAAAACAAATGTTTCTGATACAAATCTGTGATGATGTTTGATGACATTTGATGAGAAGAAGAAAAGCATTGGTCCTACTTTCTGATCTAACATCAGAAGAGATAAAGTCTGGTAACTCAAGTTGACGGACTTACTGGGAGGAAGAAAATAACAAGAGAACTAACAATCGCGAGACAATAAGAGAATACAAACCCAAGTATGATGCCCAAACAGAGAAGATCTTGGAAGGATAGTTTAAATACAAACACTGATTGTAAGCCCTGATAGCAAAACAAAACAGTCTCTGGCATTCCACTTTGTAGGATGAATTGGGCCCATCCTTGGGACACAATAGAAGGATAGGACCAGAATCCTCCGTATATCTCTAGGGAAGCACAGCAAGACAGATGATTCCTGAACAAGTCTGAAATTAGAGTGTATTTAATTTCAAAGAATCTAAAGTTGATATCTGAGATTAGAAATTATACCCCATTCACTGCTAGAGTTTTGAACCAATTAAGAGATAGACAGAAGAGATGGAGACATCAGGCAGATGGAGACCAAAGTGTCAGCTTTATTGGCCTGTGGAAAACACAGCTTAGGTGGGCAGCAACAAGGACTTCCTAATTTGAAGCTCGGAATTATAAAAACCTACTCACTGAGTCACAGACAGCACTGCTACTGCAGACATTGGAAAGTCCAAGATCAAGGTGCCAGCAGTTCAGCATTGGGTAAGGACTCTCCTCCTGGTTTGCAAATGGCTACCTTCTTGCTGCATCCTCACATGGTGGAGAGAGTTCTAGTCTCTTCTTATAAGGACACTAGTCCCATCATGAGACTCTGCCCTTATGACCTCATGTAAACCTAGTTATTTCCCAATGGCCCTACCTCCTAATATCACATTGGGGGTTAGGGTTTCAACATATGAATTTTGGGGAGACACATAATACCCAGTGAAGACCTGAACACTTATAATCTTGGTGGGCCTCCTTATAGCAGGTGGCCTGAACTTAAGCAACAATGAGAACCTATGGGGGCAAAGGGGGAGATAAGAACAGGAAGGGCAGCATCATTTCTATGAAAGTTTGCAAAAAGACATTGTGGGCCATCTTCTACCCATGACTCTATTTTTCTCCTTTCACAAGGTTTTAAAAATAACTAAATAAGACACCAACATTTAAAAATCAGGATATTCTACTTAAAATTCTGGGTTACTGTCTTCTGTAAAACCCTGGGTGGCCTGGCACCCTGAGCCCATACTGTAGCAAGACAACATCCACTGGGCAAATTGTTATTGGCCCTTCACCCCAGCCCCCGACCTGCATGTTTGACTCATTACTGCATTCATTTGGCCCTTGGAGGAATTTGGGTTAATAACCTTTCTCTAAGTAATAAACAGATTGTTTGTTTTGCCTTTGGACTCCTGCAGGAAGGTATTAAACAAGAAAGCTCAGGAGGAACAAACTGAGATGGGAAGAAGGGTGAAAGAAAAAATTTCAATATGCAAATTGGAAACTGACCCACTTAGAGGAAGCTGGAAAAAGTAGTAATGGAAAGGATCAGGAAAATGGCAGTTGAACAGTCAAGAACCTGATTCTAGGGCAAGAAAATCAAGGATGTGGGACTGCTAGACAAATGAAAAAAGGCAGCCAGGGAGAGTAATGCTGAGGAAACCAAAACGCTGTTCAGCCAAGAAAAATATTACTTCCAAAATCATTAACCTTCTTGCCAATGAGTCTCTGCAAAAGACAATGTTCTCTATAACCAACTGCAGTTTAAAAGTATTTCCATGATCAAAGACAATTCAAAGTGCAAGGCAGAGAGAGAAGTGAGAGAATCACCTCAAATCTGAGACAGATGCTTGTAGCCATGTGCTCTCACTGACTCCAATTTTTTGCTAACATTAGTGAGAAACTGAACCACTATGAATAAATTAAATACTCAGAACATCCACAAATCTACAATAGCTCCCTGATTTAACTACTTCCCCTATATTTGTTAGACAGCAAAATGTTATAGAATAGTGTCACTCTGTGGCTTCTATATCTCTGAAGCCTGGTCAAAGTGGCCAGTTATATTGTTCAAAAAGTTACTTACCCAAGATCTTGGGCCTGCATTTCAGTTAACTTCCACCAGATGGTGGTGGGCTGCACAACAGTGCTCGTAATCGGCTGCAAATCACAGAGGTTGGGAGTGGAGCTAGAGTTTAAAAGTAAATATTCTGGGCCCTGCCTACAAACATACTGATTCCATAGGTCTAAATAGGTTGGAGTTACAACTTAATTTTCTCATGTCTTTAAAAACTTCCCCCCAGGAGATTCTGACCTGCAGTCGTCTGGGGAATCACTGGATTGACTGTGGCTTACAAATATGGTTTCCTCAGAAAATATTAATCACTTCAAAGTTAGAGATAAACACAAGAAATAAATTTTAAAAAGCAAACTAAATAAAACTATTATGATATTATTTCAAATGCTAATCCAGACTAGATTGTTCTGTGTAGGAATTAGTAAGCTATACAAGGCAAAAATGTAATAAAAGTAGCTTCCTACGCACTTTAAGTTGCTTTCAAACTAACTTTTTAATGAATCTCTAACCTGTAATGAATATCTGTAATGAATCCCTCTCTCAGCCTATCAAGGATCTGTGTTGGCTTCATATGTGGCATAGACCTTTTACATAGTAGGAGGTCACTCTTGTCTTATGAAATTAATGGTTGAATTTAGTAAGATAAAAATCTCAAGGCATCTAACACCTTGTTCACTATGAGCATATCTACTAATTAGGTAAGCCGTGTGATATCTCTGGGCCCTGATATGTCACATGAGATGAGAAGAGGGTTTTTACTAAAGTGTTAAATTGCCGGTGAGAATCACTTCACATCTAACAATAACAGTAAACATGTAGATAGTGCCAAACATTTATATATGTTAGGCACTGTTCTAAATAACATAAAGGTATTAGAACAAAAAAAATTTTTAATTTATATGGAAACACAAAGACCCTAAATAGCCAAAGTAATCTTGAGAAAGAAAAACAGAGCTGGAGGAATCAGGTTCCCTTACTTCAGACTGTACTACAAAGCTACAGTAATCAAGTCAGTATGGTACTGGCACAAAAACAGAAATAGATAAATGGAACAGGATAGAAAGCCCAGAAATAAACCCATGCACCTATGGTCAATTAATCTATGACAAAGGAGGCAAGAATATACAGTGGAGAAAAGGCAGTCTCTTCAGTAGTGGTGCTGGGAAAACTGGACAGCCACATGTAAAAGAAAGAAACTAGAACATTCTCTAACACCATACACAAAAATAAACTCAAAATGGATTAAAGACCTAAATGCAAGACCGAATACTATAAAATTCCTACAGGAAAACATAGGCAGAACACTCTTTGACATAAATCGCAGCAAGATCTGTTTGGATCCATCTCCTAGAGTAATGGAAGCAAAAACAAAAATAAACAAATGGGGCCTAATTAAACTTAAAAGTGTTTGCACAGCAAAGGAAATCATAAACAAAACAAAAAGACAACCTACAGAATGGGAGAAAATGTTTGTAAACAATGTGACTGACAAGGGATTAATCTCCAAAATATACACATAACCCAATTAAAAAATGGGCAGAAGATCTAAATAGACATTTCTCCAAAGAAGACATACAGATGGCCAACAGGCACATGAAAATATACTCAACATCTGGCTTCCCTGGTGGCACAGTGGTTAAGAAACCACCTGCCAATGCAGGGGACATGGGTTTGAGCCCTGGTCTGGGAAGATCCCACATGCCGCGGAGCAACTCAGCCCACGTGCCACAACTACTAAGCTTGCGCTCTAGAGCCCGTGAGCCACGACTACTGAGCCGGTGTGCTGCAACTACTGAAGCCTGAGCACCTAGAGCCTGTACACCGCAACAAGAGAAGCCACTGCAATGAGAAGCCCACACACCGCAACGAACAGTAGCCCCCACTTGCCACAACTGGAGAAAGCCTGCGTGCAGCAACGAACACCCAACGCAGCCAAAAATGAATAAATGAATGAATGAATAAATTTATTTTTTTAAAAAAAAAGATGTTCAACATCGCTAATTATTAGAGAAATGCAAATCAAAACTACAATGAGGTATCACCTCACACCAGTCAGAATGGCCATCAACTAAAGCCTATAAATAATAAATGCTGGAAAGGATGTGGAGAAAAAGGAACCCTCCTACACTGTTGGTGGGAATGTAAATTGGTACAGTCACTATGGAGAACAGTATGGGGGTTCCCTAAAAAACTAAAAATAGAGCTACCATATTATCATGCAATCCCACTGCTGGGCATATATCTGGAGAAAACCATAAGTCGAAAAGATACTTGCACCCCAATGTTCATTGCAGCACTACTTACAATAGACAAGACATGGAAGCAACCTAAATGTCCATTGACAGATGAACTGAAAAAGAAGATGGGGTGTGTATTACACATATATATATGTATATACACACACACACACACACACACACACAATGAAATATTATTCAGCCATACAAAAGAATGAAATAATACCATTTGCATCAACATGTATGGACCTAGAGATCAACATGCTAAGTGAAGCAAGCCAGACAGAGAAAGACGAATATCATATGATATTGCTCTTATGTGGAATCTAAAAAAAATGATACATATGAACTTACATACAGAACAGAAATAGACCCACAGACATAGAAAACATACTTACAGTTACCAAAGGGGAAAATGGGGGGAGGGATAAATTAGGAGACTGGGATAAACGTGTACACACTGCACACTGCTATATATAGAATAGATAACCAACAAGGACCTACTGTAAAGCACTATATTCAGTATTTTGTAATAACCTACAAGGGAAAATAATCTGACAAAGAATATACATACATAAATATAAAAAATATATATATATATAAAACTGTACTTTGCTGTACACCTGAAACTAACACAACATTGTAAATCAATTATACTTCAATAAAAAAAGATAAATATGGGTGTATATATAAAATACATATATTTAACTATATCTTCATAACAGTCTTTATAACAGCCTATAACCTAGATCCCATTATTATCATTCCCAATTTATCAGTGAGGAATTGAGAGATAAAAAATTAAGTGACCCGGGAAGCAAGTAGCACGTATCCATGTGGCAAATAAATGAAAGAGCCAGGATTTCAGTCCCAAATGTATGCTGCCTCTCTTAGAACCAATGACTGTATTTTTCTTCACTGGCTTGACTGAGCCTGGACTTGGTTTTAAAGTCAGTCATATTAAAATTTTAAATATAATAAGTCTTTGTCCTTTCTTAAATCTAAGGATACTAGGTATATTATTAGATGTTTAGAATTCTAGCTAGTCTCATTGGGATAGGCCATTATCTAAAATAGAACTTCCCTGTGGGTTGCCTGGCTAAATAAAATAACCATCATTAGAGAGCATGCACAGCCTATTTTGGTAAACATTTATTGAGCATTTTCATGTGCCACCTTCTGCACTGGGGTGGGGGGGATACAAAGATGGATTAGACACAGGCCTGAACTCAAAGACCCTGCATCCCAGAGGAGGGATGGGCACCATATTTGCTGACACATACGTCTTGAGAATTAAGATGAATGCTAACTTAACAAAGAATTTGGGGGGGGGGGAATAAAAAACCCATATGAGCTTTTCCTTGTCAGATATATTTTGATAGTGATTTTACATAGTTCTGTATGGAAAATATATTTTTGAACTTATATGCTCCATACTAAAATCTAGTAAGAAAATTAATGGGCATCATTTATAGGCTAACTAGAAAAAAATCCCACACCTAAAATAGAAAAATACTGGTATCAGTAAACACTAGCACCTATCAAGGGTTGTAGTGATAATAAATTTAAATCTCAAATGATAGGAGAATGACAACTGTGCCTTACTGTCTTTTTTCAAAAAACTACCAGTTCTACGTGAAACCTTAATGTTTGTTAGATGTTTTGTTTTGGCTCTTCTTGTACACTTCCCCAAATGTACGTTTTCTACATGTAATGCATGCTCATTGGCTAGGTTGATATTTGGAAATTCTGTTTTGGGAGGTGGAAAGGGACATTAATATACCCCAGAAACATGGTTAGATAGCTATTATAATACAGTTTAAAAGTGTCATCATTAACAGCCAAAGGCTTTATGAAACTAGGTGACAGATGTACAAATGTCAGTAGAAAAGATGTGGAGAAGCTGGGGCAGAATATATAGATTTGGCTGTTAGCATGTAGGACAAAAGAAGAGGTGGAAGGGATTACCCATGGAGAAAATGTAGAATGAGAAGAAAATATTTGGGATGGGAGACTCAGAGTCTCTCTTTTTCTCTTTCTCTTTTATCAGAATTCAGTGTTGGCCTCATGGCTGTTTTGGCTTTGTGAGAGCTGGAGTTTAAGCTTAATGATACATGCACATACTAGAAAATCCTTCAAACCATAGAACTCCTGCAGTGTTACTCTAAAGGCTCTGATAAAGTCTGCAGTAAATACAAAAGGGCTCATAGTGAGAGTAGAGTTAGTATAGAGACCTTGTTACATAACAATTTAAAACATTCAATTGAAAAAGTCAATTTATGCAGGGGATCATAAAAATGATACATATTTCACTCCAAAGTTTATTTTAACTAAATTTGTATGGAAAGTCAAAGTTTTTTTCTTTAAGTGTGGGTCTGCTGAATGGAGTTTCTTTTATTACTCTTCCCCAAATCTTTTACCTTTTTTTCATCTGCTCCCAATTTAACAGCAATTTTTGTTTATGACTCAACTTTATTTAGCCTTTCTAAAGCAATTTAATTTTTATACAAATAACAACTCCTGTCTTCCCTCTCTCTCTCATATTTCATCAGTTTTATATAATATTTAATTAAATTACACCCAGTTTGGGAACAAATACAACTGTTTCTTGGTAAGCACCCAAAGCGGCTGGTGAGAGTAAAGTGTGCAGGCAAACTGGGGAGTCCATTAAAAAGGATTCCACTGCCCAGAACTGCTAACTTCCATCAGATATTTTAAACATATATAAGTAGAAAAAGAAAGGGATCATTTCCAAAAGAGAAATATGATGTGATTTTACTCGGGGTTGCAAATTTTACTTTGAAAGTCAGTAGTTATGAGACACCCAATATTTAGCTGGAATTGCTAAGCCACTCTGAAAGTCTGTCTGAAATGTCAACCTCTCCATCAAGCCTTTCCTGACGCTCTACTGGCAGTGCTCTCTCCTTCTTAGGAATCCCTTTAGCGATGTTTTTAGACCTTACTTATGGAATCTATCTCATTTTATGTAACAGTGCAGACATTTATCAACCACTCTTACCTCTCTTTATAGGGTATAAACTACTTGATAAAATGGACTATACCACTCTCATTTACATAACTTGCAAAGTCAAAGTGCTTGGCACATAGTGGGCCTTCAGGCTTTGTTGAAGGTGTGTGCATTTGTGTGTGTGTGGTGAGGTAGGAGGTGGGGCAATGGGGGGGGGCACAAAAAAATCTCTCTCTTTCCTTGTTTATAAATGCCCATCCTCCCATGAGATAAGGACGTGTTCCAGAGGTTCCCACTCACCTCTCTCCATATCGCTGCATGTGTTGTTATGGTACAGTGTTTACCTGGCACTCTTCCCATAGACATCTCAGCAGTAGAGACTATATTTTATTTATCTTTAAGCCCAGTGCCTGCTACAGAGACCGCCACCTAGTGTATATTGAGTAAATGTTTGTCGAATGAATAAACAAATAAAAGACTGAATTGGAAAGTCTCCTAAAGAGTCAAGGAGAGTAAGGAATAAAGAGGTCACAAAACTGCCTCTAAGGAGAGTGAGTTTGACCCTTCCTTGACTATATAAGGTATATTCAAACCTCTAATACATTTTTTTCCAAAAAGTGTATAGAATGTTATTAAATTTTAGAGCCAGAGACGTCTTTAGAGATTATCTAGCCCAGTGCATCTTAAAGAGGAGTTAATGGATTGGTCCAACACCAGCCAGCTAGTCATCAGAATGAAACTAAAGCAATGGTCTGTTTTTTTGGCTATACCAACTCCAACTGCCTTTTAAAAAAGGTAGATCAGTGGATCCTATAAATGAAGTTTTTGGCAATGAGAATCACTGCTAGGAGATAAAGAGGATTACAGGGCAGAAAGATGGGGAAAAGGAGAGAGGGCAGAATGGGGTTCCCAATTTAGGTCTGTCTGACTCCCGGGTGGCCCACATGGACCTCTGTGATGTGCTATTCTGTCTTGCTAGAAAGTGGCAGAATGAGGGCTCAGACTCAAGTCTCCTTACCTCTTTACCAGAGTTCTGATATCTTTAAAAAGAAAACCACTTGTTCATAAATATGTCTATAGAAAGTTTTGGAAATCAATTACAATGAAAAACAAAACCACAATAGAGCCTCCACAAAACAACATCACTTTCACTTGGCAGTAAATCTTCCCGCAACAAAATTGTAAAAATCAAAAGTCACATAAAAGATAAAATACAAGAAACTTAAGATGAATATGAAATGGGGTATTTGAAAGAGTTGAGCAGTTTTAACTAAGCCCAGGAACTTAAGTATTTAAAAGGGAGTGGGGTGGGTGTGGAAGAGCCGGTTGTTTGAAAACTACAGCTTAACAGCAAGAATGGAAAAATTATGATGAAACCCATAAAAAGCTAGTTTCTAATTTAAACATTTAAAATCATCCTTTGGTCATATATGATCCATTTCTGCTAATGATCTGTGTGTGCTTGAGAAGGTGTATTTCCTATAATCAGGGTGTGAAAGTTTTATATATGCGTAAAATCTACCTTACTGATTAAAAAAAATAAAATAAAATCATCCTTTGGGACTACGAAAAAAGAATCTCTTTGGAGGAGGCGAGATATCTGCTGTTGAAGAAGTCATAGCACTTTAGTTTTCGTTCTCAACACCAAAAAGCCATTTTAAAATGGAAAAATGTTAAGATTGCCCAAGGTGGGGATTTAAGGTCCTTTTGTAATATTCTCCTGTCATCCAGATATCAATTCAACTGGTTGCCTATTTCTAAAGAACCCACTGGTTTGTAGCCCATCAGATCTGAAAGGTCCTGGCACACAGTAAACACCGTAAATATCTATCAACTAAACAAGCAAATGAGTATCACACTCCAGAAAATGCTTGTGTTTTGGAGGGTGAATGTTGCTCTTTGGGGGGAAAATTTTCCTGCTGCTTTTATCAGGAGAAATCCTCATAAAAGGAAGCTTGTGAGCTCTAGCTCTAGCTCCCTTGCTGGACGTTTATAGCTAATGCTGGAGACTTAACTCTTTCTTAAACAGACAGGTCACTTGATCTCATTTTCCATCCCAAGCCCCACACTGATATCCATTCTCCACAGCAAACTGCAAGTATACAGCTGAACAGCAGTAGTGCAAAGGCCCACTGTAGAAGCTGAAGAATAAAAGTAGGCGTGCCCTGTCGGGGGAGAGGAGGGAGAAATAAAATCAAAATCGAGAAGAGCAGTTCAACAATGACGGTAGGCACTGGGAAAATAAGAATGAGTAAGTCTAGAACCAAAGGAGCCTACAGTTTAGGGAGGGAGGCAGGCAAAGTCACACCCAGATCTAATGTAAAATCCCGTGTTTTATGATAGAAACATATCTAGGATCAGTGAGTACTGAGAGCAGAGGAATTTAGCCAGGTTCAGGGGAAGTTTCTGGAGTGGAGTGGAAGCCACACAAAAATGTATGCAAACATTGACATGAAAGGCAATGTCTCTGGAGGATGAGATGAAGTGTCCCAATCTCCTGTAGATTTTCTTGAATCTTTGCCTCATTCTCTAGAGGAATCCATTCTCCTGAGTTTGTCTAAAACTATCTTGTGTTGCTACAGACACAAGGCATTTCAAACCCTTTATTCATTTATTAAATATTTATTGGAGACTTCCTATGTCTAAAATTTTAGCTTCTTAAAAAATGCGAACGACAATAGGTTTAATCAGTTAAAGAAGGTAGATCGAAGTTGTGCTTAAAGTGACAAGCCTGAAGAGGAGAAACTGTAAAATGCAGAATCCCTATTAAATATTAACAGAGGCTGGGAGCCCCGTGAATGTCAGGCTGCCACAGTAACTGAGGCAGCCTCTGGGCTGCCTGGGTATAGCGGACCCCAGAGTTGGGCCAAGTCTTGTAGATTAGCACATAAGGGTTGTCTCTACTTGACTCTCTTTTTTCTCTCTTCTATCTTGGAAGAAGGAAAAGTTGAAGCGTGGCAGGGAGAGAGGTGGTTTTGACAGACTGTAAGGTAGTCCCACAGAAGGGTGCTTGCTAGGTGTTCCAATAAGCATCTAATTGCAGGTTTGATGCCTGGAGGGAGCGGGCAGCAGCACAGGGGTTTCACAGGCTTCAGAGGCTCAAAGCGCCAAAACTGCTTGAGGCCATTTAGAAGCAAAGCTGCTAGTGGCTGCAGGGCCGTTTGAATGCTGGCTTCCTGGAGTGAATACAACGCCAGGGGCTCCAGACCCTGAAGGGAAGGGAACCAAGCCACAGCATAACAAGGCTGGAGTTCGTGAGGCTGAAGCTGCTATTTGAACCCTGGGGTGAGTGCAACCCCAGGTTTCCAACTCTGAAGTGGAAGGAAAAGTGGGCAAGCCTGTGACAATGCTGGGGCTCCAGAGGTTCCTTCAAAACTAGAGACTCTGCAGGGATTGATTTTCCCAGACCTTTGCGTTCAAATTCAACAAGCAATTACCGACACGTAACAATTCCCTGGGACCGTGCAATGTGCTTCAGGTGCAAACTTACATCATCTACTCTTTCGTTGGTGTTCCAAATTTGATCTTCTTTTTTGCTGTTATAATGATAATGTATACCTACATTATCAAGTTATATTTTGCCAATAAAATATTTAATTTACTTAAGGACATAGCCTCCATTCTGGAGTTCTCTGGAGGCCTATCCACTGGAAGAGAAACAGGCTACTCTGGAGTTTAGCTTCCCCACATGCCAGCTAGCCATCCTGTGATGACCTGAGCAAACTACGAGCGCTTAGCAATGCACGAAGCAAGGAATAGGGGCTGGGGGAGCTGGACACCTGCTATAAAGTTCTTACAGAAGAAAATAAAAGTAAAAGTGGAAAGGAGCTTAGGATAATCCAGTTTAATTCATTCATTTTAGAGAAGAGGGTTTTGGGAATCTGAGAGGCCAGGCAAATGCCCCAAATCATAATCATACATGTGGGTGTCCCTTTCTTAATAAATGTTTGCATTGCTTGTTTGGGGTTATTTTCCCAGAATAGTGCCATATACTTCTATTCCCAACTAATAAACACTTTTTTTCACAGCAACAAAGACACATAAGCTCAACTCTGAGTCCCGGCCTCCTCGCTCCGCATTCCACCCGCCTGCCTCAGCGCCGATGCGCAGCGTCACCCGCAGGATGAATCCTTCTTCCCCACCTCGTGTTAGCTAGGCTGTGTCAGCGCAGGCTGCTGCAACAGGACCAGACTTAGTGGGGCTTAGAACACGATTATCTCTCGCTGTTCTGGAGGCTGGGCTGTCCAAGATCAAGGGGCTGGCACTTCTCGTGTCTGGTGAGGGGGCCACTTCCTGGTTTGCAGACAGCTGCCTTCTCACTGCATATCCTCACGTGGCTCAGAGAGAGAGAGAGAGAGAAAGCTACAGCGAGAGAGAGAGAGAAAGAGAACATGTACATCCCTGTCTCTTGTCTTATAAGGGCATTAATCCCACCATGAGAGCTCCATTTTCATGACTAGCTACCTCCCAAATGCCCCATCTCCAAATACCATCATACCAGGGATTAGAAAGTCAACATATGAATTTGGGTATGGGGTGTTGGGGACACAAACATTCAGTCTATAGCAGACACAGGCCAGGTCTTTTCCGGTGAAGTATCATATTCAAATATTGACCAAAGTGCACTTTCCCTCTGTAGTGAGCTGAGTGGTAACCCCCAAAAGATACGTTCATGTCCTAATGGCCAGAACCTGTAATTGTTACCTAATTTGCAAAAAGGATCTCTGCAGATGTAATTTTAAGTTAAGGATCTTGAGGTGAGGATACCATCCCGGATTACCTGGGTAGACCCTAAATCCAGTGACAAGTGTCATTATAAGAGACACACAGAGGAGAAGACAGATACGGAGGAGAAGGAGATATGAAGACACAGGCAGAGACTGGAGTGATGTGGCCACAAGTCAAAGAATGTCAACAGCCACCAGAAGCTGGAAGAGGTAAGGAGCAGATTCTCCCCTAGAGCCCTGGGAAGGGACGCAGCTCAATATCAAAAAAACAAACAACCCAATCCAAAAATGGGCAGAAGACCTAAATAGACATTCCTCCAAAGAAGATATACAGATTGCCAACAAACACATGAGAGGATGCTCAACATCACTAATCCTTAGAGAAATGCAAATCAAAACTACAATGAGGTATCACCTCACACCGGTCAGAATGGCCATCATCAAAAAATCTACAAACAATAAATGCTGGAGAGGGTGTGGAGAAAAGGGAACCCTCTTGCACTGTTGGTGGGAATGTAAATTGATACAGCCACTATGGAGAACAGTATGGAGGTTCCTTAAAAAACTAAAAATAGAACTACCATATGACCCAGCAATCCCACTACTGGGCATATACCCTGAGAAAACCATAATTCAAAAAGAGTCATGTACCACGATGTTCATTGCAGCTCTGTTTACAATAGCCAGGACATGGAAGCAACCCAAGTGTCCATTGATAGATGAATGGATAAAGAAGATGTGGCATATATATACAATGGAATATTACTCAGCCATGAAAAGAAACAATTGAGTTATTTGTAGTGAGGTGGATGGACCTAGAGTCTGTCATACAGAGTGAAGTTAAGTCAGAAAGAGAAAAACAAATACCATATGCTAGCACATATATATGGAATCTAAAAAAAAAAATGGTTCTGATGAACCTAGGGGCAGGATGGGAATAAAGACGCAGACCTACTAGAGAATGGACTTGAGGACACGGGGAAGGGGAAGGGTAAACTGGGATGAAGTGAGAGAGTGTCATGGACATATATACAGTTCCAAATGTAAAATAGATGGCTAGTGGGAAGCAGCCGCATAGCACAGGGAGATCGGCTCGGTGCTCTGTGTCCACCTAGAGCGGTGGGATAGGGAGGGTGGGAGGGAGATGCAAGAGGGAGGAGATATGGGGATATATGTATACGTATAGCTGGTTCACTTTGTTATAAAGCAGAAACTAACACACCACTGTAAAGCAATTATACTCCAATAATTTATCTATGTTAAATAAAAGAAAAGAAGAAGAAAAGAGGGGGAGGTCAGAATAGGGTCACAAAACTGGCTTCTATCATATAAAAAAAAAAAGAAGACATGGGATGAAGATTGTAATGTCAGTGGGGAGAGATTTAAAAAAAAATAGAACGCAGGGGAAGGGGAAACAAATGTCCCTATCCTTTCAAACCTAGATTAGAGGTAAATCCAGAAAGAATTTCATCTTTTATGAAGCCATACACCATTCAAATCCCTACCCCACAATCCAAATCCTGGAGCAGGGACCATGAAATGTGCTTTCTCTTTTCTGGAAGCTATGCTCATAAATTCACCGCTTCTCAGTCCCGTTCCATTGAATCAATTGCTGCCTCCACCTGATGGAATCGAGGACCCGAATCATGTTGAAATTCAGCTGAAAGTAATTTTTGGAGTTTTCAAGTGCATAATGATGTCTCCAGTTCCCTGTGCCATGCTCTGATTCTAGGAAGTCCCACATTAGCACTTCAGGAAAGAAAAGATCCACGCTCTGCTTGAATCTTGCTGGTGTCATAAAGAATGCTTAATGCCTTGTAATGCAGACTTCTGTTTCACAGAAAAATTTCTCAATTTGTTTTGCACTGGAAAACTGCAAATGGATACCCTTAATCACACAGTCAGAGGGAAATCACTTGAGAGCAGGAAGATGGCTTTACTGAGACCTAATATGAGGGACCTAATTCAAGTGGTCATTTGATGATAAGGAAAGGATCTCTGCATTCTGCCAACAGGTCTATTAGTGAGTGAAGCCTGGAGAGTTAATGAAACAGTATCTGGGTGTATGACTTCTAGACAGACTCGCTATACATTACCTGAATACACCTTAAAATAGCATATTACCTCTCTTTTTCTTTTGCCTCTAAATTTACAAGTCACCATCAATTTTGTGCCTTTTAGCTGTGATTCCCATTGAAGACCAGCTCATCTTTCATGTTAAAAAAAAAAAAAAAAAGCACACCAGTAGGCTGCCCAATTGATACAGAGGATGATCAGCATGGTCTTCTCAGTGGCTTCGATTGTTAAATTCATTTTACTTTGTAGGTGGCAATTTTCAATGTCTTTGAAAAACACTTAGGGTCAAATTCAAGGTCAGACACAGGGGCCTAAGAACATTCATCTTGGTGAGGTACAAACCCCTCCATCACTACCAGCAGAGCAAGCAGACATCCTTTTTAGAAAAAAATATGTAATTGATTTTGCCTGCCCAAGGAAAAGAAAAACATCCATTTGTGTAAGTATGTGGCTATTCCTTGTCAGGTGAAATAATGCGTGAGTTAACTTTCCATCTTCAACTTGAAATGTCTTTGTCCCATCATGGTCATCCTGACCTCCCTGCGGTCATACATCTGCTTGAATTGGCTCTCATCAGCTTAATATTTTTCTATCTTTCCAACCAGATTACTTACTTCTGAATTTAACTCTCATTCTAAATTTTAGTCTCTTTCTCCTAAAATATGACTTTCTTCATGTACCTAATTTTTGTGTGTGTGTAATAGTTGGTAAAGCACTGAAAAAATATTGTGAGCAGGTGCTATCAGGTGGGGAAAAGGAGAAATGAAATTAAGGCTCTGTTCTTTACCGTTAAAAAATAGTGGAAAAGACATGAAACCCACATGTACGATAACAATGAGAAAAAATTTTGATCCAAAACACAAAGAAAATTGCAAATTAAGAGAGAAAAATACTACAAATTGTGCCAATTGAAAAGTTCAAGTACAATAACAAATGAGATGTTTTGTGAGAATTTTCACGTACTGCTTCCTGGAGAAAAGCAAGAATTGCCGAATATGGTTTACTTTAGTCTATGTGTTTGGGGGGGAGGGGCATTTCACCTCTCTTTGGTGTTAGCTTCCTTTATTTGCCAAAGGCACATTAATTTTATTTATCTTGACATTTATTTCCCTCCATTTGCAATCAGAACTCTTAATCCTAAAAGAGAAAATAGAAAATGCCTTATTTTCCATCTGCTCTGTCTTTTCTATTTCCTATTATATTTATATCATTTCTTAACTATTTAATCTGATGGTCTCATATTACTGTTGAATATTCATATTTTGGTCTCAATATGTTATTCATTACCACTCAAACCCACTTTCATCCTTTTAGAATTCATTCTCTTTCTTTCCTTCATCCAGGCTCCTCAAGTTTATTCATTACCTCCCATCCTGATCTCTGTAACTCACCCATGTTGGTCTTTTGACATTCTGTCTCAAAACACTATTGAAACCCTATTTAAAACCTTGAATCGCAAATAATTTATTCCCCTACTCCATCAAGTCTACTGATTTCTAGTTCATCTCTGCCTCACATTCAAATGGCTGACTCTCATTTCCCCGTAAGCACTTTATAAACCTTTAACTAACGTTATCTATTTCTTCCACAAAATTACATGTATTTTCATCTCTTTGTGAAGCCTGTTTTCTAATTGGTTTCGTTTATTTAGCTTCTCTCTCCAATTGTCTTCTTTTATAGTCATTTTTCATAACTCTCCTTATTGTGCCACTTTTAATCATGGAAATGCACCTTGGTTTAAATGACTTGCAGATAAATATTGAAAATGCATATCTGAATAGTCTAAACTTGATTACCTAATGGTTTGGGTGAGGATAAAAGGAACATGAAGATAAAGAGTCACCAGCCAGATTTAAATACATAACAGGCTTTGGCATTTGTACTCCCATATCCAGTACCTCCTATGGCCCCTCATCACTGATCTTTCTCAAAGCTAGAAACAGGAAAGTAATCCAAGATACATTTTTCTCCCCAGTCCAAATGTTACTTTTCATTGGTAGAAGCCAGGTTCTTCAAACATGGAGCAGACCATTTGTAAATCAAAAACTGAGTTTTGACCAAAGACAAAGAAATTTTAAGAAACTTTATGGTTTCTTAATGGTTCCATCAACACCTATTCACCTTGCATAGTTTTCAAATCACTTCCATGATTATACTTTATTGAATCCACTGACATTCAATAAAAGGTGTTGATACAACAGTTAGGTCAAAAGCAAAAAAATAAAATTAGTCACCTAATGAAATTGTAAACATGATGCTAACATCATTTCTTAAAACCCTAAACAATTTTTTTTTAACAGCTGAGCAGATCTCAATCAGCACTTTGCAGAATGATTCTGTTCAGAACACGGGGCCATTTGAATTCTTCTGAATTCACAGTCTGGCTTATACCAAGGCAGGCAAAAGTACCAGGCACGTTTTTCTTCACTTAAATGGTTGGCAGATCTTCTCGTTATTTCTTTGGAGAAAGAGATTCTCATCAGCAGGATACATCATATTCACAGAAAACAAATATTCCTACATCTGGTTCTGGGTTGTTTATAAATCAAAGATTAAGTGCTTCACTGCTTCTAAACCAAAGATGTCCCAGTCCAGCCCCTGAGGCCTTCCTCTTCATGTTAGTCCATACTAACACTTACACCATTTGCCCTTTCAAGGCTCAGAGAACCTCGACTCAATCCACTGCTCAATTACACACATTCTGTACCTGTGGGCTTCACTAGGATTTTACCAGTGGCCATTGCCATGTGTATAAAATAGGAGGATCGCTGGGAATTTGCATAAATTGTATTAAAACCTGCATGCATTTGCCTAAATTATGACATCTATCCAATGCAGTTTTAGAATGGAAATTGAATTCTGGCTATCTCTTGGGGAGGTGCCTTCCTAAAAGCAGTTATCAACTCAGATGGCTGCAGAGAGGGTGCAGACAGATAATATACATGAGTGGGGCAGGCCAGTAGCTAAGAATAAAAAAATAGGATAGGTGGACACTTTAGTGGACAAAGGGCAGAGCCTCAACAATAATCACTGAGCCAGAGAAAACACATCTCTGAGCCATAGGCAGCTGGAGGGTACAGACCTACAGTTCTTATTACTATACAGGCAGAAACTGCTCCCGAGCTCCTCCCACAAACACATGTGTAAAGTGATGGTTTTCTCTACAAGGTACCCACTCCTCCCTCATGCGCAGTCACCTGTATTTACTACAAGCACCTAAGGCACTTGAGATTTCAACTGGTTTGGAGAAGCAAGGAGCCTTGGGTGGGACCTTAAGACTGAGTGGTGAATTATAAAGAGGAACTCACCGTGCAGGCCCTTTCCTTTGGGAAGCCAGACCAGCCAGGATGTGTGGAATGTATTCTCCTTCAACAGCAGCCATGTCTCCCAGGGAGAGGGCTGTAAGATAAAATCTAGGACACACAGTTCAATTTGAATTTCAGACAAACAAGAAACGATGTTTTAGTATAAGTATGTCCCAAATATTGCATGAGACATACTTACAGCAAAATATTGTTATTTATCTGAAATTCAAATTGAACTGGGCATCTTGTATTTTTATTTGCCGAATCTGGCAACCCTCCCACTTCTTTCTGGGTAGTGCCTTCAGTCCCAGGTCGTCGTAGTCTCATGTGACAGCAGCAGGAAGACGGGGCAATCACTGGCAGAGCAGCGGTGGCGTTATATGCACTCTAGAATCAACTGTACTGCTTAGGTTCAAATCCCCGCTCCACAACCTCATGAAAATGTATTTAACTCCTGTACATCTATTAGCTTCTCAGTCTGCAGAATGGGGATGATGGTAAACACCCTACTTTATGCATCTATTGAAAAGAGGAAACGAGATAATCCATACAAAAATGTGAGGTTCCGTGTTTGGCACACAGTAGGCACTCAATAAATGCTATAATCTCCACCCCTTGCCTTGTCTGGTACAGACAGTAATCTACTTGCTAATTATGGCTGCATTCTAGCTAATATTTAAAACTATTTTACTGACGTGATAAACACTGATTTGGCATCTCCCACATGCCCCTTATCTGGAAGAAAATATTATTTAAAATTCATATTTAGAAAAATACAGTTTTAAATTCTAATACAGAGCACCAGAAAATTCTTAGGTTACATTAAGCTCACAGGATAGACTGTCAATTCTTCATTTGTTCCTCAGTCCTATTTATCTCTTTTGTCTCCCCCTTGCTTCAGCTTATCAGAAGGAAATGTAAGAGCAGCAAACAGTCACTTGTTTTATCCACTAGACAGAACAGGACGCTATCTCCATCGCAAATGATTTACTTGCCCCCCAGACACTCCCGCTGCAACAGACACACACACACACACACACACACACACCCGCCTGTCCCACCTCTACCCTCACCCTGGAACTCCGTGTCTTGGGGCATTATTGTTCTCCTCTTAACATAATAAGCAGGAAACCTGCTCAAGGGGGCACAGAGGGAGCCAACTGGGGAGCTGAAATTGAGACTGTCCCAGTTCTTGGCTCCCTGCCCAGTGCTCTGTCCAACAGACCATAGTGGACACCTGGGTCTGCTGAATAGGGGCCCCACGGTTGCTAGGGCACAGGATGAAGCCAAAGTTGGAAAACTCGTATGATGCTCCCCATGGCGATTAATCTGTTTGAAGGTCTGGGCTCTGAACCTTGGATTCCAGGTCTGCATTCCTTCATAAAAGCTTATGTTTTGAAAGCCACAGTCAATGACCCTGTGAATTTAACTAGACGCATTCTTACAAAGAAACATCATAAAGGAAAGCTCCTAAGTGATCGGAATCTGCCAACCTGCTGTCTTGTGCTCCTGGCTCCCAGTATGGGGGCCCGGGAGAGGAGAATCCCATGCCAAGTCAATTTTCACTGCTTGGGCTACCAGTGTGGAATGCTGGGCTTCCTTAGAGGCATGGCTGTCATTTTGGATGCTCTTCTTAATGAAGGCTTAGGCACTAATCTAAAAGGTCAGTGCCTGCTCACACCACAGTACTGGTGGCCACGCTTAAATGCATATCCACGGCTGGTAGGGTAGTGTCTCTTTCAGACATGAGGAAACCCACATCTCTCTAACCCAATAAAATGAAATCTATTTGCTCTTTGCTTTTAAAAGCTTCAAAGTCTTTATCCATTTCAGTGGATAAGCTAAAGGAAAGGTAAATTCAAGTGCCACAGCCTCCTAGAAAGGACACTGTGACCTTTCTCTCCGTCCCTTTCTCTCTCTCCCTCTCTCTTTCTCTCATTAACTGCTTTCATGAGAACTAAGAAAAAAACAAGAACAAATGATCAAATGATTCTGGTTTAGAAAGGAAAATGGTCTCCATCATGTTTAAGATTCTTCAGAAAGGTAGCCTCCAAGAAAGTTTGTTATACTTATTCTGATTAAATACATTCCATTCAGTCATTCAACCTTATTTACTGATCTGCCTCCTACCGGCTGTGTGCCTGCAGCTGAGGCAGCGCTTCTACTTAGAGGGACATTAGAAGCGGGACCATGTGCATCAGAGACCGTCTGCCTAGTTCAGGCACCTGTGATTAATTGGGCCTGGGTAACCTAGACCTCTACAAAAGGAAGGCCAGCTGTAGACTCATGGCTTTTACTTGCATAGCGTCCATTTTAACGAAGTGTGATAACAACATTCTGATTTTCCTTTCAAGAACTATGCTTCCTTCCCATTCTCAGTCTGTGTGATTGAGATGCGCCCAATCCCACCTGCAACAGGGCATGTAACCTAGGCTTAGGCAGTCAGCAGTTTCCTTTCCTTTTGCCAGAATAATTGGTTTCACACTGTGCCTAAGACTCAACTCAGACCAACTAGAGTCAAGGGGGACTTTGCTAGAACTGTGAGGAAAATGGCACTCTCCTCCCACTGGGCTTGTGGGGCTGGCAGCATGGATTACCACCCCAGATGGAAAGTTGACCTGAGTGAGATGAAGAAAAGCAGAGAGAAGCAGTGCTGAGAGATGAAGAGAGACTGATTTCTATCGATGTTAGAGACATACCTAGAGCCAACTTTGCAGCAAGTCAGTAACAGCCCTGGTGATTTCAGGTACAAGAGCTGAGGCACCCATCCTTTGGCCTAAGCCAGTGTGGATGGGGTTTCATCACTTGCAGCTGAAAGACTGTTGATAATGGTGCAAAAGACATGTTGTGGAAACTGCCTAGATTCAAACTCTACAGTGAGAATTAAATGTACTACACATACTCATATGTATAAGCAACCACAAAGGATGTATGGGGTTTCTGTCCTAGTCTCTGATTCTCCTCACCAAAATGAAGGAACGGTCCCCGTCTCTATCCCACCCCTTCATCAAAACAGCTAAGCAAATATCTTTTGCCCATTCTGTACCCTTTTCACTATCTCCTACGTTGGCATTGTCCCAGATAGCTCTACTAGGTGATTGAATTTTTTGTATTTTTTGATTAGTTGGTTCTTTCTGTTTGTTTATTTGTTTGGGAGAAGGAGGTGGGTTTGGGTGGGTTTTTTTGCTTTTTTTTTTGTTTTGGGGGGTATTTTTTGCTTATTAATGATCTAGATCGGAGATCAGACAACTATGGACTGGTAGACAAATCTGGCCCACTTCCTGATTTTGTAAATTAAGTTTTATTCGAACACAGCTATGTTTGCTTTTTCTCACATTGTCTATGGCTGCCCTAGCACTACCAGGGCAGTGTTGAGTAATTGTGACAGAGACCACATAGACCACTGAGTCTGAAACATTTACTGTCTGGTCATTGATGGAAAAAGTTTCTTGACCTCTCATCTAGATTATTAACCTGGGAATGACTGCAGCCTGTAGCGCATTTGTGTTTTGTGTCTGCAGTGTCTTTGGTAGCTCTATTCTCCATACAGTCAGTGTTCTTCTGCAGGCTATGGTGATGAGGGGGAAGTTTAAACTCCTTTTGATTATGAAAGTCACTGCTGGGTCATATGGTAGTTCTATTTTTAGTTTTTTAAGGAACCTCCATACTGTTCTCCATAGTGGCTGTATCAATTTACATTCCCACCAACAGGGCAAGGGTTCCCTTTTCTCCACACCCTCTCCAGCATTTATTGTTTGTAGACTTTTTGATGATGGCCATTCTAAATGGTGTGAGATGATATCTCATTGTAGTTTTGATTTGCATTTCTCTAATGATTAGTGATGTTGAGCATTCTTTCATGTGTTTGTTGGCAATCTGTATATCTTCTTTGGAGAAATGTCTATTTAGGTCTTATGCCCATTTTGGGATTGGGTTGTTTGTTTTATTGATATTGAGCTGCATGAGCTGCTTGTAAATTTTGGAGATTAATCCTTTGTCAGTTGCTTCATTTGCAAATATTTTCTCCCATTCTGAGGGCTGTCTTTTCATCTTGTTTATGGTTTCCTTTGCTGTGCAAAAGCTTTTAAGTTTCATTAGGTCCCATTTGCTTATTTTTGTTTTCATTTCCATTTCTCTAGGAGGTGGGTCAAAAAGGATCTTGCTGTAACTTACATCATAGAGTGTTCTTCCTATGTTTTCCTCTAAGAGTTTTATAGTGTCTGGCCTTAGATTTAGGTCTTTAATCCATTTTGAGTGTATTTTTGTGTATGGTGTTAGGCAGTGTTCTAATTTCATTCTTTTACATGCAGCTGTCCAGTTTTCCCAGCACCACTTATTGAAGAGGCTGTCTTTTCTCCATTGTATATTCTTGCCTCCTTTATCAAAAATAAGGTGACCATAGGTGTGTGGCTTTACCTCCGGGCTTTCTATCCTGTTCCATTGATCTATATTTCTGTTTTTGTGCCAGTACCATACTGTCTTGATTACTGTATCACCTCACACTGGTCAGAATGGTCATCATCAAAAAAGTAAAGATGCTAACATGCTTTGTTAGGACAATTTTTAAATTAACCTGGAACAGAGTCTACTGGAGTAGAAACCTCCTCTATAGAGGACTTATATTCTCAGCTGTTTTCAAACTGTGACTTCTATAAAAATTAAGCCGTATAAAACGTTGTTTAAAAATATTTTTTCTATTCATTTACAATTGATTTATTCAAAGCACTGCTCCTTTTTTGGAGAAGGGTGTCAAACTAAAAACATTATATATTTGAGATTTGAAGCTGTCATGGAATTAGCAGAAGAGATTTAACACTTGATTCCAAGTGTCCTTGTCTCTGCAAAGGCAAACGGTGCTTTGGTATTTTAAGTGAGCCAAGTCCTTTTAATTAAGGGGAAAAAAGTCTTGTTATTTATCCATTCCCAATCAATCCTGCATTTCTTTGTATGACTTATTAATTTATTTACAAACATTATTTGTGACCATGTGTTCTGCTCCATTTGGGAAGGCTGCACGGTTGTCATCTGTTTAGTGTCTCTCTAGAAGTCATTGTTTTGATAAAATAGGACAGTCTGCATTTATGAGTGTCAAAAGGGACTTCAGCAAGGACTTAAAATTAGACTTGCCAGCTGTGTGCTCCAGGAAATGGGAACTTATGGGCCTGTCTCGCTGTCCCTTGACTCTGACAGTCTTTGCCTAAGCCAGACAAGGAACTCCAATATCTGAGTCTCTTGATTTTTAAATGTTTGGAAAGCAGCCCTTGTGGTCATCCAGATCAGCCAACAGTTCTAAATAGAACCCACAGTTAAGCCAACTAAAGAAGGAATATTTGGGATAGAGTACATGCCAAGAGGTTATTTCTGGAGGGAATACCAGGTTGTAGACTAGGGAGAGGTACAACACCATCATCCTGACTACTATTTCCAATGTACATACTGTGTGCCAAACACCAGGCAAGCCAAGCATTTCATACATGTTAACTCATTTGACCTAAGTCTTACCACCAGGTACAGGTGCCCATTTTATAGATGAAGAAAACTGGTTTCACAGGGAAAAAAAAAAATGACTTAGCCCATGGGCATATAGCTACTAAGAAGCTAAGTCAGAATTAGAAGCCAAGTGTAAGACCATAGCTTGCCTAATGAACGGCTTTGTGCAAATTAGAAAAAGATGCCCAAGGGCACATGGCTTGCCGAATAGACTGTGCCTGTGTACTACTTAGTACAAGGTGCCTTTCCTGCCAGTAGGTGCAGTCCTAGGTCAGGGCACGCGGCTTGGTGAGTAGTACACTGACCACAGTCAGTGCCTACGCACTCATTCAGCACAGTGCAGTTGTGAAAGGCGTGGACTGAACAATTCTTCCTGGCAGCCCACGTGGCGGGCCAGATATGTCGACCCCTCCTAGAGTGATGCTTAATTTCATGTGTCAACTTGGCTGGGCCATGGTGCCCAGATATTTGGTCAAACAATATTCTGGAGTTCTGTGAAGGTGTTTTGGATGAGAGTCACAGCTAAATCAGTGGACTCTAAGTAAAGCAGATTACCCTCTATTATGTGGGTAGGCCTCATCCAATCAGTTGAAGGACATATTGATATCTATGTAGATACAGATGTACAAATATATAAGTATACAAATATACATGTACATATATATACACATATACACACACATACATATACCATTGTTTCTGTTTCTCTGAAGAGCTCTAATATAACCAGAATCTAGAATCTAGATTCTTCTCACAACTCCAAATAAGTTTTTCTTGATATCCATGGGAGAAGATGACCAGAGTGCAAATAAGAAAATTCTTAGCTGGTTGAAACACTTTACTGAAAGAGTACCAATTAGTAAAACTATGTCAATGTAGAAGGAAATCTTTAGGACATGCTTCAGGGCTCCACACTTGGTGCTGTCCTATTCAACACTTCTGTCAGTGGCTTATGATGTAGGATCATGCAAATCCAATTTGAGGATGAAACGAAGCCAGGAAGGGATAACTAACATGACAGATGACAGGATCAAGATTTTGACAGGTTGAGTTACTGTGCTGAAACTAACAAGAAGAATAATGGTAAAACCTTACGTTTTAGATTAAAAAAATCAATAGTTAGAGCACAGCTATAGATTTAGATTTATAAGGGTATATTTTAAATGGAAAATTTGAATTTTGTTCTTCTCAAGTTCAAAATGAATCCACAACGTGACATAGTTCCTTTAAAATGTTAATAGTATTAAAATCAAAAGATAAAAATATTAATGCATCCTATGTAACAGTCTTTCTGTAATTTGCATAAGTCTGAAAATATCAGAAATATCACAACTGATTCTAAGTGAAGATTCTTCTGAGTGAAGACTCCACACTTCATAAGGGGCATGACAAAATAAAGCCCCAAAGAGAAGGACAACTGGAAATGTTTAGAATTTATTTGGAATGAAGAGCAGTGTGAGAAACTGAGGATTGATGTAACAGAGGAGAAGATATCTGACAAAAGAAAAAGAGGGATCTACAAGTACTAAAAGGAAGAAGAGCTAGTCTTCTTTCCGTGCACTTCCAAACAGTAGAACTAAGATGCGAATATAGAAATTCCAGGTCAGTAAAAAGAAAGACTTTCTAAACATTGGAAATAGCTAACGAGAAATCTAAGGTACTCTGGGCAAAGAGAGGTCCCCTGGCTGAAAGTATCCAAGTTTGGCTATCTGATCACTTTATCTAGTGCCTTTCAAAAAGGATAGACCATGTCAATAACATTCCCCTACTCCTTCCATCTCACAAAACTAACAAAAGGGACAGGAAGTTAATTTGGCATGACCTGTTCTTGGTGAGCCATTGCTGACTCTTAGGAACCACCTAATTCTTTTCTAAGTGATTGCAATTTGGTTAATAATTTTTCTTACATTTTCTAAAGAATGGTGTCAATTACACCATCTATTAATTTGGAATTAGATAGTTGTGTTTTCAAGAATTATTTTCCTATAATCATGAGCACGAATAACTACCGCTGCTATTTTGTCTTATCATTTCTATTACTATGCCATTCACTGTGATGTTTTAAATATTTAATCTCATGTAAATCTTGCTACAATTACCTGAAGCTCAGAGACCTTGGGTCTCTACCCCAGGACACTAGCTTGCAAAGAACAAAGCTAAGATTTAAGCCTAAAGCTATCTGATTTCAAAGACCCTGCTCTGAGCTGCTATAATTTCTGGGCCTATCTCCACCAATGCCATACATATCCTTATTTTCCACCATGCTTTCTTTACAATGTCACCTACAGTGCTTTTCTACCTCCTCTCAGGCCTCCCTACAAGATCCAGCTCACTCTCATCTCTGAGATAAAGTCTGCCCACACGGATTAGCTCAGGCTACAATGACCTTTTCTTTCTGTGTTAGATATTTTAGTTATGAGTGGAAGAAAATCAAGTTGAACTACTTTATGCAAAACGGAGAATTTATTAACTCACAAGAGCAAATAGCAGAAAAGAAAGGGAGTAGATTCGCTTTTTGAAACTTCAGGAACAAGAGACCAGAACCTGCAGATTTTCCCTCTCCCTGTCTCTCATCTTCACCTCTGTGTATGTCAGCTTCTTTGTCTCAAACTGGCCTTCCCCACAGGGCTAGAACTGAGGCCTCAGGCAGCTCTGAGTGTATATTCTCAGCCTCAGACCCAAAGAAAAAGTTTTTGGATTTTTTAAAAATTACCTATATTGAGACATATTTAACATACAATAAATGTACCCATTTTAAGTGTACATTGTAATGAGTTTTGTCAAATATATACGTCTATATGTAACCATCACGACAGCCTCAATATAGACTAGTCCCATCATGCCAGCTCAAGTTTCATAAAACCAAAAGAAGGACTCTGGTGAGTTTTGCATCAGTACGTGCTCTGTAAACCAATCACAAGGAGGTTGAGAACTAAGATGGACAGCCCCCACTAACATCAAATGCTGGAGTAGAGAAAGAACAAAAAGTCAAGGTCTATAGCTTAGAAAGAGCCCCTGGAGACATCATTATGAGTTTGAGGTGGTGGGGGAGGGAAACACACCCTATGTCATTCTTGGTCTAATTAGGAGACTGAAATTACACGGTAATTTTTACAGGTAAATTTTAAATATAAAATGCATTAACTATAACAAGGGACTGGCTAATAAGCAGTAAAGAGAACTCTAAAGAGTATCAAAACAGCTATTATAAGGAACAGCCACTATCCCTAGGGCTGAGATAGAGCACCCAAGAGAGAGGCTTCCCCTAGGGTTGAGGTCTTCCAGACCGGCACACCAGAACTAGGAAGCAAAACCCTTTCTTTCTGCAATGACAAAGCTTAACCTCATGCCAGCTGGCAAAGGAGAAATATTTAAAGGGCCCAGATCCATTTTCACAGATCAGGCAAAAGGGATATATTTGGAACTGAGAGATAATACATCAATAATCAGCTCACACCTCAGTTCGTTTCTAGTAATCATCCTCTGAATTCCAACAGTACCTAGTGGAATCTAATATTGATTACCTGCCTCCCTAGTTATTTCTTATATATATCTGTACATAGATACACATAAATTGGTCCTTCCAACTAAGGAATTCCCAGAAGATAAGAAACATGCCCTAAATTACTGTAGGCTTCCCTTCTACCCATCCCCATAGTATTTAGTACAATGCTAGGCCCACATGAGTACCTTTAATGCATGTCATGCATTGGCAGAGATTGTAAAATAACCCCAAACCTCTACACCAGAGTTGCAAAGAGGAAGCCTCCAGCCAAATCCATCCCACAAACATGCTTATTCATTATTTAAATATTACTTGCACAGTGTTTTTTTAAATCTGCGGTCAATACGCAAAATTGGAAATTTCACATAGAAACTGAGCATTCTGGAAAAATGGAAGGTGATGCAACAACAGGCCTGCACAAGTTGGCTGGAGCTGACCATCAGCCTCTCCTCTCCTTTGCCATAGTCTTCAGATGGCCTGTTCATCTGTATCAAAGGTTTGGATCCTGTAAGTATTTGAGTTCTCTACCCCTGCTCTATGGGACAGATCCCCTTAACTCCTTTTGTGGGTCAAGGAATGTGGAAAATAAGCACTAATTAGATATAAATATTTTGTAAATACTGATGATTTCTTAGTCCCTTCTTTTCACACACACATCAGAATTGCTGAGTACCTGAGTTCATAAGAAAATTAACACAGGTTTTGAATTTAGGATCATTGATAAGGTATTGGAAGAAAACATAGACAGAGAGTCTAGTTCTAAGAGCCATCACTGTTGTTATCTAACCAGTAACCCAGCACATCTCACACCCTCCCTGATCCTCTGTGTCCTCATCTGAAAGTAGTAATAGCGCTAGTTCTGACACTGTGATTCTAAGACGTTGTTACAAACAGGGGCTCTACTCATTTTGAATAATAAGAGGACCCTGGCCTGCTTAAAGAATGCTTAATTAAGCAAGAGTTTTAATTAATTACTCAGTTTTTTAAACTTTTCCCTTTGCTGCTTTAAGAACACCATCTATTAACACCTGCCTCTCTTGAGGATTGACAACTTTGCCATGGCTCTTTTATTACCAGGAAAACCAGAACAACCTTTGAAAAGAGGCATTTATATTGTAGTCTCATCCACAAGAGTAGGAATCTCAAGGAAAAAAAAAAACATCTAAAAATGCAACTGGATTTGTTTAATTATCAAATATTTATTGACTGTCCAGCACTACGCCAGCATTCTCCTGTATGCTGTGTATACATTTGGGCCACCTCAGCATTATTACAAGCTATGCATCTCATTTACAATCAACACACACGTTAAACTTGGGTCCAAACTGTTAATTATACTTTTAAAAATGAAAATTATATTTTAGTCAAGTGCATTAAAAATAGACCCTTCAGAGTGTGACTATTTATTAATGAGATAAGGTCACTTAATTAGTTTATCACACATTCAGATGTGTAAAGAAAATGTGGCTTCTTATTTATTTATTAAGATACCTCACCCTCCCTCTGAGGTATTTGATACCTCATTATTATTATTTTTATTTTTTTTATTTTTGGCTGTGTTGGGTCTTCGTTTCCGTGCGAGGGCCTTCCCTAGTTGTGGCAAGCGGGGGCCACTCTTCATCGCAGTGCGCGGGCCTCTCACTATCGCGGCCTCTCTTATTGCGGAGCACAAGCTCCAGACGCGCAGGCTCAGTGATTGTGGCTCACGGGCCCAGCTGCTCCGCGGCATGTGGGATCTTCCCGGACCAGGGCTCGAACCCGTGTCCCCTGCATTGGCAGGCAGACTCTCAACCACTGCGCCACCAGGGAAGCCCCGATACCTCATTATTTACTTATTTATTTGATACCTCATCCTCCCTCTGAGATTCTTCCTGCTGGGCAGAACCTTTTAATCCAAAAGGTAAATCAATCCAATGAAATTATTTCAGCAGTCCCTTTCACTGAATGCTGTGTCTTGCTATTTCAGACCTCGTGAACCTTGCCGTCTCCTCCCGAGTGATGACTGGATGTGTGGAGTTGACCCGTGGAGAGATGGCAAGAACGCTGAATGCACACAGGGTCCTCTGGATCCTTGCTGGCTCTGTTACAAAGTGGCTGGACACTGCTGCTCTCTGTTTCCTGAACCATCCGTCACACTGGACGTAATTGATTACTCCCTCCTCCTTCAAATGCTTTCTTCATTTGGCTTCTGGCTACCTGTCTTAATCAGCTCAGGCTGCTATAACAGACTACCAAAGACTGGGTGGCTTAAACAACAAACATTTATTTCTCACAGTGCTGGAAGGTGGAAATCCAGGACCAGAGTGCTAGCATGGTTGGGTTCTGGTGAGGACCCTCTTTCTGGTTTGCAGTTGGTCATCGTCTGGCTGTGTCCTCACATGGGGGAGAGCAGAGAGAGAGAGAGAGGGAGAGAGGGAGACCCCATGTCTCCTCCTTTTAAAATAAGGGCACTGATCCCATTAATGAGAGCTCCACCCTCATGACCTAATTCCTCCCAAAGGCCCCACCTCCAAATACCATCACACTGGGTATCATCACATCAACAGCTGCATTTTAGTCCTCACATTCAGTCCATAACACCACTATTCTCTGCTGGTCTCCTCACTGGCCAACCCTTCTCAGTATCTTTTGTTAGTTGCTCCTGATTCCCTGACTTCTCAACATTACAGTCCCCAGGCTTCAGCCCTTTGTCCCCATCTCTTCTCTATTTACACGTATTCTCTAGGTGATCTTACCAGCTTCATGGTGTTAAAAAGCATCTAAATGCAGGAACTCTCAAATTTATATCTATAGATAACACCTCTCTCTGGAACTCCAACTCATTTGTCCTACTTTGACCCACAATTTCAGTTAGAAGGCTCAAAGTCATCTTAGATTCAACATGTCCAATTCTGAATTCCTGACTCAGAATTGTCCCCAGATGTGTCCCTCCTACACTCTTGCCCATGTCATGTACATATCATTCCAGATGCTCAGGCCATAATCTTTGGAGTCATTTTCAACTCCTCTCTGATCTTATTTGCCCCCATAAGTAAATCTTATGGGTTCTGCCTTCAAATATATCCAGAACCTGACCAGTTCTTATCAGCTCTTCTACCTGGTCTAAACCACCATCATTTATCACCTGGATAAATGAAAAGGCTCTATAATTGGTCTCCCTGCTTCCACCCTTGTCTCTCAATCTATCTGCACCCAGCTAGTGTGATCCATTTAAAATATTATTTTTGAGTTCAAAACTCTGCTCAAAACCTTTTCATCTTACTTAAAGTAAAAGCCTAGGTGCTTATCTGCTCTGTGTCTCCTACCACCTCTCTGATCTCACTTTCTTCCTTGCTGATTCAAGTCAAACTGAGCTCCTAACTCTTCTATAAAGAGGGCAAGCAAACTCCAACCTCAGGGCCTTTGCACTTGCTGCTTCCCTAATGTAATACTCCCCTAAGATAGCCATATGGCTTCCTTCTCCATACTCTCAAGATCTGTATTTAAATATTATCTTCTAAGTCCTTCCTAGATCACCCTTCATAAAATACTAATTCCTCTATCTGATACTTCCCATCTAATTCCCTTACTTTATTTTCTCCGTAACATCTATCACCATCTGACATATGTCCTATACTTGCTTATTTATTTGTTGTCTATGTTTCCCCCACTGGGATAAAGCTTTTTTAACCATAGGGACTCAACTGGTTTTGTGAACTGCTATACCTCCAGTACCTGGAGCACTGTACAGCACACAGTAGATGATCACTAAATGCTTGTTGAATGAATGAATGGACAGGTGACCTATGACGTTTGTCTGATCCTTAGCTCTGGAACATGATGTTAACACCCATTGTGTGGGTCTTTTGCCCAAGTCTTGGTCTTTTGCCTTTAATTTCATTGCCACCTACAATGGCCTCTTCACCCTGACCCTGAAATGCCATTCATAGGCACCTTCAGCACCTTCATGTCCCCATCCTGGGGCACATGAAAACCTCTGCATAAGAACATCACAGTCAAAGCACAAGGAGCTCTGCCTTGGACACATCTATCCACACACTTTCAGCTGCTACCCCAGTGCCCTCAACCCATGCCATGTGGAATCAGCTGTGTATGTAGCTTCACCTAATGAGCTACAGTCTTCCCCTAGTAGTCGGGGGATGTGTGCTCTTAGACTGAATGCTCTGTAGCTCCCCATACTTAACTGGGCCTTCTAAAAGATTTCCTCTTATGAAAAACCTAAACACACAGCACAGTTGGGAGAATTTCACAGTGAAGACTTATATACTCACCATTTAGTTTCTACCATTAACATTTAAATATACTTTATCACGTATCTATCCATCAGCATCCTTATCATTAATTAGTTATATTTGTTTATGTTTTTTAATTTTGATGTAAAATTTGCATACAATGAATTATACAAATCTGAAGTGTATTTTTGTGGATGCTGACAAATGCATACGCATACTTATCTCTGTGCTACCCAAACTTTTATCAAGATATCAGACCATTATCACCACCCCAGACAATTCCCTCAAGTCCCCTCCCACTCAGCTGTCCCCCACCACGTCCCCACCTCCCCAGAGGCAACCAGTGCTCTGATTTTTACCTACCATAGATTAGATTTTCCTTTTCTAGAACTTCATATGGACGAATACTATTTGTGCTCTTTTTCATAAGGTTTCTTTCACATAACTGTGAGCAAACAGAACTAGTTAACAATAAGTATGCTGAAGTATCTAGCAGGAAGGATACAGATGTCTGCAATTTACTTTGAAATACATCAAAAAATAAGATGGATGGATGGATGGATGGATGAATGGATGGATGGATGGATGGACGGATGGACAGATGTCTGGGGGATTCATCCATGTTATTGCATGTAACAATAGTCCATCTTTTTTATTATTAAATAGTATTTCAGGGTATGACTATACCACATTTTATCAATTTTCCTATTGATGGACACTTGAGCTATTTAGGCCTGTTATGAAAAAGCTGTTTTGAACATTCCCGTACAAATCTTTTTGTAGGCATATGTTTTCATTTCTCTTGGGTAAATTCCTAGAACTGAAATCTCTGGGTCATAGAATATTCATATTTTTAGTTTCACTTAAAAAAAACAACAACGGCTGCCAGACGTTTGCCAGAGTTTATGCCACAATACACTCTCACCAACAATGTATGAGATTTCCAGTCACTATCTACTGACTGGGTAGCTTTAATGCCCAAAACATGCCTCCCTAGCTTCTGCTCTCAGGGGAAAGGAGAAAAGAAATGACCGGCTCCCTTTACCTGCATTCTCTTCTTCCCCAAATCCCTCCTCCTTTACTTCCCTTCCCATCTCCCTGCTTTGCCCACTTGCTCACAGGATCAGGGAGGGCCGTCTTCAGCTTTTCTATTTCCTCTACACCATATCTTGTAGCGCTCTGGGTCTAACCAGGAGAGAGAAACCACATAGTAGGCTAAACAGGGGAAATTTAATATAAGAATTATTATCTTTGATTAAAGAGAAACTGTAAGAGAAAGGAAATTCTATCTGGTACCCTGGGGCTGAGGGAGAGCACCGAAGGAAGGACAAACTTGGAAGGGGTACAGACCTCATGGGACAAGGGGTGGTTTGGTCCCTGGATAGCAGAGAAGTGAGCTGGCTTAGCCAGGCCAGAGCTGGCCTGGAGTTGCTGTGCAAACACTAGGTGACCCTATGGCGAGCAGGCAGGGGAGCAGACAGCAACCAGTGACAGAGGTGTGCAGTGAAAGTCCGGGTGCCAGAGGGCCTGGGGCAGAGGTCGGCAGAGTGCCCAGTCTGCCCAGGGTGGTGGAGAAGAAGGCAGTGCTTGCAGAAGGGATCACAGCTCAGTGTGTGACTCTCTGAGCTGTAGGCAGTCTGTAGGCTGCACAGGGTTTGGTTTCCATGTGGAGAGGGCTGCAGAAAGGTTATCACTAGGCCAAAGCTGCAAAGTCACACAGGGACCCTGGGCCTCTGGCTAGGGCAGGCTCTCTGGGGTGCCTCACACCCACGCTGACCTCAGTCCATCAGCAACTGCAGAAGTCTCTTCCTTTTGTAATGTCCCTCCAGTGCCCTCTACTGAGAAAGCTTACCACCGTGCTCACTACAAGGAGGAACGTTTACAGGAATTCCACTGGCTATCACAGAGCGTATATATTGAAGGGTGCATTTAGAGCTGAGAGGCAACAAATTGATAATTGACACAATGTCCTTCTTCTCTATTCCAGGCTTGGGCTAAGCCTTAACGATTAATGGGGAGTGGTACAGAAAAAGATGGGCTTTCCAACTGTGGTAGACTGTATGCAAAAAAACCCCCCCACCATAATTCCTTTCTTCTCTGCATTCACATCCCCTTGCAGCTCTCACCCTTAAGAGGGACAGTCTCTTTCTTCATTCCTTGAATCTAGGTCGGCCATATGTCTTGTTTTGGCCAATAAGACATCAGCAAACCAACAAAGACTTGAAAAGTGCTTGTTCATTGGAGCTTGCTCTCTCACCACTGGGAACAGAAAGGCCACCACAGGCACAAGCCCGATTGCCTTGGAGAATGAGGAAGCATGCAGAGACAGGACTCAGTCATCCCAGAAGTCCCAGCTCAGACCATCCTAGACCATCTGGGCCCAGTGAAACCAGCCCAGACCAAAAGAACCACCCAGAAGACAAGTCACAGAACAGAGGGAAATCATAAATGTTTGTTGTTTTAAGCCACCGTGCTTGGGTTTTTTTATGGAACAAAACTGACACAAAAATAATAAAACTTGTATTGAGAGTTCTTCCAAAAATGTATGCTAATATATTAATATCATGTACAGTAAGATACTAATATTAAAAACTTAATTACAAGAAAAAAAAGCTTTGTTTCCCCTGAGGAACAGGTATGTTTGTTCCTTGAGGATCATTTGTCGTAGGAAATTGATCCTGTTTCCCTTTTCATTTGGATACCAAGAAACACAGAGCCAATCTGTGGTTATCTTTAGCAACTGTGTCCTTTTATTTACGTTCAAACTCTTCCCCAAGTTTGACTCCCTATTCTATTCCTGTTCCTGATTTATAACTCATTTATAATTCGTGTATTTTGGTTTATATATTTGTATAATCGGTCTCAAATGATTGTTTGAAATGAGATTAGATATAAGCATATAAAACTAATGTAACCATTTACAGATATAATATTCAAACCATAAAATTCATAATACTCTCCTCTGTAATAAAGTTACTATGCTTTATTGTATGAAGCTTTCTTTTTGCAAAAGATCAAAATTAAATTGGTAAGCTCTGGATTAGAGGCAATAATTATCTGAAACTGAAAAGCAAACAAACAAAAAATGTCCATTCTTATAAAATTTCAAATTTTTATGAAGCTGAGAAGGATGGCTCTGTGTAGTTAGCATAAATCAGAATACTAGTCCAAAACAAAACAAAATTGAGTTTCATTAAGTCTTTAGACACAAAGTAAAACAATCTTCTAGTTTTCAAACATTCTAGTGCTTCTATTACTGCTAACCTAAGCTTGAAAGAACTTAGTTGTTTCTGCTTTTTAAAAACTATATGTAATTTTTAACCAGACGTTTGGATAATGTTAAACCATTTTGCTGTGTCGATCCATTCCTTTCCCAATCAAATTGTTCTTGAAAGAAATATAAGAAAGTTAATAGACCAAAACAAGTTACAGATCTTGAATTAACAAGAAGTGATCTTTTTAAAATGACAAGATTGCCCTTTTATGATAACAAATGTGGATCTACTATTTGAAAGTGGACCAGAATCCCAGACTGGGAGAGGGAGGCCAGTCAACTGTGAAATAGGTTGTCAAAAATATAAGTCTAAAATATGACTCAGCCAGGAAAAAATAAAAATCCCAATTGTGTTGGAAAGTCTAGGATGTTCATTTACTTAGCAGCACAAAATCAGCTGAGCCTCACTGGAGAAAAAGTTGGAATTCCACAAATAAAACTTTGCCATAGTGACAAATCTCTCCGTAATTGGAATTCTTCAAAATATTAAACATGTAATCCAAGAGTAATTGGAAGGCAGCACACATTTCCATAATTAGTCCATCATTTTATTTACCTCATGTATAATACATGGCAGCCCACATCGTGAAATAAATTAACAGCTAAATGTCAAACCTGCCCTCTTCTTTAGGCCATCTGCTTAGGTGTTCAGACTGACACCCACCGGCATAAGAAATTATAGAGACCAGGGAAATCTGACCGTCAGAGAAGAGCTACTGGCAAATGGGTCAAACATCAGGACTTGTTCTTTCTGGCTTCCTCCTCCACTAGCTCCCCCACCATCAACTTCCAAAGTCTAAGGATTTTATTTATATTACTACTGTTGCAAGTCTTTTTTTTTTTAATTTATTTATGTTTTATTTATTTTTGGCTGCATTGGGTCTTTGTTGCTGCATGCAGCTTTCTCTAGTTGCATCGAGCAGGTGCTACTCTTCGTTGCGGTGCGCAGACTTCTCATTGCGGTGGCTTCTCTTGTTGCGGAGCACGGGCTCTAGGCGCACAGGCTTCAGTAGTTGCGGCACGCGGGCTCAGTAGTTGTGGCTCGCGGGCTCTAAAGCGCAGGCTCAGTAGTTGTGGCACATGGGCTTAGTTGCCCTGCGGCATGTGGGATCTTCCCGGACCAGGGATCGAACCTGTGTCCACTGCATTGGCAGGCAGATTCTTAACCACTGCGCCACCGGGGAAGCCCCTGTTGCAAGTCTTGACCACATTTCAGGACACAGGGAATTGAATCAGATATTCTCTTACAAGAATGTGATCCTCACATTACCTTCAATTACATCACTGAAGAAAGAAAGACTATGGGTTCAGAGCCCATCACTGCCTAATTTCCATCCATGAACTTTTCAGGAAGGAGAATTCTGGAGAATCCTGACCAAGCTCCCTTTCTTCATAACAACCAGGTCTACTGGTATTCTTTCTCCTCTGAAATCAACATTGGAAACTCAGATTGGTACCCCGACATCAGAGGGCAGTCGGGAAGTCTCAACCCTGAGGAGGCCTAGGGGCTAAAGAGCAAAAGCTAGAACCACTGCTCCTGGGTCCTCCAGCCTTCCTTCTCCACTCTGGGATCCCTACTGGCACAGCTCAGGAGAGCCAGGCCAAGGGGTTTGTACCCTTATTACTTTCCCATCAGCCCAAGCAAGAGCAATATCATCATTTTACCAATTACATAAACTTAGATTTCAAAAGCAAATTACTACCCAACCATATCTGCCCTATTGCCTCCCACGGCTGTCCATCCTTCTCTCACATAAACTTGGAGGCCCCTCTGATATATTTTCAAACTTCTCATCAGGTTCATTTCATTAAGTGCCATTACTCAAAAAGGAAAGAAAGTGACTCAAGTGCCAATAATGCTGCTCCCCCCGCAGAGTGGAAAGGGGAGCCAGCCGGTCGGTTTCACTCCCATAACACTGCTTTTGGGAGCAAGCTGGATGAGAACCAGTAAGAAGGGCTGTGATACAACTAACTGCCAGATTAGGCTTGAATTTCAACTGTAATGTAAATACTTTCTGCGGTTTGGGACAAACTACATAACCATCTCATCTTCCTTGAAACAATAATAAAATAATAATTTATTGTAACACAACTTTCATCGCCGTAGCTCAAATGCTTAGATTAGCTCCCTACCTACCTATCGTGCTGTGATGGGAAAATTAATTAGCTAATGTCTGTAAAGTGCTTTCAAGATGAAAAGTGCCATATGAGTGCTAAATGCCACCTATGAGTACCAATAAAGACAGCGTCATAGAGAACATAACAGATCGGCAGGGGAATGAGTGAATAGCCAGCTAGAAAAAGCAAGGTGACAAAAACATAAATAAATACAGTGACCATACAGAATAGAGCTCCCACTTCATAGACTTTATTGTACAAGAAAAGCAACAGGCCCACAAATATGAAGCATACTTTTGGATCAGGACTAGAGCCAGTGGTATACTCAAAGGAGTGTCATTAAATCCACAGGACACTCTTGGGGGATTTTAGCACAATCAAATGTTCTCAGAAGAGGTGTAATTCAGTGGATATGATGGACAGTTTTCCTGAAGACCACTGCCTTTGTCTAGACAAAAGAGATAAATAAATGCCTGTACTTATCCATAACTTTATAATTTCCAAAGTTCTTGCCTCATAGTCTGTCTCTCTTCACCTGCATATAAACACTCATATCTGAGGTGGATAGACTGAGTTTTACTATTCCTATTTTACCGACGAGGACATTGAATGTTAGGGATATTGATTTGATCAAAATTATAGAGTGAGAAATCAATGAAAGAAAGCTCCAGCCCAACCTTCTACCACAAACGCAGTGTTCTTTCCAGGATGCCATATTAGTTAACGTGCATTTTACAATTATAAGGCATTGCCAATATATTTCAAAAGGTTTCAATATGTGTGCATGCTCTATCCAAACAATCTCACTTCTAGCAACTTATCCTAAGTAATTAATAAGATGCTCAAAGATCTAGCTATATAGATGTTCATTGAAGCACTATTTATAAAAGTGAGAAATAGAAACAACCCAAATGTTTATCAGAAATGATTGAATAAATACTATTATACCCACAAGGTGGAATATTAGGAGTCAGCCACTTAATATACTACAGAAATATCTTTACTGACATGAAAATTTTCACTATATATTGTTAAATGTTGTACAATCTCCTTTTAAAAATACTTTATGCACGTATCATAGAAAAATATCTAGAAGGCTATGCAACCCACTATTCACAGTGAATACCCCTGGATGATGGGATTGTGGTGGTTTTCATTTTTGTCTATTGGATCATCTGTACTCTCAGATTTTATTTCATTTATTTGTACTCAGAACATCACAAGAAAAAGCACTGCAATAACCATTTAAGTCACTTGAAATCGCCACAAAGGGACTGGGCTGCAGAAAGGCCAAGTCATTCAAAACGCCTCCCTATAAATGGCCTGAACAAAGGCTGCTACTAGGGAGTGACGGCAGGATGGCTCCATCCCACTGCCATCGTGTGGGGGGAGGTATGCGGCTGTCTCTTCAAGATACTGACTTCAATTCCTTCAGATATATACCCAGGAGTGGGACTGCTGGATCATATGGTAGTTCAATTTTTAATTTTTTGAGGAATTGCCATACTGTTTTCCAAAATGGCTGCAGCAATGTATATTCCCACCAACAGTGCACCAGGGGTCCCCTTTCTCCATGTCTTTGCCAGCATATCTCTTGTTTTTTTGTTAAAAATCATCCTAACAGGTGTGAGGTGATATCTCATTGTAGTTTTGATTGCATTTCCCAGATGACTAGGGATTTGGGGCATCTTTTCATATATCTGTTGTCCATTTGGATGTCTTCTTTGGAAAAACATCCCTTCAGGTCCTTTGCCCTAAGCGGGCATTATTTTAGGTCACTCTGTTTGTGGTAATTTGTTATGTAACAACAGAAAACTAATATAGTTAGAAAGTGCTATAGAAACTATTTTGTCCATTTCCCTCATTTTATCATGAAGGAAGCTGAGACCCAGGAAGCTGCAGAATTTGGGGGGAAATTGTGGCAAAGCTGGAGCTAGAGTGCAGGTCACAGGGGTCCATAGTCCAGTGCCTTTTCCACCATCCTACTTCCCTGCTCCCAGCAAGCGTCCTAGGATCACTTTTATCCAGCCTGACTTAGAGTCTAAGAGGAAAGACAAGATTGTCAGTTGAGGTCCCTGCCAGCCTTACAATTCTAATGTATTTCTTGATTTCTAAAAAATGAACTGAAATTGATATTGAACACACAGACACTTCTCTAATTTGAAACAATCAATAATATTTATAACTTTCACCCAAGATTTAATATGCTGACGATACCATACAATCCACTGCACTCTCCAATAAGTGACAATTTCAGTTTTCAGTTCAGTGAAAGTCAGCAAAATTTACCGTATTCAAATCCCCTAGGAGGTCACACATGGTAGAATCTGTTAAGGCAGGGTTCTACAGTTTTCCCTAACTGAAGTGACTTAAATTGTTTGAAAATATATGAAGAAAGTTAAGAAACTTTTATGGAGAAAAGCTTATAAACCTTTAAATGTCAAATATTTTTACATTGTTTCTATGACAGAATGTCAACGTACTATTACATGTATTTAATTCTAGTCACTTATTCTGAAGGCAATGCCATCGGTTTCATTTCTAGTAATTGTCAAGACTAAGACAGACGTTAGCTCCTGCCTCCCTTGGGATTAATTAAGTGAGTATCATTAATAAATGTAGCACAATTCATGATGATGTGATGGATCACTGGGAACTTACATAAGAATGAGTAACCAAGACTGAGTTTCCTCACTTTCTAAGGATGATTAAATTCAGGTACATTAAAGAAACAACCAAATCACACTGTGTTTGCAAAGGGCCAGTTTTAAGATGACTCATGTGGTTCCGCGTTCATTTTAAAACAAACTACTTTTCTCTTGTATAATCCCATTTTGGGGTTTGGATTTGGGTTTGGTTTTCCTTCCACTGCAGCTCTTTGGGACTCATGGCTCCCCAGTGGGATGCTGAGAGGTGATGCTGAATGGTGACTGATGATTCTTTCTGTTTACCTGAATATTTCATTCAAGAGGAGCCAAGGCCTTTAAAATGCATCTACATGGTGCAATTTGTTCTTTTTCAATTCCTTGCTAATTAATTTCCACAAACAGGGTCTGGTACTCACCTGACTGCACAGTTTTGTCCTGTATTTTGCAGACCTCAGTTTTGAAATCCCAGGTTCTTTGCAGAGTTTACCCTAGGGCAGTGCTGCCTGACACAACTCTTGGCAGTGATGGTGGAAATGTTCTCTGCGTTGTCCAACATGGTAATCACTAGCCACATGTGGTTTGAGGCACTTGGACATTTGGCTAGTGTGACTGAAGAACTGAATTTTTTATTTTGCTGAACTTTAATTAATTTAAATTTAAATAACCATGTGTGGCTAGTGGCTACTGCATTGGAGAGCACAGCCCCAGGGATTTAGGTCAGGATTAACACAGGCTCTTTAAAAGTATAGCCAGGCCAGCACTAGCGGGTGGGGTGGTACAGACTCCTTAGGTGTGTGTTTCTTCAAGACCTCTCACTTACTTTTGCAGTCTTGCTTTGGCTTCATTATCTGGCCATTCAACACATAAACGTACATGTAATGATATCCCTTTTTTGCTTACAATAGTAACAATAATAATGGCTCCTATTTATAGATTGCCTGTTGAGGGCCAGGTATCATACCAGACACAACTGCATAAAATCTTCTAAGAAAGGTTTCTGCACACATAGCTTCACGCATTTTACAAGTATAACAATTGAAGCCAAATAAATGAATCTACCCTGGTTTAGATGTGCTATTTGCAGCATTTGATGTTTCCCTTATAGCCATATATTTTACCTTGCAATATACCCTAATATTCAAAATCGGATAAAGTATTAGCATTACATTTCTCTCCGTAAAAGTAGAACATGTTATGTATAATATTTCATCATATAAAGGACATCTTCACTGCTTTCCTGCCAAGCTTTGGCTCTATTACTCTGTCAGTTTCTCCTGGTTTCTTTATAGCAAAGCACCAAAACCAATTGTGAGTGTGTGAAAAAAAATTGTAATCTGAAAGAGAGTTGGTGCCAAATACATGCCCCGAGATATTTTGGATGAACTTGTCCCCAGAAGTGAACAGCTTAGGAGAGAGAACAAGTTTCTTGGCGGAAGGGCATGGGGCTGGAGGGTTTGACAATTGGACAATACAGTGACTAGGTCTAAAAAATCAGGGGGTACAAGATGCGGAAGACATCTGAGTTTTACGTAAATCTCTGGCTAAACCCACTCCTTCATTTTGAGAGGACCCGGAACTGAGACCTTGAAGGATGGCACCGTTTCCTCTGCAGTGATGAATGGCCACAACCTCCACCAGCAATCCACCACTACTTACTACAGAGCGCTTTCATGTTTTGCTCTGAACCTTTTATACCCAGTAAAACATTAAGGTGTTTATGATCAAGTGTAATTCAACCAAGTTGGTAAAGTACTATCGTAAAGCTGAAGACTTAATAACAACCCGGGCTCAGAGACTGGCTGTCACCAGCAGGCAGAGAGCTACGGTACACAAAAACACCAGTTTGTGTGATAAAAGCATGACAGCCTTGCCTACACACAAACCAAAGAAAATAACGTGCCCGTGACAGCTACAACAGCAGCAATTTTAAACTCCTCACTGATGAAATGCATTTTGCAGTCATAACTCTTGCATAAATCTGGATGTCACTTTTTTTCACGTTATAATTTTGCGATCCAGTGGATCATCGTGTAGACCCTCTACCTGCAAATGAGCTCGATAATGCAGAACGTGCACAAATCATTGAGCTATCAGTGACATCAGGGGTTTGGCTGCTGGGATTATTAACAGATATTTTTTCACCTAGAAGCACAGACTAAAATCAATCATTCTGATAACTAGGCATGTCATGAGCTGTCTGCACTTTCATTTCAATCTGATTAATCACACATACACAGACCTTTACCTTAAAGGAGCAATTGTTCACATTTAATCACAAAGAAACATTCAAGCATACCATCAGACATTACTAAATTTAACCACAATTTATGCTCCCTGTTTTAGCAAATATGTTTATGATAATATGGGTTCCTGCATTTAAATGCATTGTTTCATTCTCTTTACAAACACTAAAATCGAAGCTAAGTAAAATAGTCCACCGTGTTTTATATCGTGTATCATCTATTTGATGTTTTTGAAGTTTCCATTATAGTCATATATTTTATTGCACAATTTATACTGATAATCACAGTACAGGTACATTATTAGCATTATATTTTCTTCAGTAAAGTAGAACATGCTAGATATCAGATTTCATCATGTTACTTGTCCTACTCCTTGCAAAGATTTGGTTCTATTACCCTGTCAATTTCTCCTGTCTTCAATAATGCAAGAAAAAAAAAATACAGTTGTGGGCACAGGATTTTTTTTTTTGCAATCTGAAATAGAGTTGGGACCAAGTAAATCTCTCTTACGATCCTTACAACAGAGTTCGCAGGAAGCATAACATTCCAGAAGGCACATCTGCTGTTACTATAACAACAGAAAGGCTGAGTCTAAAGAGACTCTGATGATTCTCTGATTCTAAAGAGAATCATCTGTACTTGAGGGCAGTCCACACGCCAGGAGGATTCCTGGGTTCCTCTCTAAGAAGCGAAAGGTGAATTTAAACAAAGCAGCATTTGAAGAGGGTTTTGATTTATGAATGGGGCACAGGGCAGTCAGAACTTGGGGAAGATAGAAGGGCAGCTCAAGATTTACAAGCTGCTTCTAGACCAAAGGTGCACAACTTCTATCAGAGAAGTCAGCTACCAGAGCTGTAGGAAAATATCCTATTGATGAGATATGTGTATAAAGTTAAGAACTGGTCAGAGGTGACACCAGCCAGAAGAAAGAATCACCCTCCAGTTGTCCGACCAAAGGACAAATAGCACCGCCTTCAGAAGGAAGTGAAGTCACTGGCCCAGGAATCAGTCCGTCTAAGACTTTGCCTCTTTCCCTGCCTTAGCTTCTGCTTCATTGGCTTCTTCTCAGGTCCTTGATCTTCTGGGTCTTCTTGTTCCTCTTCCCATACTAGATTGCTCTCCATTTGGGAGTCCACCCCAGCCTGCCTGCCATTCCAAAGGAAACCCTAGCAGGTCACTAATCCCACTCTCCATCCCTAGTCTCTTGGTTTCAATTGCTTCCTACCTGAGCTCTAGTTTGGCCTCAACCTGGAGTTTTCTGACCCTCCCTGGATTGAACTTTGCCCCTTTTACGGTCAAACTGGGTCATTCGCTGATTCAGGCATTGTCCAGTGGGGGAGATTAATGTCCAGCCGTAAATAAATAAAGAGACACATAAATAAAATAAAAAGTGGAGTGGCATGAATCTCCTTTGTTAGGGTGGTCAGCAAAGATATCTCTAAGGAGGTGATTTTTAACTTGAGATGCAGGAAGAGGAGAAGTAGCCAGCCACATTAACTTCACGTGCAGAACCTTGCAGCACAGGAAAGAGGCTGTGGTCGTAGAACAGAAAAACCAAGTGCTGCTTCTCAGTAGTGAGCTCCAGGTGGAAGGTCAGGAGATAAAGGTGAGAGGTGGGTATGGGCCAGATCATGGAGAGATTTACAAGTCATGGTAAAATAGTTTGGATTTCATTCTAAGTTTCTTGCGTGGCATGTTGTCACAAGACCCAAAGAGGCTTTTGGGACTCATTCCATCTGTCAGGTAGAAGGTAATTCTTTTGCTTTTTATCCATGCACCAACTTTCGAAAGTCAACTTGACTAATGTTTGTTTACAATTAGTGAGTAAACTGCTACTTTAATACTGCCAGCCTGGAAGAGGCCCCTTCAAGGCATGTTGAATTCACTGATGTGAATAGAAACAATGAATAAAAACACCTCCCTCTTTTCATGAGAACAGCAACTTCTATTTCCCTGGGCTTTTTCAGTCCCATAAGACCTTTTAAAGCAGAGTGAATGTATTCTGGTTCAAATGCTAGAAACATAACCTCATCTCTCTCTCGCTGGGTGGTTTTGAGAAGCCATTTTAGATCAATCTTCTTGAGTACAGAAGCTCCCAGAAGCTGTGGCTAAAACATACCCAACACCACTGCCAGGGTGGTCATTTTTCCTCCAAAGCGGTTCTCACACGGAACCAAAAGGCGTTGTAACCCTTTATCTGACACATGGACCCTCCAATGCTCTGGAACTGTTGATAAAGAAGCCCCAGAGCTTGTGTTCTGTAAGGACCTGGTTTTCCATCCTGATCTCAATGCGAAAGGTTGGGTACAATGTCACTTCTCTAACTTGCCATTTCTAGAGGGTTATAAAAAGTTTACATGGATACTTTCTGAATCTATTCATATGTTCTGTCTGTACCACCTCTCAGGTATTAGATTACGTATGTTTATTATTCACTTTACCAAGAAGCAAAGTTGTGAACACTGGATTTTATTCCAATTCTGTAACTAATCTGTTTTGTGACCAAGTAAAACTTGTTTCCTCTCTAAGTGCTATTTTTATCTGCCAGATGACCTCTATAGATCCTTCCAGCTCTATTACTCTGTGGATCTCTATCAACAAGGACTCAAAAATAATGCCAGTATTAGTTACAGCAGGCTAAACTGCTCGTTACAAATAGACCCAAAAGTGCAAGTGCTCAAACAAAACAGAATTTACTTCTCTTTCACACAATGGTCCAAGACAAGTATTCTAGAGCAGCTGACAGCTCTGCCCCGTCCTTTGATTCAGGGAACTGGTGTAACAATACTTGGTCTCCAAGGTCACTCTGCTAATAGCCCTTCCAGCCCATCAGAAAGGGGACAAGTTGAAGTCCAGGGCCAGCTATCTCCTGCAAGGTAAATAAAGCAAAAATGATACACATCTCTCCCTCTTTCATTCTTCTGGCAAGAGCTTAAACACATGGCTACACTTAGCTGTAAAGGAGGCTAGAATGTACAGCCCCAGGCTGGATTCAGACAGAAGTCCATTACTAAGAAGGGAATGCATTGGGTGAACAGACTGTAGTCTCTGCTACATGCCCAACACCTGTAAGGTGCTTCAAAATCTATAAAGCTTTCCCCTATTGAATTTCTACCACAGCTTTGTAAGATAGTTATTAAGATCTCCACGCTACAGAGATGAAACTACGTCCCAGAGAGATTAAGTAAAATATATGAGGTCTTACAATTAAGAGCTGAGCTAAGCTTCAATTTCAGGTCTGCTGGTCAGTGCTTTCTCTATTATAAATACTAAATTGAAATATTTGCATAGGAAGTAATCATTAGCATAAATCTGCATGAATATGATGGGGTTTGAAGAACAAAGAGGCTTTATTATGAAAAGCAATGGGAGAAGCAAGTGTTAAGAGGTCTCCGGATAACCTGGAGGGAATCTAAAAAGCGTATGTATTTTTTTAAAAGCTGATACATAGTTTGCAATTGAGGCACATACTCATTTTGCTCTCACTCTTAGTTGGTCTACAAAGCACATGTAAGGACAGGGGAATTGCAAGAAACACTGTGGTTGGAAGTAAAAGTAAATCATTAAAGAAGGTCAGAGTCTAAAAATATTAAAAAGAAAAGTTATATATGGTCATCTCACACAGAAAAGTGGTTTGGTAGTGGCAGTAGATTTGCAGAGAAAACAATATATACCTCCCTACCCCAACCCATCACAGGCACTCACAAATCATTTGCTGCTTCAACTATTTTCTGCTTGCTATGAAAATCCAACCATAAACTGCCAATAAACCAACCTCATGTCTTTGGAAGGAACAGTCAAGCAATCCCTAAGCACAACACTGAAAAACTGTACCTGGGTTCTTCCTTAGCTTAAGCCAAATTTCTTTGAAAATAAAGAATCCCTAAAGAATGCATTAGGTGTAATTATTCCTAGTTTTAAGTCTTCAAAAAGAATTGAAATAGTAGCATTTCAGGATGATTTCTCTCCCACCTCTCTCCCTATTCACATTAATATGATTTCACAGTTTAGAAGTAAAGGTCCCCTTTCTCACAAATCTGTTCAAAATTGGTCATTTTTTACAGGGACGGTAGTGTTATGGATGACCAACTCTATATAAGAAAGGTTGTGATGGGTCTCAGAGCTTGGCCGTCATTCATAAAGCATTCAAGATGAACTCTCAGAAGAGGGATATCAGTGAAGCTCACCAAGTCAGTTATAATGTACCAGATGTGACAAGGTAATGCATGATTTCATACAGCAAGTTAATACAGTGCTGCTGGGCCCTTTCTGAGAAGGGCAGGAAAACTTATCAAGGGATATGATTCCTTATGGAGAATTTTAAGAATTATGCCACCCTACATCCTATCATGACAAAGCCCTTTGCTAAGTCTTCTGGACATTTTCTCCTAATTCGTCTTTATTCTAGACACTCTGGGCCGTACAGAGACACCTTTTGTCATCATTTAAGGGAAGCTGGGAATTCCGCCAAACTGCACCATCATGGCCTTCAAAAACTCTAACCATAACCAACTTACTTTAGCAATTTTGAGCGCTGTTTTGTTTTCATATCCAAGCCTGTCACTGTCGGGTTATATTTATTGAACACTTTTGTGTTTATAACATTGAATTCAGCAGATAACAGAGCAGAAAAGAGACAGAAGCGGAGGATTTTTACAAACTAGAGAAAAGAATCTAAATCTACTTCAAAAGCTAATAGCGTTTTATAAATGCAGTTTATCCTAATGCTAATTTCTCTGGTCTTTTGTTTACACAAGAAAGCTCCAGGCTGGTTTATGGTGTCACATTTATCAGCCAGTAGAATATAAGCAAATCCCATTACACCGGAATTCAGCCACCCAAATAAACCAAAATATGGATTACGATATCTTTTATGCTGCAATCTCTACTTAAAAACAGAAACATGATTTTAATACTCAGCGAATACAAAAGAAAAGCAAACTGGTTTTCTCACGATTCCTGCTTTGACTCCCTCATTGTCTGAGCCCTTAGGCTCATCATAACTATATAAGAAGGAAAAAGAAAATTAAAACATGATCACAAAATGATCCAAAGCCAAGAAAGTAGTTATGGTGTTAAGCAGCCCTCTTTAGATACTCAGACCATTCAGCATTCTCTCGAATATTCTGCAGGTTCTCAGATGTTTCCGTCCTTATGTAACTTAGAAAATGCCTCTTCTTTATCATAATATCACTATTTTTTATAATATCCAGCCCCTTTATTCCTTTCTTCCTCCTAAGGAAAAAGCAGAGCCTTATCTCCAGTTTCAGGACAGACCAAGTTCTAGGTGACGGTGTCAGAAAGGACCAGTGCCCATATTTATTATACTTGTTCAGGAACTTTTACATTAAACACTCAAAGACCAAGGGTGTGGTTCTCCCACTGGGGTAATCTGGGCAGGTTTGTTAAAAACTTATCTACAGCAACTTCAATTAAAGGAGCTACGCTTTCAAACTTAAATGCCACAGAGAGAGTATATTGGTGAATATAAAGTTTCACCCTTTAAAATAGAAAAACCTAGTTCTGTTCAATCATGCCTCCTTTTGGTCTCTTTTTCTTAATGTATCTATCCATTAGAGCTTTGCCCACTTTTATCTAAATTACATTACCCTTTTTGCTAGTTCCAAAAGATCTCAAGGTCAATTATAAGAGCACAAACTCAACCATCACTTATCCATACATTCATTCACTGACTATTTGTTACATGGATAACAGATCATACACACACACACAATCTTAGGGTTTGAGGATTACCAATACATAGTACTCTTCTTCCCCACCCAATTCTGACCCAACTGGGAAATAAGACAAAGGAGTAATAAATGAAGATCAAATTATCATCTTTTTTTGTGATAAAGCTGCTAGAGGAGACTGTGTCTAATCTGCAGACAAGAGGATTTCTTCATGCCAAACACCAGATTTAGGGAGGTTTATCACCCAGGCACAGAGGACTCCAAATGACCACAGCCCTCCCCTGTGAGTTGCAAAGCTCACCACCTGACCAAGAGCATTCCAGAGCACAAACTCACGGACCAGAGTTTGCTAAGAGAAAGTGGGGAGGAAAGGGTACAGCTATGCACATGCAATTCCTTACGCCCAAATCCTACCAATCGGGCAAGTGACTCCTTTCCCCAAGATGAGTGAGGGGCTGGAACAGGGCCGGGAGTGTCACACTTAGCAACGCCCCCTCAAGTGGATGGAAGTATGGAGTAGGGCGCAAGTGCCTACAACTGCCACAGCATCCCCAAGGGGTTTACCCTCTTAGCCACTGTACTTCATTGCTAACCAGGGGCGTGGGTCTGCCCCTGGAAGAAAGAGATACCACTGTCACGACTTGGGGCCCTGCACATACAAGGCCCCTCCATCCCCAGCATACACTGCTCCTTTGCAGATACTCCTGGCACCACTGACCCCAGAAGGTTCCAAATTGGGCAGAGCCACATACCAACTAAACCCACACTTGCTGTTGCCCCAGGTGCTGGCATCGCTCATTCCCTTACGTTCACTCAATGTTCACCTTATCAAGGATGCCTTTTCTGACCACGCTATTTAAAATTGAAAGTGCTCAGCCATCTCAACGCCCCACCCCCCTTTCCCTGCTTTTATGTTTCTCCAAAGCATTGATTGGCACTTGACATGTCACTTGGCAATTATAAAAAATGTATTTGTTATTGGCTGTCTCCCCAGCTCCAATGTAAGCTCTTTGAGGGCCAGGCTTTGGGATTGCTTTGGTTATTGCTACATTTCCAGTGCTGGAACAGTATTTGGCAGCTAGTAGACACTAGTTAATATTTGTTGGATGAAAGAATGAATAAGGAGTCCCTCAGTCGGGCACAAAGCACCACAGGCTGCTGGAACCTGCAAGCTAAGACTCCCAGGAGTCCAGCCTCCTCCCCAAAGTTTAAAGCCATCCATCCAGCCCCTCCATCTTCTCCAAACCTAATCTCCTTGATTCTTCCCTCAATATTCCCTGCCTGTGCACCAGATGTTGATTCTCCTGAATTGAATTAACTTCCCAAACTTTAAAACTTTTGTTTAGAGGAGCAGGACAGAATATATGGTCTTCGGGGACAGGACTTTACAGAGAGAGAAACTGGGGAAGGGGTATAGCTGTGTGTACCCATTTCTTCACTCAAATTCTCTCAGTTAAGTCATTTATCACCCATGCCCAACCTTATTCCAAGGGGCAAAGTCTAGAAGTATTACATGGATGGATTCCCCCCACCCCACATGGAAGGAAGCATCAGATAGGGGGAATAAATCTTCCCAAACCCAAAATGTATAGTCTAGAGAATTTATGATCTAGAGACACAGACACATAAACTATTATTAAGAAAAATAAGTTATGTAATAATATTGGTATAAAGTGTCATGGGAACATAAATGAGGAAACAACCAATTCTATTTAGTTTGCTTATATCTGCCAATGTACTGTAAACTCAGGCTAGTTTTTTTTAAACATTAGCTCTGTAACCACTAATATATATATTTGTCCTAAAATAATTCCTTAATTTTGTAGAGTCCTTAATCCCTTTGCAAAGTAAATTCTTACGTATCATCTCATTCAATCTTCACCTCCCCCGCCCTTGCCACTTAGGTATGTGCACAGCCTCAAACACATGCACAAGCACCAATACACAGGCACTTATACATACATGCGCGTGTGCACGCATGCACACACAGAGTCAGAGATCTGTGGTGTCCCCCAGGGATCATGCTTTCTTGCTTCAGTCACAGCAACCACCACATCTACCTGAGCGCATGGCTGCCCCGAATAAAGACCAAAGTTCTTGATTGCCTTTCCATCTAGATGTGGTCCCAGAGCACAAGTGTAATTGATGTATGTAACTAACAAGGGATGGGGAAGAGTGACCTCTTTCTTTTGCTCTTTCCCGTCCTTGGGAATGTGGCTTTCATGCTTGGAGTTGGAACAGCCACCATGAGCCATAAGGTGATTTTGAGAATGAGGCCACATCTGGCAGAACAAAATGGAAGAAACTTGTGTCCCTGACACGATGAAGTGCCATACTATCCCTGGGCCCTACCTTTAACCTTTATATGAGAAATTAGTGAACCCCATCTTGTTTAAGCCACCGCTATTTTGGAATTTTAGGCGTTCACAGACAAAACTAATTCTACTCCACCCACACACACACTCCTACGCTGCCCCCATCGTAGAATTCTTTGTGCTTCCCCTTGTTTTGGGCTCAGGTGCTAAGAATGTCTTTCTCCCACTTATTTCTAACCTCTCTTATCCCTCCTTTGAACAATCACCTCAAATGTCACTTCACCCCCAAAGCTTTCTTCTTCTCATCCCTGGCCACTTTCTTAGCCTGCCCAGAGCAACTTCTGCCAACTTTGATGGCCCACAGTGTAATCCTCGATTAACTAACTTCTTTTCAAAAAAGTCATAAGCTTCTTAAAAGCAGGAATCAAAACTATTTTATTTGATATTCCCAGAGTCTAGCCACATGCCTGATGCAAAGACACAGCCTTCAGCACATATTGGATCAAGTAGGCAGGGTAAGTATTAATAACCCCATTTTACAGATGGAAAAACTGAGATTAGCCACCTAAGTTAATATTCAAACTGTGTTTTCCTACTGTACGAAGATTCAAATTTAAAAATAATTATGATTTCAGGCACTTGGATATATCTTTCTGTTCCAGGCCATAGCTTGTTCACAAATAGACCCAGGCTTGGAGGAATAATTCATGGATGCCTGCTATGTTAGTTTCCTTCACTACTTAATTTAGGGCCCAACACATATACCACAGTCCTATCGAGTAGCTAAAGGACCTACTGAGTTAGGGGAAGAGAAATCTCAGTCTCTTTAAGATTAAACCACAGCCAAGTTTCTTCACTCGCATTTATTCTTCTGCTTCTGAGTTGAGCAATTTGTGACAAATTTTTTAGGAGGTGATTGGTAAGTACTAGATAACAACTTTTATGCAGCTGTAGCATTTAACATCAACGGATTTTAACTTTTCCTGCATAGTCAGAGCCCCGTAAACCAACCTGTACTTTTATCTAAATGACATACAAATGGATTCATTACCAGATAAACTGAAAAATATAATGTTTTGTGATATGATATCCTAACAAATTCAACAAAGATACCTAAATCCACGTATGAAAACTGGAAGACGATGATAAACTCCAAGGTCCACACTACTTAGGAAGGGAGTAGGCAGATTCCTCAGAAAAGGTCTGCCTCCTTTTCTGCTCCTCTGTCTCACAGAAGAACCTGGCCACATGGGTGGTAACGCAGCCAGGTGTTTACTAGCGTTCTTTGGGGTCTGCTCTCTGACTCCAATTCACCCATTCATCCCTCAAGAAGCAGGTGCTTCACACAACCACAGTGTGAACCTTTGCACGTAAGTCAGACCATTTTGCTCCCCTGCTCGAAGCCCTCCAGTGACTCTCCAGATGAGGGGGAGTAAACTCTGAAGTCCTCCCCAAGGCCCACTCAGCCCTGCTACATGGCCTGGTCCCCGACTTCCCCCATCCATTTCTCCCCCCTCTGCCCCCCTTGGCTCATGCCACCCCAGCCTCACTACTCTTTAGGGCTGTGGACTTGCATTCCCTCTACCAGGAACAGACTTTCCCAGGTACGTCATGTCTCACTCCCTTGATTCAATTCGGTCTTTCATGAACAGGGAGGTGGTCCCTGATCACTGATCTAAGACAGCAGCCTCCATCACTTTCTTCCTACTGGCCCTCCTGTATGTTTCTTTACAGCAATCATTATTCCTGACATTACATTAACATCGATCAATCAATTGATCTATTAATATCTCTCTATCATTTGCTTTTTTGTTTGTTTATTATCTATCTTCCCCACTGCAATATAAGCTTTATGAGGGAATGGGCTTTGGTTGTCTTCTGCGCCACTGACCACTGTGCCTGGCATATGATAGACTCTCAATAAATATTGACTGAGCAAAACAAAATTGATTAGACAACTCTCTATTCTGTCTTAGGCCTTGTGCAGGATACGTACGATCGATACTGTCCCTGCTCTCATGATGTTGACAGTTTAAGTGGAAAACAAGCTGCTACTATTTTTTAAGCATTCTGGGGAAAAATTATTTTGTCTCTGGTCTTAAAGGCTCCCTACCAATGTTAGAGGAACTACATATCTAGTGTATTATTTGGTCCATTATGTAGAAGGTTGAAGAGCTAAATACCCTTTAGGAAGTATATTTCAGCTATCTGTTGGTTCTATTTCCCCTTTGTGGTTTCAGCTATCAGGCTACGTAGGCAGAGACAGCTCATATGTCAGGTGGCTTCTCTCCCAGTTAATAAAAGAGAATTTGATTAATTCTAGTGTCTAGTTTTAGAGTTATCTTGGCCAATAAAGCAATATTATCAGTAAATAACCGAGTCTCTATAAAACATGTACAGAATGCATAAAACCATATAAACAGCAAAGAGGACTCAAGAAATCTATAATAATAGATACAATAAAAATTAACGCCTATTGAGTACTTTGTGTTCTAGGAAGTACAAAAATAAATGTATTTAATATATCACAATAATCTTAAGAGTTATCTTTTCACAGAGAAGGAAACTGAGGCACAGAGGGATTAACAACTTGCCCGATGTCACACAGTGACGTAAGCAGAGAGGCAGGAATGGCACCACGTGTGGCTCCACGCTTCTGTTTGCTCAGGCTGACGTGCTTTGCAGCTCTTCTGTCTAACTTGGCTTCTTCACCTGTGGGCACACTCCCGTCTTAAGGCACAGTCTTTGTTTCCCTTTCCCTTTCGTGAATCTTGGGACTTTTCTGCTGTTCTGAGCTCTGCAGTGCATTGTGCATCATGTGGCAGCTCTTCTTAGGTGATTGCTTCTGGCTCTTCTACTCTACATGACATTGCCTTTCCCTCTGATAACACTGACAGAGTGAGGAATCTCTCTGTGAGTCTGTTCCAACCTGATTCGAACCACACCTTGAATTAGACTTGACAGTAAGATCTCTTTATAGATGTTGGGTCTCTCAGTTACAGCTACCAAATTCTGCCATATTGGTGAGAGCTGGCAAGTGATGCTGGAGTGGAGGAACGTCCACAGTGTGCCTCCCACCGGCATCCCGTGACCTAGTTCTGCTCCTGCTGCTTTAGGATATGGACCACTGACAGCTGTCTTCTGGCTGTTCAACACATCACATACAGAGAACTCTTTACTGCCACTACTTTGGTGGAGGATACAGAATGGCTGACAACCCCGATCACTTTGGCCAAAAATTGTTTCCTGGGATAACTAAGCACATTTTAAAGGTCAACACAGGGATCTAGTGAACAGTTATTCCTGGCAGTGCTGTTCCTGCCCACTCGGTGTGAGGTGAAGAGCGTCAGAGAAGAGCTAAGCAGAATTCTACGTCCTTCCCACATTCTAAGAGGACATCACCTTGCCATCAAGTGGGGAAATGAATCCTACTCATTGCTAAAGTGCACAAATTAGTCACCAAAGCAAAAATGTAGGTTTCTCTTCCTCTCTTCCTTTTACACACAAGGTGAATAAAAAACTTTTGAGCAACAATTCAATACACCAGAAGTGGAAAATTACAGATACAGTTTGTAAATGTTCATGGATTGCAAAATACCAGAAAGGAAATCAATATAGTGATAAACCTTGATTATAGTTGGAAGAAACTCATATTTATAGTTCCTTTCAAAAAATAAAACGTTCCCCAAAGATGAAATTCTTCAAATATATATCAAAAACATGATTCAAGCAGTTATTTATTTGCAATCAAATGATGCTATCAAGAAACCGATAGCTTACATGTTTCAGGACTGTGTCTGGCTCTATGCATCTGAATCTATTATAGAATCTTCTAGTTTAAAGGAATAACTAGAGGTTGTCTAATCCAGGCCCTCTAATTCTGGGATGAGAAATATTTAAACCACCCATCCAATAGATTATCTATTTCATATCCTATTTTAAAATCCTCCAGGGATGTACAGTCTCCAACATTTTTTAAATTGCCTATTTAAATATTATCAGTTTGGTTGCTGGGTAATTCTATCTTGAGGAGAAAGGCAAGGAGATTCAGGAATTACTGATGTCCAAATAATGACACAACAGAGGTGGGAGTGTGGTGGGATAGAAAAAAATGAAAGGAATGATAAAGCTAGAAAAGTTTGGAAATTTTAAAGAATAAGTCAGACTGAGATTTCATTATCTGAGAAAGGAATAGAAAGTATGCCTTACCAGGGATAGGGAAAAGGGATTTGTAGAAGTAAATTTATCCCATAATTTAAGAACTCAGCACAGGAATCCTTCTATATGTGTCTCAGCCAATAAGGGTGCTGAGCAATCAAGCAGAAGTGGGGGGAAAGTGGCTGTGTTCAAGTTATCTATTGTTGTGTAACAAGCCATTCCAAAACTTAGTGGCTTAAAACAACAACTATGTTATTATTATCGCACAAATTTGCAGGCCAGGTACCCCTTGGAAGAGTGGGGCACCTCTGGGTCTGTCACTCAGAACACCTGTATGTGGGCCCTCCAGATTTCTTACATGAGGGAATAGAAATAATACACTTCAGCCCCTTCTGTGTAATAGAACAATTACTGAGTGCCTCTTTGTGCTGGTCCATGGTATGTACTAGAGACCCCCAAAAAGCAAAATGGGAGCTTATACTCTACAGTAGAAAGACAGCATTGTAAACCTACAGGGGAATTTATGAAATTTTAGAAGACTTACTGATATGGGTATGATTAATGGTGTTAGAGTTCAGAGGAAATTTCATGGAGAGACAACTCCTAAGCAAGGTTTTCATGGAGGAGGAGGAGTTTATCAAGCGAACTAGAAAAAGCAAACAGCATGTGCAAAGACAGAGGAGGTTGAAGAACCATGATGGTGTGTGTGTGCGTGTGTGTGTGTGTGTGTGTGTGTGTCTGCAAGTATTTTTATGTGTTGAGGAAGAAATAGGGGAAATAAAATTGGAGAGGAAGGCAGCGGGCTTATATTTTTTAAAATAATCTTGCATTCTATGTGCTTGATTCAGAAAGTTAGGGAAAGACATTGTAGGGATTTAAGTAGAGGTTAAACGGAGGTGATAAGGTTTCATGTTTTAGGAGGATTTCTCTGGGCCATGTGGAGAGGTTGAGAGCCTCTCAACCAGGCCACTTCTCATTCTAAGTAAAGAGGAAGTTAAAGGTGTTGATAGTTTAGCCATTATTCAGAAATCCTTTCTCGCAACTAAGTAACATTCCCCTTGCTCATGCCCACTTTCTCTTGTTGGAATACCTGCTGTTGATGCATCCAATTGTACTTCTGCCTTCTCTTTCTTCCCTCGGATGAAGAAGCCTTTCCCTCTTGATTGGCTAAGAATGTACCCAGCAGCCCTATTTCCTGCTGTAAGAAATATAGATCTGATGGGAGATGCTCTCATTACAGCTTTAAGGCCCCCCTGCCCTATGAGTTCCGAGAGATCAAAACAGAAAGAAATGTTTTGGCTCTGGCATAGATCAGGTTCAAATGTGTACTTCTTTTATTATAGAATTTATTTCAGTTTGACATTCTTTATGCTGTTGTTTCCTTCTACCATGTTATAAATCCTTCTGAGGCTGGAAACCACTTCCAAACCTTGCAGCTCTAAGCCTATGAAATCAGGCCATCATGGGCCAGTATCACCTTTGAGGTAAGTTCTTTATATTAGAGTGAGATTACTTTCTAAAATTAGAGAGGACTGTGTACATACAATACGTAGTTTTAAATGTGCAAATAAAATGCTTTTCTTGATAAATATGGAAGGTTGGAGTGAAATAACTTTGAAAGTTGGGCATATAGAATTTTCTCAATTTATTTTAAAAAAAGCTCTAAGAAAAGATTGAGATTAAGCCTGCATTCAGTCAGTATTAAATAACTTTTGAAAGTATTAAATATCTCACTTATGAAAAAGTTCTTAATTCTAATTTTCTTTCATGATAAAAATTATTATATTTATTATTCAAATTAGCCATCTTAGGAGAAATAAGAGCAATACATTCAAGGCAGACAGGTTGAACAAGCAGGTATGAATCCTCTGTAATGCACAGCCCACTTTGATAGGAGATGAGAGAGCTAGCTGCAGCCAGCTGGCCGCTTGGCCCGGCTCCATAGGTGACCTGAGCCATGGTGAGAAAGCGTGGGTGTCTGATGAGCTGGAATGGATTTATTATGCCGGACACTTTTCTGTTTGAAATATCCTTGTTGCTGACCCCTTCGAGGCACCTTTTATTACAGGAAAAAAATTGCATTTGCCTTCAAGTACAACAGAGCATGCTCGCTAGAAAATTAATTTTATTTTTAATTAGGAGCTGTTCACATCATCCGGTTCATATCTCATCCTGTCAGCACACTGTGGTACTGACATTGTACATAAACAGGAATTTTTACCAGAAGAGTTCCTTTCTAGCAAAGATATATTTTACATAATGTCTATATTGCCATGCATGGGTTAATTCATTTCCTGAATATCATCATACCCTTATATTTCATTCAAAAGAGTCTTGGGAGAACTAGAATAATATTTTGACATTTAAGCAAAAAATAAAAGAAAAAATGTAAAGAAAGGAATGTTAACCATGAGAATCAGCTAGATATCAGTTTCTAGCTGAACATCAGAATCACCTGGAGATCTTTTAAAAAATACCATTGTCCATGTTGCTCCCGTTGGTATTTTTCTAAAAATATCTCAGGAGATTCTAGTGTGAGGCCAAGCTTGAAAACCACAGCACCAAAAGATTCTTTGCAGACATATAAGTTATACAGAGAGAAGTCTGAATAATCATATTTGAAAAATATTTTCTTCATGGCCTATTTTATTTGAGGCTTTCAAATAGCATGTCCAATACTACACAAAACATTCTCTCCCAAATTAACTTAACTTTAACAATTATTAGGAGCCCATTGTAAGCAGAACACTTTACTTGGTGCTGTAAGTTTATATGAAATGGAGAAAAGCTTACCTCAAGCATAGTAAGACTTATCAGAAAGCTAATGAGTTAAATTTCAGGGCCTTCATGTTCACAGACCCATTGCAATAGCAATGTGTTGACATATTCATATATTTTTATAAAATCGGCAAAAATCATATAGTTTTATCACTGCTATCTCTTTCGCTCTAACTTCCCCATCAAACTTCTCCCTGTGCCTGGTGGTATCAGAGTGGTTAGTGACACTTTTGCAGCAAAGGGGAAGTGAAGTTGAGGATACATTTAGTTTTGATTTAGTAGAATACATTTATGTGGTTTACTGTCATTTCTGTGTATATTTAAGTTATTGCTAGCTGTCCTAATATAGGAATGGCTTGCAGAAATACTACTACTGCCCATGCACTTACTCACCCAAGTGACATGAAATTTCAGGGCTGACAAAAAACTCATCATGACATTGATGAAAAACTGGTTAATGAATGTTGTCAATTCTAAGGGAATTTGTGATTAGTCACTGCACATGAAAAACTTGAAATGACTTGAAGTCTTACAGCCCATCTCTGAAAGAAACTAAATAGAAGCTTTCCCAAATTCAACAACAATTCCAATAATGTATCTTACATTACCAATGACAAAATTTTAAGATGAAAGAAACTTTTCATACCTTTCAATAATGAGTGCTGGAGGAAAGATAGGATTATCTTTTTATTTTTTCCATAGAAACAGATTTTGCAAAATTGTTGTCATATTAAAAGCTACAGAATGCAGCCAAAAAGTGGAGGGGGGTGGAGTATTATCGGTATGTGTCAGGAAGTTAGGGGTTTTTTTAAGTTATTAATTTTATGGAGCTTATGATGTCTATGAACTTCACAGTTTTTTTTAAAACTTTAATTTGTTGTGGTTTCTTTTTTCAATCTAAATAAATATTCACTTTCATATAAATTTTTATACTTGTAATTTTGAATTCTCTTTCTCAAAGAGAGCCTCTCAAAACTTCAGCTCTCCCCCAGATCCACCCCTGCCTCAGAAACTCACAAGTGTTAGCCCATAACGACATGACCCAGAAACCAGCCATACGGTTAAGATTCCACCTTCCTCCAAAATTAAAGCGTTTGGTTTCTAAGGAAGAGAAGACAAAGAGTGGGAAGTAGATGCCGATGGCAGAGGGTAGAAGGTCAGTGGGAACAGAATACAAAGACAGGGGCTCTTTGGTCTGGAACAATGAAGGGTTACAATATTAAAATAGTGTTTATCACATTATATATACACAGCATTGAGCAGTTTCCAAAAATAAATCACACTGTAGTTGCATTGTGCATGTATTGAATTCATAGCAGTCAACTTTACCAGCTAGGCAAAACAAATTACAAAGAGAGAAAGTAGCAATTTGCAACCTACAAGTACTCCCTGGCCTGTCACTGTGGTACGTGAATATCAGCCTACAGGCGAGTGTCATGTGGGACACCCAGATGTGCTGGTCCTTGGTTCTCGGGTCCCCAAGGACCTCGTATAGTGCCAGCATCTTCCTAGCTGAGGATGAGTCTAGTACTTTCAGGTACCTGTGTTTTCGTACAACATGGAGCCTAAACCAACTTCCTCATCTGACGATGCTGATCATACTCAATTTTTGCCTTTTGGGCTGACTTTTCAACCTGAAATTTCCAAGTATATAAAAAAGTTGACAGAACAGGACAGTGATAATCCATTTATCCGGTTTCCACAGCAAGTGTTCACATGTTGCCGTATTTGCTTCATCTCTCAATCTCTCTACCCATCTCTACACCCTTATTTTGATATTTATATAACTGTTAAAAGTTACAGACATCATGCCACGTCACCCCTTTGAAATGCAGCTCCTGAAATAAGGACGTGCTCCTAACATCACCACGATGCCATCATCACACCTGATGAAAGTAACTCCTTAATACGATCCACGTGATCCATGTTCAAATTTCCTCCATTGTCCTCAGCATAATTTTCAGAGCTAGCTTTTTCAAATCGTGATCTAATCAAGTTTCATACACTGCATTTAATTGATATGTCTCTGTTTAAAAGACCAGGCTTGATACCTTACAGGAGATCCCACATACTGAATGTATCTGACTGTTTCTTAACACTAATTAATTTGTTCTGTTGTCCCTTGACTTTCTTGTAACCAGAAGGTTGGCTCTATATGCTTGATTAGATGGAAGAATACTTCATAGGTGATTCTAAGTCCTGACTTTGGAGTTTAATCTCATAAAATGCAACTTTACCATATCCTCTTAATTCATCCTCAATAGAACTCTAAAATTTCCATCCAGGAATTTCTATCTTTACAGATAAAGATGTTAAGGCTAAGGTGACTAAATGACTTGCCTAATGTCACACAACAATGAAATAACTGAGGATTACAAAGAATCAGAATAACATGACTTAGGGCTTGCTTGTTTTAATCAGTCGGACAGTCTAAATGGGCACTTTCCTGAAGCTCGAGAGAGAACATACTGGAAGAAACAGAGATCAAGGGACTAAGTCACCTGAACTCAGTGGAGCCAGAACCCGGAGAGCCATCCACGACGGCGCCCTCCCTCTTACACGTCACGTCCAAGCCTGTTGATTCCACCTCCAAAAAGAGATCTGAAGTCAGTCCTATTTTCTCCATAGCCCTTGTCACCACTCTTATACAGACGTCCATCCTCTCTCACTGGGACAATGACAGTGTTTCCCTGCTTCTCCTGTCACTCTTGGTTCCCTTCGATGGTTCTCCACAAAGCTACAAGAAGAATCTTTTTTAAATAGAAAATCTGATCGCATTTCCCTTCTCCTAGCCCCACATACAGCCTAAACCTCTCTGACGATCTCCCATTGTGCTCATTATAAGGTCCACAAATGTTAATATGGCTAATACGGCTCCCCCGCATGATCTGGCTGTGTTTCCCTCTCTCAGTCGTTCGCCTGTTTCTCTTCACGCCTTTTACTCAAATGACAGTCCTTCTTTGAAAAAGAGGATCATGCTCTCTGTCGCCTTAGAACAACTGTTCACCTTGTTCCCCCCTGCCTGGGACGCTATCCCCTTAGCTCCACCATGCAGCTCCCCACATCAAGCAACTTTCTAGTCCCCCTTCAGTTCTCCAGTCAAATGTCTCTTCCTCAAGCAGGAACTCTGTCCTGACTTTGCAGCCCCGTCTGGGACCACTATGATCCCCTGTCATCAGGCCCTGTGCTTTACTTTCACAGTTCTAGCCATCATTTGTAATTGATATTTAGCTTTGTTATTACCCTCACCAGACTGAAAGCTCCATGAGGACTGGGCCTATGCGATTTCCAGCACTGACTCAGCCCCTAGAAGGGGCTCATGAAGTTGCGGTTCTTGAATAAACCAATGGAGCTTACATACCTAAATGCTTAAGGCTGGCCACAAAAAAAAAAAATGGTAAAGGATGCAGAGGCCATAGCTCAGAAGACTGGGCCACTGCATGGGTGGGACCCAGCCATATGGAGGCCTCTCACGTACATGTAGGACAAATGCTATATGAGCAAGGGGCCTAGAGCTAAGCAAACACCTTATAAACCTCAAAATCCTTAAAAATCTTAAAACCCTTCAATAACCATTCCAAAACATTACCACCTCTTGATGGATAAAGAAAGAATAAATCCAGCAGTGAGCTTAGGAGTGAGCTTCATCAACACCCCCCATCCTTTTCCATCTCAAACCCCTCTGTCTGCACACCCATCCTTACCCCTTTCCCTCCAATCCCAGAGCACAAGGTACCCCTACCCCTTCTTTAAGACCAACCCCCCTGTATGCTCCTAATCCAATTCCCTCCCATCTCCTTCAACCTCTCTGCAAATTACTCTCCTTTTCTGAGGTCTCAAACTTACTCCTCTTCCTTAGGTCTCCTTCCTCTCTGATTATGAACACGCTCAGGCCTCTGCCTCCCCAAGTATGAAATTCACCCTGACGCTGCCTCTTTCTCTAGCTGTGACCCTCTTTGTTGGGAGAGTAGTTGACATGCATTGTCTCTACTTCCTCACCTTCCATTCCTCCCACAGTGTTCTGGCTTCTGCCCCCACTGTTTCATCGGAAATGCTTCACCAAGTTCACCAATGAGCTCCATATTTTAAAACCTTTAAGGGACACTTTCTACCATTTTACTGAACTACTCTGCTGTATCTGGCAATGGAGGTGACTCTGCTATTTGAAATTTTTTCTGCCTTTGGTACTTGTGGTTCCCTGCACCACTTATCTTGGCCTCCTAGAGCACCTCATTCTCAGATTGGCTGGCCCAATGGTACTCCTTGGGTTCAAGGGGTTTCTTTCACTCTCTTCAATTATACATACTATATTATATACTATATATACTATATTATATATATATATGTATGTATATTGCCATCTATACATTAATAACTTCTAGACTGACATCTCTCCAGAAGTTTTGATTGTTAGCTCCCCTCTTGAAAGTCTCAGAAGCATTTTAAAATTAACATGCTCCAGACCAAATTCATCTCCTGCGCCCACCTCCTAATTCTCCTTTGATTTTCCTCACCTCAGGTCCTCATTACCACACTACATACAGTCATCTCCTGGTATCCATGGGGGAGTGGTTCCAGGATCCACCACAGATACCAAAATTCACAAGTCCCTTATATAAAATGGCATATAACCTATGTATATCCTCCCGAATACTTCATCTCTAGATTACTTGTTATACCTAATACAACGCAAATGCTATGTAAATATTGTTACTATAATAACAGTGCTACATAAATAGTTGCCGATGTGCAGCAAATTCAAGTTTGGCTTTTCAGAACATTCTGGAATTGTTTTCTGAATATTTTTGATCTGCAATTGGTTGACTCCATGGATGCAGAACCTGTGGTTATGGAGGGCCAACTGTACCTGAGGAAAAATACCTATGTAATGGTACTGTTCACTCAAAACAGAACTGGGGAAGGGGAGTAATCTAGGGTGCAAAATTCAATAAGCATACGCAGAAGCCTCACATTCCCTGAAGCGCTGTTTAGGTAACGTGCATGGATGATCCCATTTAGTTCTCACAGCTCTATGAAAGCCTAATTACCTCCACTCTCCATAGGAGGAAGCCAATGCTCAGGGAAAGGCCAAGGCCACCAGCCTATATATAGCAGAACAGAATTCAAAAGCAGCCCCAACTCCCTTCAAAGCCTTGAGCACGCCACTCTATGCTACTGTCCCCTGATGATAAACTGAAACCTTGTGCCCTGCTACTTGCAGGCTGCCCGCTGCCCTTTCCCTTCACTGCACTCCTCACACGGTCCCAAGGCACCCATCTCCTTGTGAGTTTGGAAAAAACACAGCATTTCATCTTATTTGGTTTCAAGGATCAGTTTGTGATCTGTAAGACAAAAAACAAAAAGTTCCTCTCAAGGGAAAGATTTGGCTTCCTGGACCCGCCCTGGTAGCTGAGGGGAAGTTTCCAGCTGTCTGAATCACACCAGCAAACCAGGCAAGAGCTGGTATGTGCACCAGGTTTCTTCCAGGCGGTGCCAAGATCATTCTGCGAGTGGGGCAAGCTAGTGAGAGATAGATGAGAGAACTGAGAGAGGAGAAAGAGAACATGCAAAGTTTCCATCTGAAGACTCCCATCAGGACCTTCTACCTTTTTCAAATTAGTATTAACGGTTTCTAATTTGAAAATTATCAAGTGGAGAGGCAAGGGTCAAGAGGAAAGCCATTTTATAAGCTTTACTTCAAGAGCTCTGCATGTTCCAGAGAGAATTATCTTTTGTTGTTTATATGCCCTTAGGTTTATTACTCATTCAATGCAACACAAGTCCACACACATATAATTTTATTAATAGATTCCCTAGTTTTTCTCACTTTTCAACATGAATTTAAAACTTTCTTATGTGAGATATGTCTTAGCATCACGCTAGCTTCCAAATAGGACTGTTTCAAGGGGAAAATTTCCTAAATATTCAGGCCATTTCTCTGGCACTGGGCCTTGCCCCGGATCCTACACTCTGCTGAAGAACAGAGATAAAAATAAGAAAACAAAGATAAGTACATAAAAGTTATAAATGCTATAAAGAAAGAAAAAGATGGAGAGGTGATCTCTCTAGAAGAGGAGAGATTTATCTGTATGTGAATTATTTGAGTTTATGGGAAATGAATGGTTGATAGTTAACATCAGGCTTGGATTTTCCATTACCTGTGTCCTAAATCCCACTCTCTATTCCTGTTAATTTGTGGAATGCAAACCCAAGCCCTCCTGAATTCAGGGGCCTGAGCTCTTCTCTTTCTTATATCCTTAACTTCTCTTCTCTACTGGAGCCTTCTTGAAAGCACTCAAACTTGTCATTCTCTCTTAACTTAAAAACAAGCAAACAAACAAAAAAAAACAACAAAAAAACCAAGCAAACAAACAAGCACAACCTATGCTGATCCAAGTAATCTCCCCCTTTTCCTCTTCAACCAAACATCAAACTGTATTCACTCTGTTTCATTTCCCACTTCACATTCTCTTATCAACTCACTGAAATCTGGCTACTCAAATAATTCCCTACAAAGTCATCAAACATCTCCTTACCCCCACGTTGCCAACCTTAGGACACTGTCCACTAGGACACTTTTGATCCTATTTCTTGCAGTATTAGGCCTTCTGGATCACTCCTGTCCTTTCAAAACTCTCTTTCCTGGGCTTCTGACACCACTCTCTCCTTCCTTCCCCAGCCTGTCTCTACCTCTTCTCAGTCACCCTTTTTTCAGGCTTATCTTCTTCTGCCTGGATCTTAAATGCTAACGTTTACTAGATTCCTTCTCAGGCCCCCTTCTCTTCTCTTGCTACATAATTTACCCGAGGGACTCTTCCACACCCATGGCTTCTGGCACTACATAAATGTTGATGTCCCCCCAACCTGCACCTCTGGATTTTGCTTTTTGAGTCAGAAGAAGACCTGAGGTTGAGTCTTCCTTGTGCTGCGTATTAGCTGACTGGCTTGAGCCCTCACAAACTCTTAGTGCCCCCGTACTCTCATTTTAGGAGTACATATAACAACAAAACTTCACTTGTATGGTGGTGGTGAAACCGATCACAATTAGTTTGCCTGGCCCTTTCTCAGTCACTTCCTCTGTAAAATGAGGAAGTCTATCCATATCACCTGCATGGACCTGTCTCCACTTCAAACTCAATAACCCAATGATAAAGGTATAAAGACTCATTATAATGCCCTCCTCATATTAAGGGATCCTTTGCCAACATCCACTCAAAAAGAGGCACCAGCCATGTCAAACGTCTTACATAAGTCTTATCTAAATCCTCCCGGAAGAGGAAAGAATTTCCCATCTTACTGATTGGAAAGGAGTGAGACAAATCCATGAATAATGCTCATAGCGCAATACTACGAGGGTGAAAACCACTGCAAATGGCAGTCCCCCTCAGGTGCTTCTAGAATAGAAAGGACTAGCATTTCCTTTAAAAGAGCAGTGCTGGAACAAAGTATGTACTTTAGAAAGCGAAGATGTTGGGGAAAAGACAAAGGTAAGAGATGTTAACCACATCCCTTGGATCCACTTTAGTCATATTCTGTTTAAGCAGAAATATTCTGATCTCAAAAATCTCCCAAAGAATACTGCATGGCAGAGTTTCATTCTACACTGCCTGAAAGGCATTTGGTCATCGCTCATTCAGAAACTCCTGAAATTATTTGTTGAGTGACTGTTATGTTCCAGGCACTGTGCTAAACACACACACACTGTGGGATAAAATAGTAAACAAGACAGACAAGATCTTCATCCTCCAGAAGCTTCATTCTGGTGGGGAGAAATTCAAAATGTACAAGTAAGACCTAAATGCTGAGAAAGAGCCAGGCATTCCCACAGCCAGAAGAGGCACACTCCAGACAGAGAGCCAAAGCCAGAGGCAGGAAGGAACAGGAAGAAGGCAGTGTGCCTGGAGCAGACCGAGGGAGGGAGCAGGAGGGAGAACTGGAAGAGATAGAAGAGGTAGGCAGGGGCCAGATCATAAAGGTCCTTAGGACTTTATTGAGCACCTACAACCATGCAAGGCACTTTTCAAGAAGCATTTCATGCTGCTTCTATTACTTCCATAGTATTTTCAAAAAGTGGGTCAAGAAATCAATTTAGTGGATTGTGATTAACACTGTTTAGTGACATAATAGAAGAAACCAGAATACTAAATATGAAAGTGCATTACATAGTAGGGATGGATAAGTATTAACCGTGGGAACGTCATTTCACCTACATACACATGCACATGTATACATGTACCAGCTGAACCTCAGCACTGCTGTCATTCTGGGCCTGATGACTCCTTGTTGTGAGGGCTGCCCTGTGCACTGTAAGCTGTTTAACGGCGTCTCTGGCCCCCGGCAGATGCTCATATACACTCCCCACGCCTAGGTGGGACAACCGCAAATGTCTCCAGACATTGCCGAATATCTCCTGGTGAGCAAAGTCTCCCCCAGTGAGAACCACTGTACTGGTTGTAAAATGTTCCTGACAATGGCTCACGGTCTCTAATCCCATCTCGGCCGCCGTCTCCTCCTCCTGCTTCACGTTCTCTACCTCCTATCCCTTTCTCGCTTACCTCCTCTTCACCAGCAAATCAAGACCTGAACAATTCTCTAAATAACGTTTTGGAAATCTGCAGATCATTATCTTTGTAGACGAGGCCCCGTGGGAGAGGCGGCAGCCTAATGAGCACCGAACAGGTGTGTGCCGGTGCATTCAGGACCTCTCTCTCCTTTATCTTTCTCCCGGTCTTTCTTTATGTATTCTGTATGTATATTCAGAAACGCGAGGTTATGGAAAGAAACCTTATCCTCTGGCAAAGCGTCGGAGGGGAAGGAGTGGGTGTAGTAATCCAGAAGACTTTTGAAGATATCTGCTAGACCAAAGAACGCGAGAAGGGCTCGCAGCGGTGGCGAGCAAGGAATGACCTAACAGGTCTTTTCCATCCCTGATTTCTTTGCTTCCCCGGTTCTGTGATGCCTCTCTGCTCCCTGCTGTGAGCATCTGCTGTCCGTCGCACACTCGCCCCTCCCCCTGCAGAGGGCGTTCCCTGTTACTGACTCCCCCTCCCCCTCCCCCTCCCCCAGGAGGCTGCCGACGCCCCCCTGCTGTGTGCAGCCTCCGTGCCTTTCTCTCTCCTCTCCTGCTGTTCCCGTGTCCACCATCACTCTCTCTTTCCACGAGTTCTCATCTCGGCTCCTTCTATATAAGCTAGACTGTTTGCACTTGTCAGTCTCCGACGCACGCTCTCAGCTAGCTTTCCCGTTCCCCTTCCTTCCTGACCCACAGTCTCCAGTCTCTAGTCGGGATTTTCTCCTTCCTTCTTCCTGGCAAGAAGCTTTCTCCTCATTTCTCTCTTTAGTCTCCACAAACCTGCACAGACACATGCAGACAAATACTTCCTCACCCTAAATATTCTATAAACATGCTCGTGGAAAAGAGATCAAATGCACAGTTACTCTTCTTCCAAGAGCTTTTGCAAATGCAACCCTGTTCAAACTCGCTTGTTCTGCATGTGCTTGCTGGCTCACCTCTAGCAGAGCACGGATGTCTAGAGGAGGACGCAGGTCACACCTCCCCAGCCCTGGATGCTCAGGGTGGCCAGTCAGTAATTTTGAAAAGACAATATTGCTAGCAACACAGGTGGCACAGGCGGCTGAGACTCTCTGGTTAAACTCTTGAATATCGTACACGCTGAGCTCTCTGTCTCTTTCTCCCATGGCTCTGACAAAATCACCATTAGGCAGACTTCATTGTGTTTCCCGTGCTCATGTGCCTGGGGAAGAATGGGAAGTCTTTCAAATGGGCCTTACGTGTAGCCAGTGTGCTTCTACATTTGTCGGCCAGGACCCACCAGACAACGATAAAACCATGGTGTACTGTGTAGATGTTTTGGAATATTTGCACCCAGTATTCCCTGAGCAGCTTATAACAAGCCCAGGAGGAGGGAAGAGAAGGAATAAGGGGGAAAAAAAACAACTTTAAATGACTCACTACTACAAGTAGGCACAATTAGGGGGTTTTATATACATAATCTCATTTAACCTTTCAGAGCAGCCATATAGAGTTACTATGATGATCTATGCTCATAAAGACGAAGAAATTGGGGCTTATCCAGCTGATACATGATAGAGTCAGGCTCATTCACTTATCTATTCAACAATAATTTATTTTGAGCCTTGACTGTGAGCTCAAGCCTTGACTGTTTTAGGCCCTGCATTCCATGGAATCTCTTTGCTAAGGGAGCAAAAACTTTCATATAAGTACATACAACCTGAATTACTAGCAGCGAGAAGAGGAAACAAAACTAAATTCAATCTCACTCATACCCTAAGAACCCAGACCTATAATGGCATAAAGAGTATAAAGGAATATGTACCATAGTTATCAAACATACTGCAGTTATCTGTCAGAAATGCCTATTTCGAATTTTCTGCCTTATGTACCAGGTATTGGCTTCCTTCATGAAAGAGTAACTTTCTAAGCCCAGGTTAAATAAGTCTCAGAGAAGAGACACCTTAAAGTAAAGACCCGGGCTCAGAGTACAAATGCAAAATTGATGGTCTGCCCAGTTCAGCTGGGTCACCTGGCGCTCTGATGCACACACACCTGGTGAGAAGCCATCCTGGGTGGCATTTGTCCCCTGAAGGGCTGCACGTGCTCTGTAATAACCTTCCCTGTCAGGACACACAGCCCTCATCTGTGCCTTCCACTTCCCAGTGTTTATGCCTTTCTCTTCTGGCCTGGAAAAAAAAAGGGGACTGAGATAGTTGTCTTTCTACTATGGGAAGGAAATGTCCCTCAAGCTGGGAAGGGAGAGGTGAGGAGAGCCGTCACGTGAACCACTCTGGAAACGCGGGGGCTGGCTCCTGCATGTCCTCCCACTGGGTCCCCACAAGCAGAAGCACTGCCAAGGCAGTCAACAGCGTTCAGATCCTATACAGAAGCTACTTATAACTGCTAATGCGGAGCAGATAATGAAGGGAGGCCAGGAAGTGCTCAACAAAGTGATAATAGGGAAATTATGACATCTGCGGCCCCATTTGGTCTCTAGTCAATAAAGCACACAGCCCAAATAACTCTCCCATTTCCCCAGAACTGCTGGAAACAGGGCTGGTCCCGCTAATAGGCGAGGTTTGGAACATAATATATGAGAACCCGTGTTCCATCTCACACTCAAGTCAGCCTGCCATCCTCTCCCCTCACCCTAAACAGCGTAAGCTCCAACGCAATTACAGACTCCATTTCACAGCCCTCATGCTTCCTATATTCACCTGCTTCTGGGCCCCTTTGCCAGCCATATCTGTATGCAAGGCAGTATATTTTTTTCCTCTAAGACCTAACTTAAAAGAAGAGGGTTGCTCCCTTTAAAATCGCATTGCAAACACTCATCTGAGCTTTTCAAGAGTCTAATGTTTAGATCTCCCCTTTCTGACCTAGTCCAAGAACATGGTGCTTCTCCTCTCTTGTGAGAGGAGAGGAGCTTCTTAGCTCAGGAAGAGCGAGTTAAACACTGACAACAGAGATAGTGTCTCTGGAGAGCACTGGTGGAGAGAGCCTTGTACGCTGCCGGCAATCCGATTTCATCAGTCTCGCGGAACTGAAATGAAAAGCTTTTTGTTTTTTTTAAAGAGCAAAACTCAAAAATACGAAGGCCTGAGGTTTGGGGGTGGGGTGGTGAATAAGCCAATCACTTTAGCATGAACATGGGGAACCAAATCTTTGTTAATAAAGATCAAAACGTGAGGAATACAGAGTGAGTAACACAGAGTCAGCAGTCACCTGCCATCATGACATCCCTTCAAATGTATCCCGGGAACAGGTTTGCCCAATTAATGAGAATCAGGATTGTTGTCATAGAATTTCTAATTTCAGTCATGTCTAAATATGCAACTCATCAGCTAACACAATCATAATATTTCTTCAACTACAATCTGAATTTTATTTTAACCAGCCACCAAAGAAGAGAGAATAATCCCACGCTAAGGGAATGTGCCTTTAAAACAAAACTTGAATTTTGAATGCTTCGTCCTACACATCTTCAGGAGACGTCACTTGAAGAGTGACACGAGCTTCAGAACAAGCTCACTCTCAGATTCAATATAAAATGTAATTCTCTGCAGAAACCCTGTCCAGAAAGCTAATAAGGGGACGTCTAGAACTAGGACTTTATTTTATTGTACACATGCATGTGCCTTTATTTACAACCTCTTCCATCGCAAGTGTTGGAATACAAACAAAGAATGCATGGAGAAAGGATTTACTGAGTAGAACACATAAAAATGGATATAATACTAAACTAGGAAAAGGGACAACTCACAGACCTAATAAGAGCTTGATAGCCAAGAGAACTGGGGAGAAAGCTTAAGGAAGAGAGGAGGCAGGAGGATAAAGTGTGAAATGTCTCAAGTGTCTGAATGACAACAGCCACTTCGCCTAAGGTGGCTGTCAGGAACACTTCATAACCGATGCACATTTTACTGGTGCCCTCTCACCCTGCAAAAAAGATTCTCGGGTTTACTGAGAGAAGGAGTCCAATGATGATAACCTTATCCATTCACGTACCTTTTCATTCCAGCTGTTATTTATAAAATGTTGATATCTACGGTCTTCGAATACTCAGCCTCGAGGTAGACGGGGAGATGGACAGCAGAGGGTCAGGTCTGGAAGACGAGTCCTGCGTTGGAGTAAGCATTAGTGGTACAGTAACTAGAGGCAGTCTCAGATTAGGAAACGGAGAGGAAGAGCTGGGGTGCAATGGGAGAGGGGGAACAAGAAAGGTGACTATAGTATCGCTATAAAGTCATCATTTCCTAAAAGAAAGCGAGAATGACAAACTGTTAGTCTAACTAGATTCTAGCCAGGTCTTTAGATAGCTTAGGGAAAGTATGCAAGGGCAGACCACAGACACAAACTGGTAACCTGAGAGCTGAATTTATTCTGCAGACATGTTTTGTTTGGCCTGCACCATTTATTTAGCTTGAAATTCTGCAGATTGGCCATTTAGGCTGGGCTCAGCTGGGTGGTTCTCTAGTCTTGGCTGGGCTTCCTTCTGTATCAGCAGTCACCTGTAAGCTTTGCTGATTGTGGCGGGACACTGTCACATCTCCAGACAAGGACAACTGGGCTAACTCAACTCTGGTCCATGTGGTCTTTTATTCTCCAGTAAGCTAGCCTGGGCTTGATCATATGGTGGTTGGGCAGAGTTTCAAGAGGGTAAGAGGAAGCACTCAAGAAACGGCACTTTGTCACTTTCACAGCATTCTGTTTGCAAAGTAATTTATAAAGTCAATCTGGGTTTTAAGGGTGAAAAAAATAGATTTCATCTCTTGATGGGAGGCAGTACAAAGGCCCTTTGCAAAGGGAAGCGGATGTTGGGATGCATGAACAATTGCAGCCATTTTTGCACGCGCTTTCCTACATTTGGTAACTATGCCTGCATTCCTAAGTGACAATAATCATCTGAATCCAAGTTACGGTTGCACCTTCTACGTGACTACACCCATCAAGGTTCCTGGCACTCCTTAGTACTTTCCTCTAGTTACAACCAGCCAACCTGATACATTTACATGTCCTGCTCCTCCCCTATTATCTTCTCATTTTATTAAGTGAATAGAAGGGAAGAAAGTGAGCTAATATATCCTTCCAGGTATATTAAGGGATCTATCCTTTCGATGTATCTCTTGTTCTTTTTCCCTCATAACAAAATTTTTCCTTTCATGATCATTTCTCTTGGCCCTACTTATTTTAATACTGCTTATACATTCTGACATTTAATGAAAATGGATAGTATTTCTAGGGGATAAAATTGCCCACAAAGATTCCTTTAAGGCATCAGGGCCTAGGTATGGCACAGAGGGATCCCAAAGTCAAATAGGTGTGGCTGATTAGTCCTATAATAGCTCATATCTGTCCACTGATAAGGAGCAGAAAGGCTAAGTATATTTTGAACACACTTTTCAAAATCTCTGCAGTAGAAAAAGAAATTATTCAGATCATAAAGTTCCTAACCGTCTCCTCCTTCCCCTACTGCTAGTTGTTTCATCAGTGATTCCAGGCAAGGGAAATCACTTCTGCTGTATCTGTGGTCGGGTCCTGGAATTCCATCCCTAATTCAATTTCCTTCTCCTCTGTTCCTCTCACCTCCAAGTGTAGAAATCACACTCATCCTTCAGATTCAATTCCAAGGCCATCTGAACCTCCTGTGACTTCTCCCTCTCTCCTATACCTTGTACCTTACATCTTCACAAGACATTCTGCCATCATACGTAAATTTGTAGTTCATATGTACCCATCTCGCCCTCTCTTCACTTATCACCCAGTAAACTGCAATTGTCACTGTACCCTTCGAGTGTCTAGGATAATGTTTTCCATATTGCAGACTCTGAAGATTTGTCAGAGGAATAAGTGAATACATGATTTTAATCTTGGTTTATTACCAACCTTGCATTAATTTGCACGGTGCCTTTATCTGTTTCAAAATGCTGGCACATGTATTATCTCATTTTATCCTCCACAGCAACCATGAAGCTTCAGTAAGAGGATTATGATCCCATGTTTGGATTAGGAAATAGAGGACTATAGCAGTTACATGATTTGTCTAAGGTCACCCAGGTAATGAGTGACTGGGCTAGGATAAAAACTCAGATCTCTTGGCTTTAGTTCAGTGTCCTTTGTTCTCATGGATTCAGTGACAGCCCTCTAATTTAAAAATTAAATATAAACTATGTGGCATTGGGGGGAGGAGGGCCCTCCCAAGAAGTCAAAGGTCACTAGGAGGCCACAGTGCCTCAAAACTTCCTTGGGCTGGCTGCTACGGGTATCTACGTCAGCAGGCCATCAACACAGTCAAAGGTCCTCCCCACACAGAGATTCCTACCGAGAGCTAATCTTTAATAGATTGAATATGGCAAGTTGCCAGTTCCCAAGCTAGTTTCCTTCTGGCCTCCATAAACCTAATGATTTTTTTCTAGCTAAGATACATAACAAAACAACAGAAGCTTGCATACTGTCCTTCACCATAATTTCATTTGAACAGAGTCTCAGAATATCCCTGAAGGTAGGTTATTGTCACTCCCATTTTACAGATGAAGAAATCAAGGCTCAAAGATTAAATGACTTGACCCAGAGTCACCTAGTTAGAGAAGAGCAGAGACTTGAACCCAAGAGTCTCTGCAAATCCTGGGCCACCCATCTGCTGGCTATGGAATACTTTCTAATATTCATCTCCATGAAGATCTGAAGGCAATTCTAGAACAGTCTGCAGGGAATGAGATCACTTTTCTCTGCGCTTTCTCTCTTCACTAAATCTCCTGCAGTCACTTGATGCCAACAGCTTTACTCTCTTGGCCAAGCAATGCATCTACCTTCAGACAGTTGACGGAGACAGTCAGGAACATTGTCTTGTCTTGCAAAGTGGTCCTAATAAAGAGAAAGTGCTTCCTGGCGGGGGGTGAGGAAATTAAATGAGATCATTTTCATAAATGGCTTGGTTTAGTGCCTGGCATATAGTAAGTTCTCCATAATGTTAATGATGGCAGTGATGATGACAATATTATTGATGCATTCATAACAAGCTACTAACTTATGAGCTTTAACACAAAACAGTCTGGAAGAAAAGCATTTCTGGGAAAAATAGTATAAATCAGTCATCCCATTTGAGAATCAGTGATCATAGAATGAATGTATAAACCATAAAATGATTGTTTTAGGTAGACTGAGGGATGAATGGTATGTGAATGTTTGTCACTGATTCATTTATTCACTTACTCAATATATATGTTAGGAACTGGTGATGCAAACATGAATAAGAGATAGACCTGCTTTACAACTTCAAATAGAAAATACTTGGCACAGGGTAATAGATAACATTTATTAAACATATAACACTGCTCAAAGAACTTCACACATATTACACTATTCAACACACAGCAATCCTCTGGATTAATTCTATTATTATCCTTCATTTTACAGAGGAGGAAACTGAGACAGATTAAGTAACTTACTTGAGATCACATCGCTAAGTGGCAAAAGTGAGACCCAAACCCAAGGAGTCTGACTGCTAAGCCAGTATGCTCTTAACTACCACTCTACACTATCTCTTGGTAAGGACTCAATAAACAGATTTTGCAGTCAACTAATATTTGCAATGAGAGAGCAAAGAATAACTGAGCAGGACCCAGTGGGGCCTTCAGAGGACGGGCCCCTTCCCCCAGGTCCTCGGCTTTAGCTCCGCTCTGAAGTACTTAGATAACTGTATTTGATGCACATTTCCTGAGTTGTTTTACAGATGCTAAAACCCCCACCAAATGGAAGAAGTTAACTACTTGATGACCATGAGAAAGTAGCCTCCAGACCTACTGGAGCCTGAGGACTGATAATGTGAACCCCTGGGACACTGACCTGTTACGTCACCATCAACCTATCCAGAATTGTGCACAAGGTTATCACATACTCTGAGACTCCCTCCCTCACCTTGCATTTAAAATGCTTTCCCAAAACCCATTGGGCAGTTTGGGCTTTTTGAGCATGAGCTGCCCTGGACTCCTCATCTGGCACCTTACAATAAACGCTGCACTTTACTTCACCGCAACCTGGTATCAGTAGATTGGCTTTAGTGCACACCCAGAGAGCAAACCCACATTTGGTTTGGTAACATAAGTGCTTGAGCAGAAGTGTCCCCAGGATATGAAGACACTGTAAATTCAATAGGGATGGTCTCTGAGCTTCCCTGGTGGCGCAGTGGTTAAGAATCCGCCTGCCAGTACAGTGGACACGGGTTCGAGCCCTGGTCCGGGAAGATCCCACATGCTGCAAAGCAACTAAGCCCACGAGCTACAACTACTGAGCCCGCATGCCACAACTACTGAAGCCCGCATGCCTAGAGCCCGTGCTCTGCAACAAGAGAAGCCTCCGCAATGAGAAGCCCACACACCCAATGAAGAGTAGCTCCAGCTCAACGCAACCAGAGAAAAGCCCGCACGCAGCAACAAAGACCCAACACAGCCAAAAATAAAATAAATAAATTTATTAAACAAAAAATAGGGGTGGTCTCTGTCTGGGGATGGGGAGGGGAATACCCTGACACACAGCTGGAGAAGACTTCAGAGAAGGGCCTTAGGAATGTTCCTAAGGAAATACTGGTAGAGAAAAGAAAGGGCATTTCAGAGGGAAGCTACAGCATCTGCAAAGATTCAAAGTGCCCATGGAAAATTACATCCAGGATTCCAACACAGGAGGCCTGCCTGTAGCATTTCTCTTTACTTAAAATGGGGTTAGGGATCCCCCTGTCAAAATGGAGTCAGGGATTGCCCATCAAAGGTGGTAGGGAGCAAGGATTCTTCCATCTGTCTCACTCACTCGAGCTATGAGGAGCTCTCAGAGCCTAGGTCCCACACAGGGCCCTGTGCTCAACGCATATTAACATGTGCTGCATGAACGAATAAGCCCCCGTTCCCAACTGGATAGGGGCTGGAGACAAAGCGGGAACAGGACCTCTGAAGCTGGAATGTGTGCTAAAGGTAGATACTTGTGGAGACGGGATGGGAAAGGAGCGACAGGGGAAAATGGAAACTCTAGTAGCCAGGATCCCTTTTATCCAAAGTATTATAGAACCTGTCCTTCCCCCAAGCATCTCTCCTGGCCCCAGGGAAAGCTAGCCTACCTTACTTTCCCCATTTTATTCCACTACCTCTAATGATTTTTTAAAAACCTTTTACACTGAAGGGCAAGGAAAGTGGGAAAAGAAAGGTGCTGCATTCTCCCAAGCGCTCTCCACGTGTACCTAAGCCATTTGTACCAGCCCCAGGTGGAGCCTTCACTTATAAATGCAAAAGAGAAAAACAAAGGCGCTCTAAGATGCTGACCCTCAATCTTCCGAGCCCTCAAAGGACTGTTGGAAGATACATCTACATTTCAAAGAAAAACCAGACTCAGACCCCCCTGAGTATTTGTAGGAAGATCTGAGTTAAGAACTTCAGGATAGAGTCTGGATTATCAGGAGAAAGAGAGTTCAGTCTGCAGAAAGAATGGGAGATGGACACCTGGTGAAGGAAATCTTTGGAAGTAATCCAAATGGCCCACCAGTCTCTGTGACTATGTTTGTGGACCCCTAGCGGTCAAGGAAACAGAAATGGAAACCACTTTTCTAGTGTGAATGCCTTAGCAGATGCAAGTCCAGGCAGACAATGGCACCTGCCAAAGATCCAGCCCCCTCCTCCAATCAATGCTTACCATACATAGTTCCTAGGACCTCAGTGAGGACACCCAGGACAGACAACGAGGTTCGCGGTGTACGGTTGTAAAGATCGTAGCTTCATGGGTAACCCAAGACCACCCTGTGGTATCTCTTGTCAGGGATTATGTTTCTGCCTTCTGGCAGACAGACAGCTCCACATAGAAATTAAGTTCAGTTATAGAGAAATAAACATAAGTTTCTTGCACACTGGAACCAAGATTCACACCTGTTACTCATCCTCCCTATTCTAACAGCCTGAGTCTGTTAAGCTACAGGATTTACCCTCTTTGAACCCTAATATCCTGTCTGTCACCAAGTATTGTCACTTTAGAAATGTTTGTTTGGAATCACCTTACCCTCTCCATTCTCTCTGCTAAGTTATCTTTGCCCCTAAACTGTTATAATCCATGTCATCAGAGATATTTATGCAGGTTCCTGGGTCTTAGGAATCAGCCTCATGAGGTGCAAGTCCATGAAGCATTCTTCTCTCACAACTTCCTGCAGCCCCTCATCACCGTTCTCTGAGCTCTGAAGTGGTACTTCACAGCCCAGATCCTATGTATTCTCCAATTTCCTCTTAGGTAATCACTTGTTTTCCTAGCTAGAGTTTTCTTCCTCCAGGGCAAAAACAATGTGTAAACATTTTTAATCCAGGAAAGAAAAAAAGAAATAAGCATATTATGTGCCAACAACTATGTTAGAAGGGTTCCCACATGAGTTCTCATTCACTTCTGACAAAAACCCTTCAAGGTATGGTTGCAGGGTATGTTATGTCAAAGCTTAATTTTCCAAATGTTAAAAACATAATTCTTATATAAACATATAGTGACTATGTGTCGAATTTTGTTTAGCTCATTATAAAGGAAACTAGCAGGATGGTTAAAACAGTTCAAAAGAGTTCTGAAAAACAAGAATTATAGTCAGTGGGGTGTGGGGGAAGGGAATTTGGGGAAAAAAAGAAATGCTGAGAAAGTATTGTTAAGTTAGTTGCAAAACTAGTTAATGTCCTACAAGGCAATAAAACTACAATTTTTGTGGCAATCTTCTCCATTGGACAGACATGTATATCATCACATCTTATTAATTTTCCAGAACTGGAAAATATCTGGACCCTAATCAATTATGCAAATTTACATTTCCCTAGTCAGATGTCCTTTAGGTAGACTTTTTAGAAAATATTCTTAACATGGCATTAAAAGATCACTATATATTCTTTCTGCCTGATTTCCTGTTTCAAGAGTTTTTAACAGTAGGTATAATTTATTCCCACTTTACAGATGTGGAAACTGAGGTTCAGAGTAGTGAAGTCCCTTGCTATGACCACGAATAAGTAGAAGAACCATATATCAGTGCTAAAGTTTGTCTGATTCCAAAGCCCAACTCTCTTCTACTATATTATACAGTTAGGCACATATACAGTTAGGTATTCAATAACTATTTCCAAATTGATTGACACAAGAGTAGCATCCAAAGGCTTAGTTCTTAAAATACTAGTTGGATAGTTAATCTCGGTCCCAAGGTGCTTAACTTACTCATTGGCAAATCTTATACACACAGTAAAAGGGAATTTGGATGATGGTCCTTCAATTCTAGGTCAGATCCTACATTCTAGAAAGGCAAGCAACCGTCTTGATTGCCTCTCTACTGTAAGCAAGATTGTCTTAGATGCAGATATAGCAGTTTAACTTTGTACCACTTCTCCTTAGATAATCATTCAACAAATATTTTTGATCACCTACTGGACACCAGGAACCCTAGTCCCACCAGTTCCAAAATTCAAGTTAATATATTTTAAGACATATTAAAATAAATATTTTGTTTTGAGAGTTGTAAGATTTTATTTCAGATGATCAGAAATAACCTAGTGTTAAGTAATGATGTCACTTATTAAAACTGAAAATTGTCTTGGTAGTTAGGAGATCATGTTGACTTCCTTTTCTTTAATTCTAGCAATTTCCTACCCTACTGAGGAGTGCCATCAAAGGTGGCATTTGGTAACTGGCAATGAAAGAGAAACACTATTATTTTTCTTCTCAAGACAAATGCAATGCATTTTCATTTGGGAAGAGCTGAACAATTCTGCAGTAAGCTATAGCCCCTTTCCTTTCTATATAACTCCAGTAAATCCACTACTTTCTTCTTACGGAACACTAATTCCCATGCTGATCTGTATGGTTGTAGTACTGATTCTGGACAGCAGAGGCCACTATTAACAGATACACTGGATTACCGAATTTTAATATAAATGCAAAAGAGCTGGAGAAGGAAGCAGTTTTACCTAAATTCTGTACTCTGTGGTCATTGTACAAAATGACCAAAAATGTCATGCATCCTTTGAGACCCTCACCACCTCCTTTCCACCACACACATACTAGATAAAAGAGTTTTCAGAAAGACAGCGTTTACTGGCATTCCACTGATGAAAAAATTAGGAAATTGGTATACTAAGGAAGAGGTTAGCAGTTGTCTGGTTAACAGTACATAAGTAATCAACAGACTATTCTCTTCAAAAACTGAAATTAAAAAATCCCCATCTTTACCTAGTGATAACACAGGCATGAAAATGAGACTCAGACTACAAAACAGCTATTGATTAGAAATCACCTGTTAGCCTGACTGTATAACTAAAAGAACTCTAGGATTTGAGGTTCCCCACCTTTGGTTTGATCAATTGCTGGTAATATTAATAAAACATCCAAATCATAAATAAGAGTTCAAGTCAAGAGTACTAAGTTCTAGGTAGCTCTTAACATCTGAAGATTGGACTGTTCGTATCCAGGCCCTAACTGGCCAGTGGTTCTCAAGCTTTAATCTGCAGCAAAATCATCTGGAAGTTCTTGTTAAAACACAGACTGCAGGTCCCATCCCCTGGGTCCTGATTCAGTAAGTCTGAAGTGGGGCCCAGTAATATGCAGTTCTAACTGGTTCTCAGGTGATGCTGCTGCTGGTCCGGGGACCACACTTTGAGAACCACCGCTCTCTACCAGCGCCTGCATTACACAACCAACACAACACCATGGCCAGATACAGGAAGGCTTCATTCTATTAATTCTAGAGCTCAACAAGACACATTCTGGTTGGCTGGAACTCTATCTAACAACATTGTTATTCTGTTGATATTTTAATCGTGTCCTGTGTCATCCCATTGTTTTTCTTCTGCCCTTATCTCCATGCTATTAAATGTTTTACTGGTTATGTTGCTGCTTCCTATCAACCTGTCCCGCACCTTAGTGTCTGTGCTGAATTCTTTATCTCAAGTTAAACAGCTCTGTAACAGAGTTATAATTTCTGGAACATTGAACTTAGAGCAATAGACAAAAATCATAAAGAGACAAAGAGAGTAAGTAAAGCCGTGATCTAATGAGAAGTGTCTTATTGAGAACAGCCAGAAAAGGCCTCCCTAAATCTAGATTTTCTGAATATGGAACTGAGTTCCCCCTCCTTTGGCCTGTTGTTTTGCTCAGTCATTAGCAGGCAGGCTGGATCTTGACTGGGCATTAAATAGGATGCTGTAACACGACATAAAACTCCATGCTAATAGAGAGAGCTATCAGCAGTAAAAATATGCAGAGTGAATGTAATGCAAAAGCCATAGCAAAATATCACTGACTCATGAACTCGTCTCTCAATCTCCCAGAAATATATATTAGGGCTTTTATAGTTACATTCATTGGGTCAGATGGAGGCAGGTGAATAGCCACAGTACAACTAAAGGGTCTTTAGTGCCCTCATGAAAGAATTCACCTCATTTCTCAGGGCTGTGAGTGACTGAAAATAAGAAATTACAATGGAAATCACACGGCAATCTTCACTCTAGGCTAGGTTACAATGAAGACTATAATAATACATAATAAATATGCAGCAAACCATGCCTGTTAAAGGAGACGCTCCTCCGCGGGCGCCCAGGACTCATCCATCGTGGCTCATACAATAGGCCAACCGCACCACGTGGCAGGAGCCATGCAACTCACCAGTAATTACAGGCACGAGAATTTCCTGCGCACGGAAAACAAGGAAGTAAAAGTGCCTTTAACAATACAGGCCCATACACACTTGCTTTGCATGCAAAACTGTCCTGTTATAACACTGTCACCTTTGCCTCTTGAGATGAATATTTATAAAGAAGCTTCTGGAACAACAGCTTCATTTTCGACCCAGGCTGCAATCAAATACGTTAGGTTTCAAGGGCCAAGACTTCAGAATGTTAGGGTGTCCAGGGCTAGGATGACTGAGAGGCAAGATGAATTCTAACCATAGCTTCAACACAGTACTTTAAAAACAGTTATTTTATTAATTCACTCCACATACAGACTTCTCCAGGCAGACAGAATTTGCATTTTAACTAATTCACTTTGTGATAAATATCAGAAATGGAGGCGTGTGCCCCATGAGCGAATAAAAAGCCTAGAGAGATTCCTGTCCACTGGATTCTGGGGTGGTGCAGCCGCTCAGGTCTGTAACTGTCATGTATTGTCGTCAGCTTGCTGCAAACCACAGAGCATATGGCATCCTCCAAGGATCTGCTACCATTTTTTTAACATGTGAGTCAGTTGGTCACTCTAGCTCCTCTGTGGGATAATTCAAACAGCTGATCCCAACCAACTTAAAGGTGGGAAAACTCTTTGTCTTACTTTCTATCTCACTGGTTTGTGTAGCGTCACAGCATTTTATCTGTGGCTAATTTAGTAGTTCCTAGCTAATTGGCCTCACTACCTCTGAAATAAAGAACGGAAAAGTTCATTCTGTCCACAGGGCACATCAGAACCAAACAGGTAGAGTTATACTTTTATGTGCCAAAAATTAGCTTTTATCAAATGGCATCTTAGATGAAAATAAATTGCAAATTTGTTTTTATTTCACTAACACTGAGAGATATTGGGAATGTCATCGATCTAAGATCAGCTCTGCTTAGAGAAAGAAAAATCTAAGAGACTTTCAAATAATTTTAGTCTTAGTCAAAATCTTGTAATGCAATTTATAGAATAATATTTTCCTTCAATCTATTTTTTGTTTTGTTTTGATCAGAACAGGAGGTTGTCTACTGTGATTTTACTAACTATGGTATTATGGACACTTAACACAGAGCAAGGTCATGAATATCAGACTTCTTTGAGTTCTTATCTTTCATGGTTCACAGATCTCATCTCTTCTTTGATCATCAGGGCTGCTCCCAAATTGAATCTGTTTTTCTCTCCCTTCTCTCTCTATAGCCAACCATTTCATTCTGGACCAAGAGATTAATGAAATCATGGCTATAGTGAAAAAGAACCCAGTGAACCAAAGGATGATAAATGAGTAAATAAATTTTAAAGAATTTTAGGACAGAAAATAATATGCCTAAGAAGGAAGGTAAAAAGAAATATAGATCTGGCAATCAAACTTGAGTATCATATACATTTATGGATAATGAAAAAACAGGAAAAAATAAAAAAAAACCTCCAAACAGAGTTTAACCCCAAAGGGAATCTTTAAATCAGAAAAATGTTTTCACAGCATTTTACTGACACAATTTTCAAGTTTATATTTAATTGTGACTAAAATGGTAAATGAATTCTAGGTTAGACTCAAAGAAAGTATGAGTTGATCCTGGGCAGGCATGGCAAAGACAACTGAATTCAGACACAAGTAATTCCCCCCCTTTGTAAACAACGGCTGTAGTTTCATTAAAATGTCTTCATCAGATAACAAATAAATGACGTGATATAGAATGACACTAAGGAGAAAACCATGACATTCTTCGTAACTTTCCAGCTGCCTCAAAAAAAAAGGCACACGTTGGCCAAGGGCTTTCCAAATGCCAGTGGCTCTCCCAGATCTCTTGGTTGCAATTATCAGGAGACTTGGGGTACCAACACGATTTCTCATGGTTTTATATGACAGCTCCAAGTATCTAGCTGCCATGATTCAATTAAAGGAAAACAAAAACAAAAAGACTGGGGTCTACGTCCTGCTCTTCTCTCCTGGCTTATCCAGGGCAAGGTTTCCCTGTGCTTCCAGCAGCTGTGCCCCCCACCCCCTCCCGATGCCTCATCAACCATCTCACAGCTCTTCTCAGAAAAGCCAGGGAGGCGTCTGCTCCAGCTGAGAAGTGATGGGAAATTTTTAAGAGAAAGGATAGCAAGGCAGCAGAGAGAAATTTTAATGACTAAGTAGAAAGGAAGGTAGAAGAAAAAAAAAAAAAAAGGCAAGAGAGATAAGATGAGGCTTAGCTACAGAACTAGTAAGAAAGAGTGGCTCACTACAGCCAGTCCACAGCTCTTCTGAACCTAAGAACAAAATGCAGCGGCCAGTTGCCATCACCAAGACTGTCGCAGGCACTGGAACCCTCCTTTCTTTAAGCAACTAGACTGGACTAGGGGCATTCAGCTTGAACAGAGACAGAAACATCAGCCCTGGAAGTAAAGCCAATGTCCAAAGGCCCCCATGAATGTCCCATTGTGTGCAACTCCTGAGAGGGTGACACAGTAGACTATGCTCAAATATTCTACCTTGTGGTCCCCTATGTGCAATACTTATTAAAAGAGACAGCATTAAATGTGAAAACAGACGGTTGGCTTTTTTTTAAAGCTGAACAAGTACAAGGTATTACTATCACAATATTTAGTAAGAACATGACTGTCATTTTCCTGAGTTTGATTTATTAAAAATATATGCAATCAATATTTGAAAGCAGAGGTCATTAAAAGAGTGATCTTTGCAAAATGCAAATTATATTACAATCCACCCCTACCCACCTTCCTTCTACAAGCATTTCTCTGCTTACCCTTCATTGCTCCCCGGAGAGAGAAGACCCCTGGAAAGCTCTCTACTAGACCGCTGTCTCCTCCTGCAGCCCCATCTCATGCCCCTTCTCTGGGCTGAGTCACCCTGCCCAGTTCCTCATACTCACCAAGCTCCTGCTGCCACAGGGTCTTCTACATGCTGTTCCTTCAATGTAGGACACTCTTCCCTTAAACTATTGGCCAACTAACCTCTGTTCTTCCCCCAGATCTTAGTTCCAGAGCCGCTTTCTCAGAGAAGCATTCCCTGATCTCCCTAATGGAGCTAATCCCACTGGAACAGGCTCTGGGCATCCCATGTGCTGCTCTCTCCCTACTGTAACACCATACACTTGACATTTGAATGATGTCTGTCTCCCTCAGAAAACTCTAAGGTTCATGAGAGTAGGGAGCGAGTCAGCTTTACTTACCATTTGTCTCAGCACCAAGAATAGTGTTTGACACACAGTAGATGCTCAATAATCATTGAATGAATGAACGAACAAATAAATAAATAAATAAAAATAGAAAACACTGATCCATCATCAGGAAGTTAGCCAGCTTGTTTCATCTCTAAAACTAAGTTTTTGCATTGCAGTTCTTCATTAAAGATTGATTCATTGATTGATTTATCCAATCAGTATTTATTGTGCTTTCTGCTAAGTAGACTACATATGAAAATAAACAAAATACAATGCTTGCTCTCAGAGCATTTCTAGGTTCTGTAAAGTGCCAGATGGTAAATATTTTCCGTACTGCAGGCCAGATGATCTCGGTCGCAACTACTCAACTCTACCCTGTAGTACAAAAGAAGCCACGGGGGATACATAAATGAATGAACATGGCTGTGTTCCAATAAAACTTTATTTATAAAAACAAGTAGTTGACTTTGGTTTAGTTGGTTGTTGGTTGGCTGTAGTTTGTCATCCCCTGCTCTAGGAGAAGTAACAGGACATATGTGTAGACATAGGTAAGACTTTAATTCACATTAAATACTTTGACTCCACAGACACATGATGCGTCCCTACAATGGGCCATGCACTGGGTTAGGTTTTTTTGGGACACGCAAGATCAAGAAGGCTGGACTTGCCCAGGGGAAGTTCATCATGTAAGGAAAGAGACCCTCATGCCCATTCATTTTTAAGACAGCTTGAAAAGGATGTAGGATTAAAGTCACTACATAACACAGTAAAAACAAAGTATTCTGAACTCTCAGAAGAGGCAGGGATGCAGGCATTTGGTCTCCTGAAAGATTCATCACTGGTAAGTGGCACGTGGAAAGCCATGCTTTAGAAAGAGAATCTGAATGCCTTGGGTTGGGTGGCTGCTAGGGAAACAGGCAGGGGGGCAGGAGGCCATGTAAGAGCCTGTGAGTATAGCTGGAGGCTCTGAGCTGGTGAGGTGGCTCTGAAATGGGGAAGAAAGGACGGATTCCAGCGACACTGCAGAGGTTCCATCTGTGAGACTGATATGCTAATTGGTTTATACTGTAGTGATATGGCAGGGCTGTCCTTTAACTTACAGAGATAACGCCACAAACGGGCCATCAGAACTTGAGCTCAGGGCTGTTTATCTACCAGTGGTGATAACCGAGGCCCTGAGTCATCAAAACTCCATCTACCAGGTCACCCTATGACCCACATGGATTCATAAATAAAAGACCAAGGTTAGGAACAGAGTGAACAAGTGATAAACATGGTTTGCCTGCGTTTATGCTCTAACCAGCCTACTACCAAAGCATCATGGATGAATAATGCCTCTTCTATAAAAGATTCTATTTTATGTGTGATTCTGAGTCCAAGAGGGGCCATCTCTTGGTCACTGCCTTTAAAAACCAGGCCTTCTCTGGAAGACCCAGTTCTAAGCTTACTAACCAGAGCCTGATTTGCAACCTGTTCTTCCCTGGGTCTGGACAGCTGTTCCAGGTATGAGGGCTTATTGGCCTGAGAGGCCTGAGGAAGAATTCCTCGACACCCCAAGAGGTACGCTGCTTTGAGCAATGAGCCAACTGCTCCAGCAGTCACTTCTTCTAACACCCTCTGATGGAAATGCTGATGAGAGTGAAAACATGAAAGGGAAGGAAGGGAGGCCGGCCCCAGGAGAGGCGGAGAACCAAGGGGGCAGTAGAAAGCACCACTGACTAATCATCCTCTGACTCATCCAGATCCCTTGGACCATATTTCACATCTCAACTGTTTTACAAAGCTCTGTGGGAACCTTCATCAAGGCTCCTCCGCCTGAGAGCCCACATCCTGTTCCCCAGCAGGCTATTATTCACAAAGAATCACCAAGAAGTGGGCTGGGCCTGGGGGCTCCGAGCTCCAATTCCAGCTCCCCTGAGAAACTAACGACAGGTTATTTTCTCTCTTGACACTTCTGCTTCACCCTCAGAGTCTCACAGAAGGGGAAGCACCATTCATCACCCCTAAGCATGATTTTATTGGCACGATCCCTGACTCAAGTTAGAGAAACCACACATTATTCTTTTCCACAGTTGTGAACAATGTAAGGGATGGGGAAGCAGAACCCCCAGGGTCGAACCTTCCCAACGCAGCTGATGGTCTGATGTTGGGTAAGTCACCCAACCTCTATAAGCAAGCATCTGTAACTCAACTCTAAGATGGGAATAGTGGCTAGGAGCATAGAAAAGGACTTGGGAAATGATAATAGTCTTTCTAGCTCTTATGAGAGGAGGCATGGAATTTGGAGGAAGATTCAAATTCACGTTCTACTCCTTAGGTGACACGCATGACCTCTTAGAGCACTCATCTCTTCTTCTGCGTAAAGGGGAGAGTGCCACCTCGAGGGACTCTTAGAGGGTGCGGTGACATAATGTGTGGGAGAGTTCTGTAAGCTGTAAAGTACTGGACAGATGTGGTTGTTGTTCCCATAGCAGTATTTTTTTTTTTTCTTATAAAGTGGAGGTACTTTTTTCAATGTGGGGAATAAGGCACACTGGTAAGTTTTTGGGTTTTTAAAAATTATTTACTTATTTATTTATTTTTGGCTGCGTTAGGTCTTCGTTGCTGCACACGGGCTTTCTCTAGTTGCGGTGAGCGGGGGCTACTCTTCGTTGCGGTGCGCGGGCTTCTCATTGCGGTGGCTTCTCTTGTTGCGGAGCACAGGCTCTAGGTGCGTGGGCTTCAGTAGTTGTGGCATGTGGGCTCAGTAGTTGTGGCTCATGGGCTCTAGAGCACAGGCTCAGTTGTTGTGGCGCACGGGCTTAGTTGCTCCATGGCATGTGGGATCTTCCTGGACAAGGGCTCAAACCCGTGTCCCCTGCATTGGCAGGTGGATTCTTAACCACCACGCCATGAGGGAAGCCCCCCAGAGCAGTATTTGATAAATCACTAGCCAAGTTCAATTCTATCTGTGTTCTGAGAAAAGTACAGAAAGGACATAAAAAGGAGACAGAGACAACAGCGCTCGACGCTGGGGAGATTATGAAGATTATATTTCTCTATGCCAGTAAATTAATTCTTGATGGAGAACTCCTGAGGAGAGAAATCAGCTAAAGCTGAGAGGCCAACTGGAGCACTTTCCAAGGAGAAAGTCATTTTCCTCAGATCGAGTATGAACTTTGCCAGGCGTGGTTCATTGTAGAGTTGAACCTCAAAGAGACTCCAGTCCCAGTGTAAGGTTGTCATTTGTCTCAAGAAGAAGAGACAAATTCAACTTATTTTTCTGTCAGCAACATAAGCCCTCTGCAGCTCCACAAACTGCAACTGCTTTTGTGCAATATTCTGCAAACACTTGAACTAAACCGGATGATGAGAAAAGAATGTAATTGCTGGAGTTAGATCGACTTGAATTCCGGTCCACTGAGAACTTGCACAACCATGGACACACTGTTCAAGCTCTCTGAGCCTTTTCCCTTCAACTATAAAATAAAGACTAGGGTTCATTCCTCATAGGCCTGCAGTGAGGGGCAACACATCAGCCAAACCCTCAAGAGAGTGCTACTTAAAGTCTTGGATAAAAAGAGTCCCCTATGCTGGATGAAATTATGAATGGGGATCAGAAGTCTCTTTGTAACTTTAAATAGTAAGTATTATTAGTGTTCATGGATTAATAACTTATAAATAAACGCATATTTGCAAAAGCCACAGATATGAACCATTTTCTTGCTAACCTTTTATTTAGTTTCCTTTTCCTTCTCTTTTAAGACCTCAGATGCATAAAGTTTGGTTGACCATACTCATGTCCCCTCACCTCCACACTAAAGGATTCAATGTATAGTCTTCCATTTCACCTCCTACAAGTGTGTGTGTGTGCACATGCTTGGAGACAGAGAGAGAGGTTGAGCTTTTCTGTTGTTTGCCTTGATTTTACATATTGATTCCCCTAGTGACAGACACATCACAGGGTGGACCCAGTGATTGGTATTCCACAAACACCATGGCAATGAACAGTTTCGTGAGGGTATCTATATGGCCCCAAGTCAGCTTGTCAAAGTCTGTCCTCAGAAGCTGAATTTCTAGGTTATGAGATATGTACACGCTTAAATGCATTATATATAGCCAAATTCTCTCCAGAGTGGCTGTTCTAATTATGCTGCACTCTTAAGTACACGAAAGGTATGTGCATCCTCACATCTTTGCCAGCACTAGGGATGATTTGACTGTCTAATTTTTGCCCATCTGTTGGGTCTAAAGTGGTAACTCATTGTCATTTTAATTTGTATTTCTCTGATTACTCGTGAGCTTGAGTATTTTGTCATTTATTTATTAGCCAATCAGATTTCTCCCTTGGAAGTTACCTATTTAATGCCTATTTCCCATTTTTCTATTTTTTTATTGCTAATTTACCATAATTTCTTGCTCAATTCTAGATAATAACCCTTTGTTGGTTTTAGACATCACAGATTTTTTCCACTCTCAACTTTGTATGTACTGAGTTGAGCATATATCTTTGGTTTTGATATAGTCAAATCTGTCAATATTAGGGTTTGTGATTAGGGCTCTTGTTTGAGAATCTCTTGCCTATCTGGAGATCACAAAAATACCCTTTTACTTCACGCCACAGTCTAGAACCAAGGAAAGAGTAGGTGAGTGTCACCTGCCATGTGAGGCCCCAGCTCTCCTCTTGTCTTTTATGTCCTGTAGTGTTATTGCTTCCTATTTCTCCTTGGTTATTAGGCACTGACATGTCTTTTTCCCCCTACTATATCAATCCCTATTCTCAATTGTTTTCATAAAAGTATGGGTAAATATATTTATATATTATTGGCTGATAAGATTAAGGGCATAACTCTTCTCATGGCATCTTTAGTTTTAAGAGCGTATATTTTAATGATACACTAGTACACAAGAGAGTATGGTATTGTGAAAGAAAAAAAAAAAGCATGAATCTTTGTGTTGGGCAGACCTAAATTTGAATTGACTTTGTCAATTACTTTGTAATGTTAATCAAATCATTTAACCTCTCTGTGTGGCTTTTGGGAACAATAACAACTTAATAAAATATATTAGTTAGAAATAATAATGAAAATAATAATAACTACTATGTAGGATCTATTGGTTAGAAAAGACTAGATTATACTAAGGCCATAAATGCATGCTGAAATCGCAGGGGATTAACCAAACAAAGGTTTCTTTCTGTCTCACAGCATCCAGGAATGGTGACTGTTGGCAACTTACAGCCAAAGCCATCCACTGCGTTCAGAGAAAGGAAGGTGCTGCTCCCAAGGCTTTGCTCCTCCCCCAGGGCAGCCTACATAGAATGACTGGCTGGGATAGGCTGTGAAGGTCCAGGCCCATTGCCTCAAGTGAGGACAACTCAGGGCCATCCCCATGCTAGAGCTCCATAAAGGACCGGCCAAGTCTTCTGTTGCCACACAACTTCATGGCAGTTCCATCTTCTCCCTTTCTCCAATCCTATTCCTTCACAGGTGTTGTACCTGGGAACACCCAGCAATAAAATGCCTGCATGCAAATCCCTGCCCGAGAGTCTGTGTCCTGGGGAACCAGACCTAAGAGGCTTGGTACTGGAAGGCATTCTAGGATGCCAGCTCTAACATGGGACCTTAGAGATGAATCACCGGTGGGCCAGCTGGCAAGGAAAGCCCCATCACTTCTGGCAGGTGAAGTACTAATAGCCCCCCTGGCATGCTGCAGTGGTACAAACTTTTAAAATTTTCACTGATGGTGAAACAGAATGGGATAGCAGTGAAATAAAATACATCAGCAGATGTAATACCTAAGGAGTTTGAGAGGTTTGGGGAAAATGATAATTAGAAGGAGTATGGAATTGAGTGGCTATTATTGGGTACTATCAATGCATTGGAGAAAGACAATGAAAATCTAAGGATGGCTTATCTCCAATTTAAAGTGAATTGTGAAAACCAGAGGGCTTCCTTGGCAGTACATGAAAAGGCTCTTATCTACTGCAGGCAGAGGGCAGAAAAGCTGAGGATTAGGCTAGGACTTTATTATGGGGAGGTGAGAGCGCCAGTGAAGGTTGAATTCTCAGCCCTAGCAAGTCTGCTACGCCAAGGTCAGGAACCTAATTGGGAAGAAGTGGGACCCAAAACCTGGTATGGGTACATCTGGATCAATGCATTTGAAAACCTTGAGTCCCCAGATTCCCCAGAACCTCTATCACCTGCAGAAGTGTCCCGAAGTGGTGTCTCTGATGGGGGAGATCAATACAGTTTGGATGGATGTATTCTCTTCCGATCCTATCAGGTAGGTAGATCTGAAGCAGTTTGAATTCACATGGGACAAAAAAAAAAAAAAACTGCACACATTTGTGATCTTACCTCAGGGTTATGTAAATTCTCCCACTCTCTGTTATAATATAGTCTGAAGGGAAGTGGGCCATCTGGACACTCTTCAGAACATCATATTGGTCGGCTACATCAATGACTTTACGTTAACTGGAAATGATGAGCAAGATATGGCAAGCTGATTGGAGGCATTAGTAACTCTATGAGAATTCAAGGGCCCCCTGGCTTAGTGAGGATTTTAGGAACCTAGTAACGTGGGACATGCCAGAACATCCCCTCTAAAATAAAGGGCGAATTATGGCATTTCATACCTCTGCCCCTGGGAAGGAAGCGTTTTGGAGATGCATCACCTGCATGGCAGCTGACAAGGAAAACCCCAGGGCTTTGGGTTCTAGAGGCAACATAGTTTACGCTTAGATATTCTGCTCCAACCCATTCACCACATGACATAGAAGACTGCCTGAGCAGATCCAGGCCTCAGTGCAAGCAGGCCTGCTGCTTGGGCCGTACAACCTGACAGTCCCTATGGTGACAGAGGCATCTCTGGCTGGGAATCCCACTCTCTGCATGGATTGTGTAGTAAAGAATGTAACCTTGTAAACATTTTACAGGGTTAACTTCTATAGCTCCTGGAAGGTAATCAATACCTGCAAGGCTAAATACTATAGCTCCTGGAAGGCAATCAATACTTGCAAGGTGTCTTGGGCTAGCCATATAGTAACAAAGTGATTTCAAGTAACAATGTGATTTCACCTTAAGGTGGCAGCTAGCTATGCCAGAAAGATCCACAGTGTGATTTAGAGTGAAGGCTGTGAGTCATATGATATCAGTCGACCTGGAGACTGAGATCAGCATGTGGGCAATCCATCCTGTCTATGTAACAGAGCCCAACTGAAAACTCTGAAGACCTAGGTTTGGATGATTTCCCTGGTGGGCAATACTCCTGTGTGTATTATCACACATCAGTGCTGGGAAAGTGCTGTATTCTGATGACTCCTCAGGATGAGGACAATGTAGACTCCACATCTGGTACTTCCCCAGACTCTGTCCTAGGTAATTTTTTCCTTGGCTGATTCTAATTTGTATCCTTTCCCTGCAGTAAGTCATAACTATGAGTTTAATAGCTTTCAGAAAATTCTCTTAGTCTTTCCAGCAAATTAGCAAAGCTGAGGGCAGTTTTAGAAACCCCCCCAGACATGCAGTTGGTGTCAAAAGTAAGGGCAGTCTCATGGGAGGCTGCTCCCTCTAACTTTGTAGTTGGCCTAAGCTCCTTGCCTGGAGCTATGGGGCAAGGCCTAACAGGAGAACTACAATGTAGACCCCTTAGGATTCTGGAGCAAGGCCATGCCATCTGCATTGGAGAATTATACACTACTCAAGAAACAGTTCTTGGCATGCTACTGGGCCTTAGAGACTGAGTGTCTGAACTCCAGTGACCGTGTGGCTAGGACTGCCCTTCATGAGTTGACCCTGGCATGTGCTGCAAATCATAAGGTTGAACAGCCCATAACAATCTATCATGAGATGGAAAAAGTACATCTGGGGTCAGGCACAAGCAAGGTCATACATAACAAGTGAGCTGTACTAGCAAGTGGTCCAGACCCCCATATCAGCACTGTTGCACCATCACCTCCCCTCAACTCACACCTGTGGTCCCACAGTGGGGTCCCTTAGAACCAGCTGGTGAAAAAAGAAAAAAGACAGCGCTTGCTTTACAAATGAATTGATTCAGTGTGTAAATACAAACCGAAAATGGACTTCAGCTGTCCTGAAAGATAACAGTGAGAGAAAATCTTCCCATTGGACAGAACTTTGGGTGGTCTTCTGCTTTCTGTGGCAAAATAATATACAAGCTCTTGGACAGTCGTGAATGGCTACAGTGGTTGGTCAGAGGCATGGAAGTTAAAGATTGGAAGATCAGGGATAAGCGGGTCTTGGAAAAAGTCAGGTACATGGACCTTGGAACACCCACAATGTAAAAGGCATTTATTGAACAGCCAACTTGACAGGAGAGGCAGAGAAGGAGATATGATGCAGAGTAGGATGAAAGTCAGAGAGAGATCTGAAGATGCTACACTGCTGGCTTTGAAGATGGAGGAAGGGGCCGTAAACCAAGTCAAGTAGGCAGCCTCTAGATGCTGGAAAAGTGAAGGAGACAGATCTTCCCTAATGCTTGATAGAAAGTTCCAACAGGGCAATGAACTCTACATTTACATGGCATCACTAGCGTGTAACATGAGGCTTTCTGCAAAGTAGGCACTTGATAAATATTAATGGATAAGTGAATGAATCACTGAATTAAATCTTCACATTCGTGAGTCTCTGCCATCATACATTATGCGTGAACTCTTTCCTGTCTTTGGAGTGACCTTTCTCTCTCCTGATAAATCTCGAAAAGTTCTACCCATCCAGAGCAATGTCTACTGTGAAACCCTCTCTTCTCCCCAACATGGTTAACTACGAAATGTGCTTCCTTCACTGATCAAACATACTTCCTCCACAGCATTTACTATGGTGAGCTCTATTTACTTATATACCTGAATATCCCATAAGACTGTGAGTACCTTAGAGGATGGGGGTGATGAATTATTTATCCAGATATTCCCCAGAGTCTGGTACATAATAAATTGTTGAACATTTGTTGAATGAATAAGTGAATGAAGGATGAAGGAGGGACAATTTCAAGTCTGTGCAGAATGATTTCAAAACCCAGGGGAAGAATCTGTAGAAACCAGCTAGGGAAGAGATTTTCCCTGCGAGAGAGCCAAGGGCTGGGTTTCTGGGGACCAGCCAGAGGAGCGACTGGGGAGGCATCTTTGATGTTGCTGCACAACAGCCTAATATCCAGAAGAGGAATGTTTAATTGTAGGGATGACAACATGAATCCAGTGGTCCCTCCTTGGACCATGAGACTCAGAAAGGAGGCACCGATTACATCAGACTTCCCAAAGCTCCTAGCCCCAGCCCCCTGGGGACTATGTCTGAGCAGTGTACAGTCTAACAGACAAGTAGACACGGGCTCTGAAATCAGGCTGCCTGGGCTCAAATCTCAGCTCTGCCACCTACTAGTTGTGTGACCTGGGTCTCAGTGTTTACATTTTCTATGCCTCAATTTCTTCATCTGTAAAATGGGGATAATAATAGTACATACCACTAGGGATGTCTTTTTGAAGTTTAAAATAGATGATATATGACATATGTTTAGAATACTGCCTGGTACATTAAAAGCAAACAACCAGGATAAGTTATATGTATGAAAAGTTCAGACTATCATTTAGAATCATCTAAGAAAGGCTCTCAGGACTATATAAAAGAGATTTCTGAATACTATCTAAAAAACACAGAAATGCTGTCTCAAACTGTTACAGAACTTTGTAAGATTTCTGTAAACTTTATAAGTCCCCAAGGGCTTATATATTTTGCTAACCTTTATTTATAGTCCCACAGAGGTCAGCAGTTAAAATCTCTAAATAGAGTCTCTATGAGTTTATTTGGAGGGCATCAATGAAGAGGGGAGCTAAAAAGGATTATTCAGCTACCAAATCTGTTTTGGGAGAAGGGCAGCCCCCAATGTCAAGCAGATGCTGGCACCTGAAAGAAGAAAGCGAAGTAAGTCAACTCTCCAGGCCATGGGGCCTAGGAGCAAAGGAAACAAGGGACTTCCCAGGATGAAGAACGGGCCCCAAGGACTTAACCTGCAGGCACACAGCTCCCTGAAGATGTCCAAAATTGACCTTCTCACCTCTGCCTCCAAGTGTCCCATTTTCTGGCAGATAACCATTCTTTAAGTGTGTCACAATAATGAACTTGAAGTTGTTTTTGTTATTTACTTTCTTCCCCTTTATTCCTCATATAAAGCCTATCACCAAATGTTATCTATTTTTCTACTTCTACATTTTTTCCATTTTATTATTGAAATATAAAACATGCAAAAGTATATGTCCACTTTAAAGAACAATAACAAGTACTTGTGTACCCCTCCATCCAGGTTAAGAAACAGAATACTAGGAGGGCCTTAGATGTCCCTAATGGGTTTCACGCTGATAATCTTAATGACTTCTTACTTCACCAGTTCCCATGGATTCACCCTCACTGCTCTAATTTCATTGTTGTCATCAGATTATCATTACCTCATGCTAAGACCAGAGCTTCATTCATTCAAAATATTATTGGCACCTCCTACTAGATGAGCAGCATGCTGGACCTTACTGATATCAAAGTTGAAGCCCTGCCCTCCAGGAGGTTAGAATTGAGGGGACAGACAGACCAGAGACGGACAAGTACAACCAAATGTCATGAACACATGACAGAGGTAGCACAGGCTGGGGGAGATCCTTGGTTCGTCTCCCTGTCTCCTATCTCTCCAATCCTCCCGCATTCCATTTTTATTACATTATACCCCTGGTCTAGGATTAACAATAATTTCCCTCTACCTGGCCTAATAACCTTCCTGGATCTGGCACAAGGGAGTGTGCATCAGGTGCAGATCTGACTCTAAGCTCTCCCACTTACAAGCTGTGTCATCTTAGAAACCTCTTCACCTCTCTGAGCTTCGGGATCCTCTTCAGTAAAATGAAAATCATGATACCATCTCCTACTGAGTTAGTGTAGGGATGGATTCCATGATAAATGTGAAAGTACTTTGTCAACTAAAAAGCACTATGCAAATGTTTTATGGGATGTTCTCTTTCTCCCCTTTTGTCCTCGTTAAAATGTATCCTCATTTAAGATGCAACAGTATGTCTTCCAAGAACCCTGAAGCTTCCAGTCAATCTCCTTGCTCCGTTGACCCCTCTTGTTATTTTGGTCAGCACCACATATTTTGGGCTGTGATGACTTTATAGGAGTGAGTTTAGTTTCTCAAATCAGGCTGTGAGCATTTTGAAGGTAGTATCATGTCTCATGTTTTCCTAGTGTTCTCCCAAGATCTAAAACTTTAACACTGAGAACTTTCTCACATATTCATTGCTTATTGAGCAGAGTACGACCAGCACAGTGTTAGAAATCAATTGTAGAAACAGTTTTGATGTTATTTTCATATATTTCAGCCAAAAATTTGTTATGAAATTAAAATGGCTGCAATGAAGAAAATACCAGCAATACCTGAATATCTAATGTGTTGTTAAATTGACATCAAATGAGTAATTAGAAGTTCCAAATTTGAGGGACTTTCCTGGTTGCGCAGTGGTTAAGAATCCTCCTGCCAACACAAGGGACACAGGTTCGAGCCCAGGTCCAGAAAGATCCCACATGCTGCGGAGCAACTATGTCGGTGCGCCACAACTACTGAGCTTGTGCGCCACAACTACTGAAGCCCGTGGGCCTAGACCCCATGCTCCACAACAAGAGAAGCCACCACAATGAGAAGCCCACACACTGCAATGAAGAGCAGCCCCTGCTTACCGCAACTAGAGAAAGCCCGCACGCAGCAACGAAGACCCAGTGCAGCCCAAAATAAATAAATAAAATAAATAAATTTATAAAAAAAAAGAAAAAAGAAGTTCCACATTTGGGTTTACACTCCCCATCATTGACTGCATCCCCTCAGACAAACCTTTCAATGTAGCCATATGCCTCCGTCTTGGCATCTGCAAAATGAAGTCATTAACAGTTGCCTATCAATTCTGAAAGAATTAAGGTTCAATATATTCCATGGATAAGGCTTTGTAATGCCATGATCTTCTAGAAATAAAGAAAGGAGTCAAACATTGTTCTGGGCAAAGAGTTTTTGGATATGACACAAAAAGCACAGGCAACAAAAGCAAAACTAGGTAAGTGCAACTGCATCAAACTAGAAATCTTCTGCAAGTAAAAGAAAAAATAAACAGACTGAAAAGTCAACCCACAGAATAGGAGAAAATATTTGCAAATCATCTATCTGATAAGGGGTTAATATCCAAAATATATAAGGAACTCAAACAACCCAAGAGCAAAACAAAACAAAACAAAACAAAATAACCCAATTAAAAAATGGGCAAGGCACACAAATAGACATTTCTCAAAAGAAGACATACAAAAGGCCAAAACATATGAAAAGGTACTCAACATTACAAATCATCAGGAAAATGCAAATCAAAACCACAGTGAAATATCACCTCACACTTGTTAGAATGGCCATTATCAAAAAGATAGAAGATAAGTTTTGACAAGGATGTGGAGAAAAGGGAACTTTTGTACACTGCTTACAAGAATGTAAATCGTTACAGCCATTATTGACAACAGTACGGAAGTTTCTCAAAAAATTAAAAATAGAACTGCCAAATGATCCAGTAACCCCACTTCTTGTTATATATCCAAAAGAAAGGAAATCAGTCTCTCGAAGAGATATTTGTAGTACCATGTTCACTGCAGCATTATTCACAATAGCTAAAATATGGAAACAACTTAAATGTCCACTGACGGATGAGGGTGTGTGTGTGTGTATGTGTGTATAAATGGAATGTTACTCAGCCTTAAAAAGGATGGAAATCCTGCCTCTTGAGACAACATAGATGAACCTGGAGGACATTATGTTAATGGAAATAAGCCAGATGCAGAAAAACAAATACTGTATGACCTCACTTAGATGTGGAATTTAAAATAGTTGAAGTCATAGTAACAGAGAGCAGAATGTTGGTTACCAGGGTTTAGGGGGAAGGGGAAGTGGAGAGATGCTGGTCAAAGGGTACAAAGTTTCTGTTTTACAAGATGAATAAGTTATGGCGATCTAATGTACAGCAATGTGACCACAGTTAACAATACATTATCATGTACTTTAAATATGCTAAGAGGGTAGATCTTAAGTGTTCTCGCCCCCCCTCCACACACACAAACGGTAACTAGGTGAGTGATGGATACATTAATTAGCTTGATTGTGGTGATCATTTCACAATGCATACATATATCAAAACATCACGTTGTATACCTTAAATATATACAATTCTTATTTATCAACTGTACCTCAATAAAGCTAAAAAATGAGTCAAATATATTCAATATATCTTTATATTTATTACTGCTTCAGCTTTATCCCAAATTAGCCACAGATATCATCATAGACATCCACCAACTCCACGGATGAAGTGAATTCCAAAATCTGTTTTACTTAGCCTAAAAAAAACTGAAAAGGTTTGAGAGTGAGAGGATACACATGGAACTGCGGAGAGAGGAGGGAATGCTGGTAGAACAAAGAAAGCTTCTAAATCGCACCTTGAAAGCCTCGTTTTCCACAGTCCAGATTCTTTCTCATGCCCCCTAATCGTCAAACTTTAAAGAGAGAAAGAACAAATTGCTCTGAATGCCAGAGAAATGATGATTCCTTTCTCATCCTTTCCCTTTGATTTTATGATTAGCAGTTGGCAATCTAAAACAGAACCTATTTTGGGATGAATTGGGAGATTAGGTGTGACATAAATACACTACCATGCGTAAAATAGATACCTAGTGGGAACCTGCTATATAGCGCAGGGAGCTCTGCTTGGTGCTCTGTGATGACCTAGTTGGGTGGGATGGGGGGGTGGGAGGGAGGTCCAAGAGAGAAGGGATATATCTATGCATGGAGCTGATTCACTTCGTTGTACAGCAGAAACTAACACAGCATTGTAAAGCAATTATACTCCAATCAATTGATCAATCAATAAAATAGAACCTTATAAAACAGAGTCAGAATTCTTTTAATTTTTTTAAGTTCTTCTGCTTTCCATATCCAGAGTTTGTCTATATTTTGAAAAGTTGACATTGACTATTGGTACAACTCCAACCATGCACCAATGGTTGGTGTTAAAGGTAAATAAATAAACCACTGCCATTAATTAATGTAACTTATCATTTCTTAAAGGAAAGGTGCAGCGTGGAGCAGAAGAGGATAAGATTTAGAACCAGAAACACCCAATTTGCAACCCAGTTACTTCCCATCTAGATCATGGGCAAGTTACCTTCTCCAAGACTTAGTTTTCTCATCTATACAATTTACCCTACAAGACTGATGTAAGAATTAGAGTGAATGTATGTAAAACATCCATCACAGTATCTCTCTGAGTAGTTACACAATGTTAAATATCTTTCTAGGCTAGCAACTTGCATTAAATTATCTTTAATCTAGTTTTCCATATCTCTATTTCCACTGGCCTTGACCCTAGGGGTTGGGGGAAAAGTGATCAGAATATCCTGGCAAGGAAGAAGGAAAAAGAATAGTGTTTGAAAAAAAAAGCATGTTCAATATTATCATTATTTTGAATTGGATAATTTGGTTTATTAGGGACATGTTTCCAGGTTCTCTATAGGAGCCAGGGACCATCTTCCTGGTCATTTAGATTCTGTTTCAGGTGGGTTGAGGTTCTGTTGTTTTTGTCACTGTTGTTTTAATGAATGCCAGCATTGATCATTGTCACCCTGGAATAACTTCCGAGCAGACATAGTTTTAACAAGCAGCATTAACTGTGGCTATAGATTTCCTGGTTGCATCTGCACAGCTGCTGCTTGTAACGCTAGAGTTCAGAAAGGTGACGAATGTCTGACAGCACACTTCTGGCGTTTGAAGATTTTATTTGACAGTATCAACTGCAGTTAACTGAACACTCACCAGCAACATTGATAAGAGTATCTCTTGTGGTTTTGAGAGGCAGTCTGATACTGCCTCTCAAAAAAGGTTTGGGCTCAAAATTCACAACAGCTGGTCCCATCCCTGATTCTACATTGGATGTGCTCTGTGACCTCGAGTATTTTATTGAAGCTCTTTGGCACTGGGCAGCATCCGTAAAATTGGGGCAGTATCACTGTAATACAGTGTCAGCTCACAGTTGGGTGGCATGGCATTCCTATTACAATCTAGTGAGCACCAGCAATGGGATGGAAGCACTGCTGAATACGGAGTAAATCTTCTGGCTGACAAACTGAGCTGGGAAGGCAGGTCATAAACCCAGAGGAAAAATGAGGAAATAAACTCAGTGGAATTACCATGGATTACTAAGACTTTTACAAATATAGTTTTAGATAGACTAGTGTAATGATAACAGTTAAGAGTCAGGAGGATCCTGTGCCCACATCCGAATAGAAGGACAGGGAGAGAGATTGGAGACTCTAGCCGGCCTCCATTTTAACATTTAAAGCTACAATTATGGTGCTTTTGCTGGACATCACGGTCAGTTCATTTGTATTTTCCTGTCTGATTGGCTGAATTCAGGCTTTGACATGGCTTTTGGCTCTAGTAGTAGGTGAGACCCATGCTATCAAGAAAAGTCACATATGCAAATAGCCCTCAGCTTCTGGCTCTTATCAGCTGCAACCGTAGGGGAGGAGGGGAGCTGTGGTGTGTCTGTTTATGAATTCAGTGGCCTAGAGCCCAGGGAAATATGGGGCTACTTTATTGCCACAGCTACTACCTCCTGATAAATGGAAGAGAGACTGTGGCTGTGAAACAGAGATCGAAGTTACTGCACTAGGCTAGGATGTCTCATGAGAGTGAGGCTGAGTAGGAGCGTGTGCTGGGGAAGGCACCTGGGCGGAACCAGAGGATCGAAGAGAATCCTGTCACTGTCGCCCTAAAGCGGTAAAGCAAACCCCAAAATGCAAGCATGATGCAATGAGAGGATTCGATTTGAGAATCGGGGTGCAGAGCGCAGTACGACTCCTAACATTGGTGACTATCCCCAGTCAGGGCAGTTCAAGGTGTCCTCTACACACTGAGCCACCAGCTACGGCAACACAAGTACAGAAATTGAGGGTACGTATCTACAAACTTTTATAGCAGTTTCCTAGAATAAGTATGTCTATTGAATCTAACACTAAAAAAAATTGGGCTTGTATTTTGTTTTTTATGTTTCTAATACTTCGTTTTTATTATGCTTTACAAAAGTACTGGTTTATAAAAGATTTGGAAATTAAATTTTCAAAAATGATCTTCACTACATATAACAGGTTGAGAAGCAAGTCTCATCCTCAGCCCATATTAGTGCCTTTAGGTTAAAGGGCTTTGCAAACACACACACTCCAGGCTGCATGTGATCTCAGTAAGTATCTCTTATGCACTAAATAGCATGTTGGTAGGAAAGGAAGCAGATATAGTGTAAGTAGAGCCAGAGAAAAGACTGTAATCAGAATGTCTGGGTTATAAAGGAGTAGATTTAGATTCAAGGTATGTATCAGTCTGGGTTTAATCAGGAGACAGAAGTCACACAGTAATTTACACAGGGGAAGTTTAATATGAAGAATCAATCAATTATGGTAGAGGAAACAATACAAAGATGTAGAGAGCACTGTAAAGGGTGCCCTAGGGCTGAGGGAGAGGACCCACAGCTGGGGATCAGACCTCACTGGAGAAAACGGAGGGCTGAGAAGTCTGCCGGGTTGCCTGATCCAGAGCTGGCCCACCGCTGCAGAGCAAGCGGGTACCAGCCTCCATGTACAGCTGTGTCAAAGCTGGGGGAAGGGAACACAGGGGGAGGTGGGCACTGCTGGAGGTACGAGACCTGGAGTGGGCAGTGTTTAAATCAGGAGTGCCAGGGCAAGGTGGTCACCAGGCCCAGGCCAGGCTGTGCATTGGCACACACTAGGCACATGGCTGGGACAGAGCAACACCAGTCCTGTGAGCCCCCTCCTCCTCCCGCAGAGCTCCTCCAGCGCCCTCTGCTGGCAACGGTTAGCAGCATGCTCACTGTAAAGGGGAAATGCTTACTGCCCAGTCCACTATTACAGAACAGGAACTCAAGGCTGAATGCGGAGCTAAGGGCCCATACACTGATAACTGGTGTAAGATTAGAAGGAACACAACTACACACAACTATCACAACGGATGATGAGGAAAACTGACCTAAGAGGCAATTCCTCGTAATAACTCAATAGGTCTTATTATCCCCATTTTACAGATGAGAAAACTAAGGTTCAGAGAGGTTAACTAACTCACCCAAAGCCACAAAGCTAAAAAAGTGGTGGAACTGGGATTTTAACCCTGGAAATCAGGCTCTAGAATCCTCTCTTTTTAACCACCATGTGATGATGCTTGTTGTTGTGGGATAATAAGTAATAACAGCTAACACTCACTGAGAACTTACTAATGTCAGGCATTATGTGGAGTACTCTATAGTCCTATTCTCATTTCATCTTCATCACATGCCTATGAAATAGAGACTATGGCTCTCCCCTCCCTTTTGGAGATGAAGAAATAGAGCTTCACAAGGTTAATGACTTTGCCCATGGTTGCCCAGCTAGCAGGTGGTTTTGCTTCCAGGTACTCTTGCTTCTGACCTTGTGCACATAACTACCCAGTTCTCTTTGTACAGAGGAGTAAGAGAGGAAAGAACGCGGTGGTCAGAAGCATCAAAGAAGGCTTTGGCAAGAGGTGAGGCCTAAGCTGGACTTTAAGGTCTGGCAGGATTTGAATGAGCAAAATTGCAGAGCAGGTTTGCTTATTTGGCATACAAACATTTTTTGTCTTTATTATAACGTACTTCCACACCTTTAAAAATCTAGAGATTTCATACAAAATCTGGATTTCTAGCTTCTAAAAATGTGGAAGATATGTCAATACTAGGCTATACTGTGATGTGGCACCCTTAACTAGGGCCTAGTAGTGCCTATGCCCTGTAGACCCAGTGTGCCTGGTCCAGTTTGCCATGCTCCCCACCACTCCCTGTTGTCTCACACCCATCTGCTTCACCCATTTATTGGTTCACTGCATGGCCCCTGTGGGAAACTGAGACTGAATGCAGAGGCAGAGAATCTCAGGCTGGGGAGAAAGCATGTGGAAAGGCCTGAAAGCAGAGTTTGTCATGCTGTGTGTCTGTGTGCACATGCATGCACACATGTCTGTAGTCCAAGTCAGAGAAAAAGTAGGGGAGTAGGAAGTGAGCGATGGCACCGTCTAGCGCAGAATGGACAGATTTGATGGGAGTCGAGCAATGTAATAAAGGAAGGACAGAGATGCTTTTCAGCAGCGAGATCTGTACGAATGACTCCTCTAAGGAGTTCTGGACCCGGGGGTATGACATTTCGAAAGTTGAGCTGGGTAGGAGAGATTACATACGGGAGAAATGGGTGGGGAGAAGACTTGGGAGGACATTGCAATGACCCGCGTGGAAAGCAATGAGAGTCTTAAACCAAGAAGGAACTCCTGCTTCTGCCTGGTTCAAGCAAGAAATATTTAGCACCTGGTCTAGCTATATTTACTTAAGTCATCCCTGGCATAGTAAACGGAGTGGGAAAAGGTGATGTTTGGGCTAGAGGGCTGATCTGGAAAAGAGATGATTCTTCACTACTTAACAGATGGGGGAGATTAAACAGCAGAGTGTTGGCAAATAGAGAAATGTCACAAAAGGAGTCTGCAATAACAGCCTTAAGCCATGAGTGTCTCTTTTCTTTTCCTTCTACTCAGTCTACACCCAATCCTTGCAAATTCCTGCACACTTAATAAAAATAGTGTATGTGAAAGCAGTTTGCATAAGCTGGGCACATAGCAGGTGCTCAGTAAATATTAGCCTGAATTGAGACAGACATTTCAGTCTGCCCATCTATATTTCTGTCAGGTCTGCAAAGACCAGCTTCAGCTGTAATAGATTCAGTACTTCGAAGGCATTACCACAGCTCAAGAGGAAGGAAACCACTAATGAGGAGAAACTGCAGCAAGAGGAATAGGATGAAAGAGTAACACACATTTTTATTCCTACAGGAAATAATTGCCTAGAAATCGCATAAACTTTCCCAAGTTGAAAAAGAATACTGTACTTTAAATTCCCTCTAAAGCACATGATCTAGTGACCACGTTTTAACCCTGAGTTGAGTTGTTTGGCATGGCAAATACAATTACAACCAAAGTCAATATAATATACTCTTTCCGTTGTGCATTTCCTTTCATCAGTGGGTTTCAAAGGGTTGATGTCAGTATGGGGTTGAAATACCCCAGCCCAAAGCATTTAAGTTATGGGGACATGAAGAATTTCTTCTCCCATGTTAAATTTTTTATGGGAACAGCGTGATATAGTATAAAGAGTATTAATATAAAACATCAAGAATTCTACTACTAACCTGGCCAGGTATTGAGACTTTGGGCAAGTCACTCTACCTGTCTGGGACTCAACATCTCCCTATAAGACAAGAGGAGATTAGAGGAGATCAGCGATTTCCAAATCGAGGTGGATAACAGAATCACATGGTGGGCTTTTAGAAACACAGATTCCTGGGCTCTACTCACAGAATATCTTGAGATGGAGCTAAAATCAGGCCCTTAACAAAGAATCACAACATCTCAGTGGCATACATCAACAAATATTTAAGTCACAAGTCTGTGGACTGATCGGACATCAGCTGATCTCAGCTGGGCTCAGCTGGAGGGCTCTGCTGATCCTGGCTGGCCCAGTCACATCTGGAGGGGCAGCTGGGGCTTGAAATTTGAAAGCTGGGATCCACGGGGGTAGCCCAGCTCTGAGCAATGTGTATCTTATCCTACTCCAGGGACCAGCATGCTATATTGGGCATGTTTTCTCACAGCAATAGCAGAGGTGCACAGGAGCCAGCCTAACTTCACAAGAGCATTTCTAGCCTCTACTACATCATGTCTGTTTAATATCCAGTTGAGCGAAGCCAAGCCTAGGCTAACATCAGAGGGGAAAAGTATGTTCTTCCCATGGAAATTAGGAGGACAGAGTGAATATTTTTCAAGAATAATCTAATCTGCCACAGGATGCTAAAAAACTGTATATGTTTTTTAATCCTGGAAACAGTCAGGAATAAATGATCTGTAAGGTATTTTCTAGTTCTGTCATCCTAAAAGATGCTATAAATTGATGAAGAGAAACTGAAATTGGGTTGAAAAAAAGGCAATCTGGTAATCTGGGCAGGGGAGATAAATGAATTCTTACCACCATCCAGCAAAAGCCATCACTGAGGGAAATATGGGAGACTGTCCTGCTAGGAGCATCTGTTCTCTTCCAAGGACTTCATATGAGCTTTCTTGTTTTGTTCCAGACAAAACCCCTGCTAGTTAGGTGTTATGACCCTCATCCTTTTTTCTTCTTCTTTTAGACAAAGAACATGGCAAAGAAAGGTGAATCCTCTTGCTTAAGGCCACACAACTCGAACATGGCAGCACTAGGTTTCTATCCCCATTTGGCTCCAGAGTCCCTGCTTCTGTCACTGCACCTCCACTGCCTTAACATGGGTTCCTACAAGGACCTACCCAGAGTCAGAGACCCTAAAAACTTCCTGAGAACCCTAAAATCTCCATGCCTCCTACGGAAGGTTTTGCATCTCTGGTGGCATTTATTCAGTATTATAACATGGTCACTTACTAGTTGAGAGTGCCTGGGCAGGTTACTTAAAACTGGGCAAGTGCCTCAGTTTTCTCTTCTATAAACCAGGTATAATAGAACCTGCCTCATAGGGTCTCTGTAATGAGTAAATGAGTCGATAATTGTAATACTATGTATTATGTATGTATACAAAATCTGGCACATGGTAAGTGCTAATTAGGTGCTTGTTAAACAAATAATGGTCTCATTTGTACACATATCTTGTGTATAGGATATAGAGCGGTGATTCTCAAAGTATGTTCCATAGAACCTATTCCACGCCAAGTGAATTAGAAACTCTGGGGATGGATTCCAGCGATCTGAGTTTTACCAAGTCCTCCAGGTGATTCAGATGCATGCTAAAGTATGTTAAGAATCCTTCTGTCTTCTGGCTCTTATTCGAGAGTTCAATAAATAAATATCGAAGTAATTAATGGTATTTGACACTTATTGAGCCCTCCAATGCATTAGGTACTACACTAGACACTTTTAATACTCCCAAACACCCAATGAGGCAATTGCTATTATTATGCCCAACTTGCAGATGAGAAAAATTGAGGCACAGGGTAACAGCGAGTAAATTGGCAGATCTGAGATTTGAACCCATTCTGTCTAACATCAGAATCCACACTCTTCAACCTCACACCACACAACTAAAGGAATGATGTTGAATAAATCAGGCATGGACAAAGCTCTGGCTTCGGGCACCAACCTGCCCTCCATGAGCACCCACCCTCTGTAGGGACTTACGGGCAGAGAGCAGCTGCTCTTCTCTAGGATCAGAAACCATTGCAGTGTCTCCCATCTGCTGGAGCCTCAACCTCCACCTTGCTGGATGCTAGACCCCACCTGCCATTATCTCCCCAAATTTGCTTAACCTTCCTGCCTTGGCTGCCTTCCTAGACTCACTCTCTGTTTTTAGACGCCTGATGTTCAGGATTCTACCAGACTTGCCATTTTCTTTGGTCTCCAACTAAACTTGAGTTTCCCACCAAGCCCCTCCCACATCTCTGACCTCTTGCTTGGCCATCCCTGGATGTGCCCAGAAAAATATACAGAAACTGTTACCTGACTTCTCAGAAACACGCACACTCCTAAACATATTAAGAGTTTTGTGAGAGACTCATAGGACTGGCTCATCTGGCAAATTTTAAAGCCACACTGTCGACTCTGTGCCTGGTTCCTAAAACACAAAATGAAATATCCTGGGTTTTGGCAAAGGGACCATTTTTAAGGGCAGCTGTTGACTCTCGGAATGTGTATTTCTTTGAGGACAGTTATGTGAGATTATATAATCTTCTCCCTCCATTCACTGCCATTTCGTCTGGGCCATTTCAGCTTTCATCGCAGCCATAACGCGTATGCTTGTTTGTGAAGTGCCCGCCGCTAAATCCACGTGCAGGGTGGAGAGCAATAAAGGAAAGCTTGATCTCACCTGGCATGGAGGCCAGCAACGCTAGCCAAAGAAGGAGACAAGAGAAGGAGCCCGGCTCAAAAGGGGCACCACCCTCCCTCCCCGGGCCTCAGAAAGAGGCTTCAGACAGAGTGAGAAAGGCAGACAGAGGCTGCCTGTGCACATGTGCTGTCAAGAAGGGCTCGCAGAGTCCGAGGATGCCCCAGAGGAGAGAGCAGCTGCTTTTGTTTCCTTGAAGGCAGAGCCCAGTAGGGAGTGGGTAAGCCAGGAGCCAGGGAGACAATTACTAGAAGGGCATTCCCTGGTGTTCTAATGAGGCAATTAGAGCCACTGAGGTTTCCACTGTCAGAGCAGGACAGGGCTCTGAAGACCCCAGGCCAACCCCCTCGTTTTGCAGAAGAGGTAACTGAGGCCCAGATGGGGAGAGTGACTTGCCCAGAGTCACAGAGCCAATTAGGGCTGGGGACGGAACCATAATTCTCTGCCTCTGCCAGAACCAAAACCCTACCCACTGAAGGGCCGCATCTGAGGTCCAGTGGAGGAGAAAGCAGCTCATGGCAGTAAAAGCATTTTCACTCCGAGCAGCCTGGGTGTGGGATTCCTTCAGGGGGCAGAGTCCAGGTTCAGGAGGAGGCCTAACCAATCGCTGAACAGAAGCCTGGGGTCTGGGTGGGGAGGTGCGAGGGGCTGAGGAAGGGATGGAGGTGAGGGCGACAGTGAAGTGCGCTGTGTCAGACACTATGAGGCTATGACTTTTACCTCCCTGTGCCATGTGCTGTCATATCCCTGCCACCTCGAACAAAAATATGCTTCAACTCTGCATTTCTAAGGAGCCCATCCCCAGGGTTCTCAGGGGATCCTAGGAGGCGGAGAGTCCCAAGATGCCTGAGTTTAGCATTCTGAGGGGTCTCCCAGGCCTGGAGGCCACCAAGCCTCACAGTGTTTCCTTAGTCCTTAACAAGCCCAATAAATCTGCTCACGAAAGGCGAAGAAAGAACCTGAAGAACATGCCCTGCCTTCGCCCCGCTACCCCCCTGCTCCCTGCACGCTCGTCCGCCTCAATTGCCTCTTAGTGTGCCCTTCCCCCCGAGCAGGGTCAGCAATTTACATCTTCGCTGTTCTCCTTCCTAAAATGACAGAAAAACACTCAGCAGAATGGAGCCTGCCAGAGCCAGGCTTCTGCCCACAGCAACAGAGGCACAGAAGGCAACTTGACGTTTAGCCGACGTGACCTTCCCATCCGTTCACACACACCACAAAAGAGACTTCCATAGGTAAGGTTCGGAGAGGGGGGCATGAGGACGGAATCGAAGGCGAAAAGGCATCGTGATCTTTTTATCATGTACAACTTAGTCAACATTTTCCTACGTGAATTCTTGTGCGTGAGTCGCTGGAGAAGACGGGGTTCCGGACAGGCTACCCCCACCATGTGGCACGTGGCTATCGAGTACCGCGAAGCGGAAGGGCACTCTGAACTCCTCCCTTGGCCGAAACAGGTCATAAAACCCTCCTGTGAGAGGTGTCCTCCCCCACATCCTCACCTCTGAAGACAAACGGAGGCCAAGAAGAACCTGACCCAACAGGCCTTGCTGAACTCCCCCGGCTTATTACCCCTAACCTCACACCCCTTACCCGTCAGCCTCCTCTACCACCGTGTACTCTTCGTCAAGCCTGGCAAGAGAATACTCAGCTCTCACTGTTTCTTTGGGTCCTTATTTCTTGATGAAGGCTCCTGTGTCATGTAAAACAACTAAATCTGTATGTTTTTCTCCCGTTAATCTGTCTTGCTCAGTTTAATACTCAGACCCAGCCAAGACCCCTAAGAGAGATGAGAAAAACCTTTTCCTTCCCCACAGAGATCAGTGATTAAGCCCTCAGTTGTGGCTTTTCTTCCCCTCTTTCTCTAGCCTTTAAAGGGGGAAGGAAGAAGATATGTGAGAACTATATATCTAATGTATTGGCGTTCTTTACTGCAATTAATTCTTCAACATCCCAGTATTCTCATGCTGTAGAGCAGCCTGTTGTGCATCAGAGAGGTTAAATATCTCACCCGAGGATACCTGAGATTCAACACCCCTATGCTTTTCCATACCACTTAGCTCTGTGGCTTTCTAAAGGTGCTATATTTAGGGAAATGTAGAAGATATTGTCACTCAAAAGCCTACATGTTCTTCCAATTAAAAAAATATGCCGAAAGGACCTCTTCTGTTTATCTTTTTTATATAATATACCCACTAGCACTTTCAGCTGTCAGTAATATTGCTCACTTTCCATTCGCAGACAGAATGGAGGAGTTCATCAGAAGGTAGAAACACTCCACAGCAACTACACAAGAAGCCCTACGGTGGGACTGAGCACTTCACCCGTGTTCATGAGGCACGAATAGCAGTGGCAGGAGCATGTGGAGTGTGGCTAAAAGAAATGTGGTTCTCAGCTTGGAGCTGTATATGAAATACAGGCAGTCTGTAGGGCTGTGAGGGTATTTGATATGTTTTTTAGAATGGCCATTTTTTTCCCCCTAGGGTTCTAGAGCACCAGAAAATAATCTTACAGAATATAAAGTAGATAATCCAGGCTTCAGTGAGGTTCAGGTGGAATCAGACTCCCCCCTGTTTACAAACAGAGGTGAGCCCCACTCCCCATTCTGCCAACGGCCAGGCTCTGTCATTCTTCACTGCCTTCTGAGAAGTGCATCTGCTTTGAACTTGGGAGCGGGCACTCAGCAGTGAGACTAACAGCCAGAGGCTGGAGACTCGCACTGGGGTATCTCTTGGCCTGTTCTTCAAGGTCTGTGGGAGACGCTGGGAGCAAGACTGAGAGGAAGGTATGGAGATTTCCCATACACCTCCTGCTCCCAGACAATCTGTACATCAACTGTAGTAAACGTACCACTCTGGGGGAGGATGTGGATGTGGATAAAGGGGGAGGATTTCTTGATTATTGGTCCTGTCATGTGGGAGATGGCAGTGCATGAACTGGGCCAGTGCTAAACTCTGATGGGACTTGGCACTTCCAGATGCAAGATATTTTCTCTTCAAGCTAATGGATGTGGGATGGGGAGTTAGACCTCCCACTGCCAGATCACAGGGCTGAACTTCCATTCCTAAAAAAAGCTCTTAGACAAGTTTTCTTCTCATATACATGACTGCCCAGAGGGTGCTCAGAGCTTACAGTCAGTACATCTCATCCTAAAATCTTAGTCTTTGATGGAGTGAGTATAACCAGGAAAACCTATATTTCAAACCTTCCTTTGTTTTGCAAGAGGTAGGGGCTATTTAAATGAGATTTTTATAAAATTGAGCGCATGAACCAAGCTGCTTTAAGCGCTGGTGTCAACAGGGGCCAGCGGGGAGAGGGCATTCTATCATTCTTATGGACTGCGGTTCCATTGTTGTACCTCAAGAAGAGACTTTGGTGAGTGTATGGAGATAGCAGCATAGGCAAAGATACTAGATTTTCATGAATTTCTAGCATAGCACTTGCCACATGTAAGTACTCAACTAACTGTAAGAATGAATGGTTGGGATTCTCAGCACTGGTAGCTGGGAGACATTGTCCCAGGCAGAAACAAGTTAAGTCTGAAAATGGAGATGAAAGTGGATAGACCATGCAACTAACAGGCAGGAGAGAGCTGGCCTATGTGAGGCATTCCTTTATAGGCCTCCAGAAATAACTGAGGTACATATTAAGGGGTGGAGGGAGAGTAATATTCTATTTGGTTGGGAGAAAGTAACTCAAACGTTGGAGTCTATAGCCAGGTGAAGTATACACACACATTGTTTTCAGACTTTAAAGAGTAAGCGTCCCCCTGTTGGTGGAAATGTAAATTGGTGCATCCACTATGGAAAACAGTATGGCGGTTTCTCAAAAACTAACAATAGAACTACCATATGACCCAGCAATTCCACTCCTGGGTATATACCTGAAAAAAACAAAAACACTAATTTGAAAAGATACATGCACCCCAATGTGCATAGCAGCATTATTTACAGTTGCCAAGATATGGAAGCAACCTAAGTGTCCACCAACAGATGAATGGATAAGGAACATGTGATATATATATACACACACATACACACATACACACCATGGAATACTACTTAGCCATAAAAAAACAATGAAATTTTGCCATTTGCAGCAACATGGATGAAACTGGAGGGCGTTATGCTATGTGAAATAAGTCAGACAGAGAAACACAAATACTATATGATATCACATATGTGGACTCTAAAAAATACAACAAACTAGTGAATATAACAAAAAAGAAGCAGACTCACAGATATAGAGAACAAACTAGTGCTTACCAGTGGGGGGCAGGGGCAATATAGGTGTCGGGGAGTGGGAGGTACAAACTATTGGCTCTAAGATAGGCTCGAGGATGTACTGTACAACACGGGGAATACAGCCAATATTTTATAATCATTGTAAATGGAGTGTAACCATTAAAAATCATATAAAACATTTTAAAAATTAAAAAAGAAAGAGTAAGTGTTCCCAAGTCCTATCTTTCCAAGTTAAAAAAAAAATACAAGCTCAACCTTGGCAAAATTCTATTTTAAAACCATTTGAATTGCCATTTTCTTCAGGAATACGAAAAGCTTCAGGATATCAAATTACCGAAAACCATTAAATCATTTCAAATCATATGTAGCACCAAATTACGTAGGACTAATTGAGCCTGAAAGTTCTAAACTGTCAAACCTGAAAGTGAAAAAATAAATAAATAATAATAATAATAAAAGAAAAATACTAGTAGAAAATACTAAAAGCAAAAGAAAGTAAAAAGTAAAAAGTGATTTTCAACTACTCTATAAATCATTTTCTTTCATCTCTAGTCTGATGGGAGCTTCTTTAAAAAGCCAAGAACCAGAATATCACCCCAAGACATCTGGTCCTCTCATCGTTTCATGAAGTGCAGATGGAGAGTCCTATGTGGTCTTGGTAAGAGGAATTGGTCACGCTCATTAGCCTGGGCAGATTTAGGTTTCAAATAATAAGCTAAATTGAGAACTACCAAGAGACCAACTCTTGCAAAAGCAGCACTATAGCCTGAAGGGGGACATGCCAATTTTGGATTAATTAAAAAGGTTATTAAATTGTTCGGATGGCATGTTAATGAACAATCTGCACGGCACTCAATCAAAACCACACCTCCCAGCCTTAATTACAGGACCCTTATATTGAAAAGAATCTGGGCGAGCCCGCAAGGGATCTTGAAGTGTATCAGACTTGAATATAATACGATCATGGTCAAGCCAGGACAAATCCCATGAAGAAAGATGGTAGTTAAGCTTATAATGTAAACTCTTTCAGAAGAAAGGTGATGCTGATTCCAGTCAGCTTACAGACACCGAGATGTTAGAATTAGAGAGATACAATAGACACTGTGCCTTTATAATACATTTTGTACCCAAGAGGTCCAAGTGCTCAGTATATTTTAACTCACATTTTCCCCAATTCCTGGTGGTAAAATTAGAAGCTAGAAATTATTGTTTTTTATTTCATAAAGTGTACCTGAATTTATAGTTTGAGACACTGTAATATCTACCATCTACTTTAGAGTTCGAATGCCAGAAAAAGACAGTACTTCTGCCTGGATCAGTGATTCTCAAAGTGTGGAACACATGGGGCCTTCTCATAACCATCAGCCTAATCTACCATTGCAAGTCTCTGCTTTAGTCTTTTGGGGTGAATTACCCATAATTCCATAGGCCTTAGAGTATATATACAACCAAGGTTGATTTTCCAGTGAATTCCTAAATCAGTTAAAAGTCACTAAAATTTGGCATTCATAAACTAAAACTAGGTAGCTCCTAAAGTTTATTGAGGAATATAATTCAATATCCATCTAAGACATCTGACTGCCAAATGGTGTTTGGCAGGGATGAAAACTTCTATTGTGTATAATAACTTGCAGATTACTGGAAATCCCACAAAATTCAGAAAGTATGATTTGTTTTTATTACCTCAAGAATTTTCTCAAGCTGATTATGATTTGAGTAACTGTGATTATTCCTTTTGAATTAAAAATTGCTGTTTAATTTATTTCTATCTTTATCAAGGTAGGTTGCTGTGGATTGTTTGGTTAACCCTATAGGATTCATTTTTTTTATGTTTATTTTTTATTTATTTATTTTTCCTTATTATTTATCCATTTTATACACATCAGTGTATACATGTCAGTCCCAATCGCCCAATTCATCATACCACCACCCCCACCCCCTGCCACTTTCCCTGCTTGGTGTCTATACGTTTTTTCTCTACTACTGTGTCTCAATTTCTGCTCGGCAAACCAGTTCATCTGTACCATTTTCTAGGTCCCACATATATGTGTTAATATACGATATTTGTTTTCCTCTTTCTGACTTACTTCACTCGGTATGACAGTCTCTAGATGCATCCACGTCTCTACAAATGACCCAGTTTCGTTCCCTTTTATGGCTGAGTAATATTCCATTGTATATATGTACCACCTCTTCTTTATCCATTCATCTGTCAGTGGGCATTTAGGTTGCTTCCATGACCTGGCTATTGTAAATAGTGCTGCAATGAACATCGGGGTGCATGTATCTTTTTGAATTATGGTTTTCTCTGGGTATATGCCCAGTAGTGAGATACCTGGATCATATGGTAATTCTATTTTTAGTTCTTTAAGGAACCTCCATACTGTCCTCCATAGTGGCTTTATCAATTTACATTCCCACCAACAGTGCAAGAGGGTTCCCTTTCTCCGCACCCTCTCCAGCATTTGTTGTCTGTAGATTTTCTGATGATGCCCATTCTAACTGGTGTGAGGTGATACCTCATTGTAGTTTTGATTTGCATTTCTCTAATAATTAGTGATGCTGAGCAGTTTTTCATGTGCTTCTTGGCCATCTGTATGTCTTCTTTGGAGAAATATCTATTTGGGTCTTCTGCCCATTTTTGGATTGGGTTGTTTGTTTTTTTCAATATTAAGCTGCATGAGCTGTTTATATTTTTTGGAGATTAATCCTTTGTCCAATGATTCATTTGCAAATATTTTCTCCCATTCTGAGGGCTGTCTTTTGGTCTTGTTTATGGTTTCTTTTGCTGTGCAAAAGCTTTTAAGTTTTTTCCCATTTGTTTACCTTTGTTTTTATTTCCATTACTCTAGGAGGTGGATCAAAAAAGATCTTGCTGTGATTTATGTCAAAGAGTGTTCTTCCTATGTCTTCCACAAAGAGTTTTATAGTGCCTGGTCTTACATTTAGGTCTCTAATCCATTTTGAGTTTATTTTTGTGTATGGTGTTAGGGAGTGTTCTAATTTCATTCTTTTACATGTAGCTGTCCAGTTTTCCCAGCACCACTTATTGAAGAGACTGTCTTTTCTCCATTGTATATCCTTGCCTCCTTTGTCATAGATTAGTTGACCATAGGAGCATGGGTTTATCTCTGGGTTTTCTATCCTGTTCCATTGATCTATATTTCTATTTTTGTGCCAGTACCATATTGTCTTGATTATTGTAGCTTTATAGTATGGTCTGAAGTCAGGGAGTCTGATTCCTCCAGCTCCGTTTCTCTTTCCCAAGATTGCTTTGGCTATTCGGGGTCTTTTGTGTCTCCATACAAATTTTAAGACTTTTTGCTCTAGCTCTGTAAAAAATGCCATTGGTAATTTGACAGGGATTGCATTGAATCTGTGGGTTGCATTGAATCTGTAGGTTGCTTTGGGTAGTATAGACATTTTCACAATGTTGATTCTTCCAATCCAAGAACATGGTATATCTCTCCATCTGTTGGTATCATCTTTAATTTCTTTCATCAGTGTCTTATAGTTTTCTGCATACAGGTCTTTTGTCTCCTTAGGTAGGTGTATTCCTAGGTATTTTATTCTTTTTGTTGCAATGGTAAATGGGAGTGTTTCTTTAATTTCTCGTTCAGATTTTTCATCATTAGTGTATAGGAATGCAAGAGATTTCTGTGAATTAATTTTGTATCCTGCAACTTTACCAGATTTACTGACTAGCTCTAGTAGTTTTCTGGTGGCATTTTTAGGATTCTCTATGTATAGTATCATGTCATGTGCAAACAGTGACAGTTTTACTTCTTCTTTTCCAATTTGTATTACTTTTATTTCTTTTTCTTCTCTGATTGCCATGGCTAGGACTTCCTAAACTATGTTGAATAACGGTGGTGAGAGTGGACATCCTTGTCTTGTTCCCGATCTTAGAGGAAATGCTTTCAGTTTTTCACCATTGAAAATGATGTTTGCTATGGGTTTGTCGTACATGGCCTTTATTATGTTGAAGTAGGTTCCCTCTATACCCACTTTCTGGAGAGCTTTTATCATAAAAGGGTGTTGAATTTTGTCAAAAGCTTTTTCTGCATCTCTTGAGATGATCATATGGTGTTTATTCTTCAGTTTGTTAATATGGTGTATCACATTGATTGATTTGCGTATACTGAAGAATCCTTGCATCTCTGGGATAAATCCCACTTGATCATGGTGTATGATCCTTTAATGTGTTGTTGGATTCTGTTTGCTAGTATTTTGTTGAGGATTTTTGCATCTATATTCATCAGAGATTGGTCTGTAATTTGCTTTTTTTGTAGTAACTTTGGTTTTGGTATCATGGTGATGGTGGCCTAACAGAATGAGTTTGGGAGTTCTCCTTGCTCTGCAATTTTTTGGAAGAGTTTGAGAAGGATGGGTGTTAGCTCTTCTCTAAATGTTTGATAGAATTCACCTGTGAAGCCATCTGGTCCTGGACTTTTGTTTGTTGGAAGATTTTTAGTCACAGTTTCAATTTTATTACTTGTGATTGGTCTATTCATATTTTCTATTTCTTCCTGGTTCAGTCTTGGAAGCTTATACCTTTCTAAGAATTTGTCATTTCTTCCAGGTTGTCCATTTTATTGGCATAGAGTTGCTTGTAGTAGTCTCTTAGGATGCTTTGTATTTCTGTGGTGTCTGTTGTACCTTCTCCTTTTTCATTTCTAATTTTATTGATTTGAGTCCTCTCCTTCTTTTTCTTGATGAGTCTGGCTAATGGTTTATCAATTCTGTTTATCTTCTCAAAGAACCAGCTTTCAGTTTTTTTGATCTTTACTATTGTTTTCTTTGTTTCTATTTCATTTTTTTCTGCTCTGATCTTTATGATTTCTTTCCTTCTGCTAACTTTGGGTTTTGCTTGTTCTTCTTTCTCTAGTTCCTTTAGGCGTAATGTTAGATTGTTTATGTGATATTTTTCTTGTTTCTTGAGGTCGGCTTGTATAGCTATAAAATTCCCTCTTAGAACTGCTTTTGCTGCATCCCATAGGTTTTGGATCGTCGTGTTTTCATTGTCATTTGTCTCTAGGTATTTTTTGATTTTCTCTTTGATTTCTTCAGTGATCTCTTGGTTATTTAGTAATGTATTGTTTAGCCTCCATCTGTTTGTGTTTTTTTTGTTTTTTTCCCTGTAATTGATTTCTAATCTCATAGCATTGTGGTCAGAAAAGATGCTTGATATGATTTCAATTTTCTTAAATTTACTGAGGCTTGATTTGTGACCCAAGGTGTGATGTATCCTGGAGAATGTTCCATGTGCACTTGAGAAGAAAGTGTAATCTGCTATTTTTGGATGGACTGTCCTATAAATATCAATTAAATCTCTCTGGTCTATTGTGTCATTTAAAGCTTGTGTTTCCTTATTAATTTTCTGTCTGGATGATCTGTCCATTGGTGTAAGTGAGATGTTAAAGTCCCCCACTATTATTGTGTTACTGTCGATTTCCTCTTTTAGAGCTGTTAGCAGTTGCCTTATGTATTGAGGTGCTCCTATGTTGGGTGCATATATATTTATAATTGTTATATCTTCTTCTTGGATTGATCCCTTGATCATTATGTAGTGTCTTTCCTTGTGTCTTGTAACATTCTTTATTTTAAAGTCTATTTTATCTGATATGAGTATTGCTACTCCAGCTTTCTTTTGATTTCCATTTGCATGGAATATCTTTTTCCATCCCCTCACTTTAGTCTGTATGTGTCCCTAGGTCTGAAGTGGGTCTCCTGTAGACAGCATATATATGGGTCTTGGTTTTGTATCCATTCAGCAAGCCTGTGTCTTTTGGTTGGAGCATTTAATCCATTCACATTTAAGGTAATTATCGATATGTATGTTCCTATGACCATTTTCCTAATTGTTTTGGGTTTGTTTTTGTAGGTCCTTTTGTTCTCTTGTGTTTCCCACTTAGAGAAGTTCCTTTAGCATTTGTTGTAGAGCTGGTTTGGTGGTGCTGAATTTTCTTATCTTTTGCTTGTCCGTAAAGCTTTTGATTTCTCCATCGAATCTGAATGATATCCTTGCTGGGTACAGTAATCTTGGTTGTAGGTTCTTCCCTTTCATCACTTTAAGTATATCATGCCACTCCCTTCTGGCTTGTATAGTTTCTGCTGAGAAATCAGCTGTTAACCTTATGGGAGTTCCCTTGTATGTTATTTGTCATTTTTCCCTTGCTGCTCTCAATAATTTTTCTTTGTCTTTAATTTTTGCCAATTTGATTACTATGTGTCTCAGCGTGTTTCTCCTTGGGTTTATTCTGTATGGGACTCTCTGCACTTCTCGGACTTGGGTGGTTACTTCCTTTCCCATGGTAGGGAAGTTTTCAACTATAATCTCTTCAAATATTTTCTCGGGTCACTTCTCTTTCTCTTCTCCTTCTGGGACCCCTATAATGTGAATGTTGTTGCATTTAATGTTGTCCCAGAGGTCTCTTAGGCTGTCTTCATTTCTTTTATTCTTTTTTCTTTATTCTGTTCTTCAGCAGTGAATTCCACCATTCTGTCTTCCAGGTCACTTATCCATCCTTCTGCCTCAGTTATTCTGCTATTGATTCCTTCTAGTGTATTTTTAATTTCAGTTACTGTATTGTTCATCTCTGTTTGTTTGTTCTTTAATTCTTCTAGATCTTTATTAAACATTTCTTGCATCTTCTTGATCTTTGTCTCCATTTATTTCTGAGGTCCTGGATCATCTTCACTATCATTATTCTGAATTCTTTTTGTGGAAGATTGCCTATCTCCATTTCACTTAGTTGTTTTTCTGGGGTTTTATATTGTTCCTTCACCTGGTACATAGCCCTCTGCCTTTTCATCTTGTCTATCATTCTGTGAATGTGGTTTTTCTTTCACAGGCTGAAGGATTGTAGTTCTTCTTGTTTCTGCTGTCTCCCTCTGGTGGATGAGGCTATCTAAGAGGCTTTGGGAAGTTTCCTGATGAGAGGGAATGTTGGTGGGTAGAGCTGGCTGTTGCTCTGGTGAGCAGTAAAACTTTAATCCGCTTGTCTGCTGATGGGGGGGGCTGGGTTCCCTCCCTGTTGGTTGTTTGCCCTGAGGCGACCCAATATTGGAGCCTACCCGGGTTCTTTGGTGGGGCTAATGGCGGACTCTGGGAGGGCTCACGCCAAGGAGTACTTCCCAGAACTTCTGCTGCCAGTGTCCTTGTCCCTTGGTGAGCCACAGCTGCCCCCCCCCTCTGCAGGAGACCCTCCAACACTAGCAGGTAGGTCTGGTTCAATCTCCTTTGGGGTCACTGCTCCTTCCCCTGGGTCCCGATGCGCACACTATTTTGCATGTGCCCTCCAAGAGTGGAGTCTCTGTTTACCCCAGTCCTGCCGAAGTCCTGCAATCAAATCCCAGTAGCCTTCAAAGTCTGATTCTCTAGGAATTCCTCCTCCCATTGCCAGACTCCCAGGTTGGGAAGCCTGACGTGTGGCTCAGAACCTTCACTCCAGTTGGTGCACTTCTGTGGTATAAGTGTTCTCCAGTTTGTGAGTCACCCACCCAGCAGTTATGGGATTTGATTTTATTGTGATAGCACACCTCCTACCATCTCACTGCGGCTTCTCCTCTGTCTTTGCATGTGGGATATCTTTTTTGGTGAGTTCCAGTGTCTTCCTGTCGATGATTGTTCAGCAGTTAGTTGTGATTCCGGTGTTCTCGAAAGAGGGAGTGAGAGCATGTCCTTCTACTCCGCCATCTTGAACCCATCTAACCATATAGTATTCTTCTTATGCACTGTCACGTTCTTATTATGGTTTTTCTCGTTAGAAAGTAGAAATGAGTGGAGTTTCTTGTACTGTCTTGTGGGGTACAGTAAAACGTAATGGAAAGCCATTAATCTAGAAAAACAATAGGAGGAAGCAGTTGAACTATAGTTTCAGACATTCTTTGACTATTTCTTAGAGCTAATAAATGAAGAAAAAATTGAGGTAAGTCAGAAACCAATAGTTTTTACACTGTTCTAAAATTTTGCCTTTAGAACAAATGAACTGATTGAATAAATAAACATTCATTAAGCGTTTATTTTGGACTGGTACTGTGCTGTGGGCTTTTTCCATTAATTCTCTCAAATGAGAGGTGCCAGGTTCAGCAAATAACCAGTTAAATATGAATTTCACCTAGACAACAAATAATTTTTTAGTGTAAATTTGTCCCATCCAATATTTGGTACATACATACACTAAAAAATTATTTGTTTATTTGAAATTCAAATTTAATAGGGTGTTCTATATTTTATCTGGCCACCTCATCCCAAGCAATCTTGTATTTTTATTAAGAAGAGCCAAAAAATTTAGTAAAACAGGGTTTGTCTTAAGTGCTGAGTAACATTGATTGGTATTTCCTGTCTGGAATGATCTGAGACTGTTAAGTCTGGGTTCAGTCAGAGAAAAAAAACGTCATGATCAATTGGTGATGTCTGCCATGGATAAGGAACAAGGATTTACTGATATAGATTATAAATTTTTGCTATCTCTTCCTTAGGGGCTAAAATAGAACCTCTATCTTGCAAAGTCCTGCTAGAAGTTATACATTGATTCAGCCACTCCCTAGTGTGAAATCTTAAAATCCTTTAGTGTCTTCCATTGCTCTTTGGATAAAGACCAAATCGAGTTCTTAACATGGTTTGTAAGGTGCTAGATCCTGCCAACTTCCTAGCATAGCCTTTTGCCATGTTCCCCCTCACTTTCTGTGTTCCAGCCTTCCTGGCTTTGGTCAGGTTCTTTAAGTAGGTTTTTACCTCTGCCTGGAAATCCCTTGCTCCTTGTCTTTACCCAAATGACTTTTGCCCATTCTTTAGATCCCAACTCAAACATCTGTCCTCAGGTAAACTTCCTGACATCCTGTAGAAGGTCAAGAACCATTTAATCGACTGCCAGGGTCCCGTGATCCAGGGACAGCTTCCCCAGGAGAACAAACGGCGTGCCTCAGGCTGGTGCAACGTCACACCAGCCTCTGCCACTGCAGGCTCACCCCACATTCTGTACCCCGCCCTCCCCCAAGCCTGAGTGATCCAGAGCCCCCTAATCAGCTGCTCCTTTAACCCCATCCTGTCTGGGCGGGAACAGACACCCTCAGGCGATTTACACGCAGAGGCGGGCAAAATCCAAAGCTGAACCCCAGGAGCTGTATGAAGAAAGAAGAGAAAGGAAAATTTCTCCCAGCAGCCTCAGGAGCAGCGGATTAAATCTCCACAATCAACTTGATGTACCCTGCATCTGTGGAATACCTGAATAGACAACTAATCATCCCAAAATTGAGGCAGTGGACTTCAAGAGTAACTGTAGACTTGGGGTTTGCTTTCTGCATGTAATTTGTTTCTGCCTTTATGTTTAACGTAGCTTAGTATTTAGAGTTTATTTATCACTGGTAGATTTGTTTATTGATTTGGTTGCTCCCTTCCATTTTGTTTTTTTATAGAGAGATATATACTTTTTTTTCCTTTTTCTCTTTTTGTGAGTGTGTATGTGTATGCTTCTTTGTGTGATTTTGTCTGTATAGCTTTGCTTTTACCGTTTGTCCTAGGGTTCTGTCTGTCCGTTTTTTTTTTTTTTTAATATAGTTTTTAGTGCTTGTTATCATTGGTTGATTTGTTTTTTGTTTGGTTGCTCTCTTCTTTCTTGCTTGCTTTTTTCTTTTATTACTTTTTAATTTTTTTGTTTTTAATAAATTTTTTAATTTTTTATTTTAATAACTTTATCTCTATTTATTTATTAATTTTCTTTCTTGCGTTCTTTTTTTCTCCCTTTTCTTCTGAGCTGTGTGCCTGACAGGGTCTTGGTGCTCCTATCGGGTGTCAGGCCTGTGTCTCTGAGTGGGAGAGCTGAGTTCAGGACATTGGTCCACCAGAAACTTCCCAGCTCCACGTAATATCAAACGGGGAAGGCTCTCCCAGAGATCTCCATCTCAATGCTAAGACCCAGCTCCACTCAACAACCAGCAAGCTCCAGTGCTGGACACCCTAGGCCAAACAACTAGCAAGACAGGACCACAACCACACCCATTAGCAGACAGGATGCCTAAAATCATAATAAGTTCACAGACGCCCCAAAACACACCACTGGACATGGTCCTGCCCACCAGAAAGACAAGATCCAGCCTCATCCACCAGAACACAGGCACCAGTCCGCTCCACCAGGACACCTACACAAACCACTGAACCAACCTTAGCCACTGGGGGCAGACCCCAAAAACAATGGGAACTATGAACCTGCAGCCTGCGAAATGGAGAGCCCAAACACAGTAACTTAAGCAAAATGAGAAGACAGAGAAATACACAGCAGATGAAGGAGGAAGGTAAAAACCCACCAGACCAAACAACTGAAGTAGAAATAGGCAGTCTACCTGAAAAAGAATTCAGAGTAATGATGGTAAAGATGATGCAAAATCTTGGAAATAGACTGGAGAAAATACAAGAAACATTTAACAAGGACCTAGAAGAACTAGAGAGCAAACAAACAATGATGAACAACACAATAAATGAAATTTAAAATTCTCTAGAAGGAATGAAGAGCAGAATAACTGAGGCAGAAGAATGGATACGTGACCTGGAAGATAAAATAGTGCAAATAACTACGGCAGAGCAGAATAAAGAAGAAAGAATGAAGAGAATTGAGGACAGTCTTAGAGGCCTCTGGGACAACATTAAACACACCAATATTCAAATTATAGGGGTCCCAGAAGACGAAGAGAAAAAGAAAGGGACTGAGAAAATGCCTTAAGAGATTATAGTTGAAAACATCACTAATATGGGAAAGAAAATAGTCAATCAAGTCCAGGAAGTGCAGAGTGTCCCATACAGGCTAAATGCAAGGAGAAACACAGCAAGACACATATTAATCAAACTATCAAAAATTAAATACAAAGAAAAAATATTAAAAGCAGCAAGGGAAAAACAACAAATAACATACAAGGGAATCCCCATAAGGTTAACAGCCGATCTTTCAGCAGAAACTCTGCAAGCCAGAAGGGAGTGGCATGATATATTTAAAGTCATGAAAGGGAAGAAACTACAACCAAGATTACTCTACCTGGCCAGGATCTCATTCAGATTCGACAGAGAAATCAAAAGCTTTACAGACCAGCAAAAGCTAAGAAAATTCAGAACCACAAAACCAGCTCTACAACAAATGCTAAAGGAACTTCTCGAAGTGGGAAACACAAGAGAACAAAAGGACCTGCAAAAACAAACCCATAACAAATAAGAAAATGGTAATAGGAACATAAATATTGATAACTACCTTAAACGTGAACAGATTAAATGTTCCAACCAAAAGACACAGGCTCGCTGAAAGGATAGAAAAACAAGACCCATATATATGCTGTCTACAAGGGACCCACTTCAGACCCAGGGACACATACAGACTAAAGTGAGGGGATGGAAAAAGATATTCCATGCAAATGGAAATCAAAAGAAAGCTGGAGTAGCAATACTCATATCAGATAAAATAGACTTTAAAATAAAGAATGTTACAAGACACAAGGAAGGACACTACATGATGATCAAGGGATCAATCCAAGAAAAAGATATAACAATTATAAATATATATGCACCCAACATAGGAGCACCTTAATACATAAGGCAACTGCTAACAGCTCTAAAAGAGGAAATCGACAGTAACACAATAATAGTGGGGGACTTTAACATCTCACTTACACCAATGGACAGATCATCCAGACAGAAAATTAATAAGGAAACACAAGCTTTAAATGACACAATAGACCAGAGAGATTTAATTGATATTTATAGGACAGTCCATCCAAAAATAGCAGATTACACTTTCTTCTCAAGTGCACATGGAACATTCTCCAGGATACATCACACCTTGGGTCACAAATCAAGCCTCAGTAAATTTAAGAAAATTGAAATCATATCAAGCATCTTTTCTGACCACAACGCTATGAGGTTAGAAATCAATTACAGGGAAAAAAACAAAAAAAACACAAACAGATGGAGGCTAAACAATACATTACTAAATAACCAAGAGATCACTGAAGAAATCAAAGAGGAAATTAAAAAATACCTAGAGACAAATGACAATGAAAACACTATGATCCAAAACCTGTGGGATGGGGCTTCCCTGGTGGTGCAGTGCTTGGGAGTCCGTCTGCTAATGCAGGGGACACGGGTTCGAGCCCTGGTCTGGGAAGATCCCATATGGCACAGAGCAACTGGGCCCATGCACCATGACTAAAGAGCCTGCACTCTAGAGCCCATGAGCCACAACTACTGATCCCACAAGCTGCAACTGCTGAAGCCCATACACCTGGAGCCCATGCTCTTCAACATGAGAAGCCACCACAATGAGAAGCCTGCACACCACAATGAAGAATAGCCCCCATTCACCACAACTAGAGAAAGCCTGTGTGCAGCAATGGAGACTGAACGCAGCCAAAAATAAATAAAATTCAAAGAAAAAAAAAAGCTTTCAAAACCGATGGGATGCAGCAAAAGCAGTTCTAAGAGGGAAGTTTATAGCTATACAAGCCGACTTCAAGAAACAAGAAAAATCTCAAATAAACAATCTAACCTTACACCTAAAGGAACTAGAGAAAGAAGAACAAACAAAACCCAGTTAGCAGAAGGAAAGAAATCATAAAGATCATAGCAGAAATAAATGAAATAGAAACAAAGAAAAAAATAGCAAAGATCAAAAAAACTGAAAGCTGGTTCTTTGAGAAGATAAACAGAACTGATAAACCATTAGCCAGACTCATCATGAAAAAGAGGGAGAGGACTCAAGTCAATAAAATTAGAAATGAAAAAGGAGAAGTTACAACGGACACCGCAGAAATACAAAGCATCCTAAGAGACTACTACAAGCAACTCTATGCCAATAAAATGGACAACCTGAAAGAAATGGACAAATTCTTAAAAAGGTATAACCTTCCAAGACTGAACCAGGAAGAAATAGAAAATAAGAACAGACCAATCACAAGTAATGAAATTGAAACTGTGATTAAAAATCTTCCAACAAACAAAAGTCCAGGACCAGATGGCTTCACAGGTGAATTCTATCAAACATTTAGAGAGGAGCTAACACACATCCTTCTCAAACTCTTCCAAAAAATTGCAGAGAAAAGAACACTTCCAAACTCATTCTATGAAGCCACGATCACCCTGATAGCAAAATCAGACAACAATACTACAAAAAAAGCAAATTACAGACCAATCTCTGATGAATATAGATGCAAAAATCCTCAACAAAATACTAGCAAACAGAATCCAACAACATATTAAAAGGATCATACACCATGATCAGGTGGGATTTATCCCAGGAACGCAAGGATTCTTCAATATACGCAAATCAGTCAATGTGATAAACCATATGAGGAAACTGAAGAATAAGCACCATATGATCATCTCAATCGATGCAGAAAATGCTTTTGACAAAATTCAACACCAATTTATGAAAAAATTCTCCAGAAAGTGGGCATAGAGGCAAACCACCTCAACATAATAAAGGCCGTATACAACAAACCCACAGCAAACATCATTCTCAATGGTGAAAAACTGAAAGCATTTCCTCTAAGATCAGGAAGAAGACAAAGATGTCCACTCTTGCCACTGTTATTCAGCATAGTTTTGGAAGTCCTAGTCATGGCAATCAGAGAAGAAAAAGAAATAAAATAATACAAATTGGAAAAGGAGTAGAACTGTCACTGTTAGCACATGACATGATACTATACATAGACAATCCTAAAGATGCTACCAGAAAACTACTAGAGCTAATCAATGAATTTGGTAAAGTTGCAAGATACAAAATTAATGCACAGAATCTCTTGCATTCCTATACACTAACAATGAAAGATCAGAAAGAGAAATTAAGGAAACCATCCCATTCACCATTGCAACAAAAACAATAAAATACCTAGGAATAAACCTACCTAAGGAGGTAAAAGACCTGTACTCAGAAAAATATAAGACACTGATGAAAGAAATCAAAGATGACACAAACAGATGGAGAGATATACCATGTTCTTGGATTGGAAGAATCAATATTGTGAAAATGTCTATACTACCCAAAGCAATCTATAGATTCAATGCAATCCCTATCAAATTACCAGTGGCATTTTTTACAGAACTAGAACAAAAAATCTTAAAATTTGTATGGAAACACAAAAGACTCTGAATAGCCAAAGCAGTCTTGAGGGAAAAAAATGCAGCTGGAGGAATCAGACTCCCTTACTTCAGATATAGTACAAAGCTACAGTAATCAAGATAATATGGTATTGGCACAAAAACAGAAATACAGATCAATGGAACAGGATAGAAAGCCCAGAGATAAACCCACGCACCTATGGTCATCTTATCTTTGATAAAGGAGGCAACAATATACAATGGAGGAAAGACAGACTCTTCAATAAGTGGTGCTGGGAAAAATGGACAGCTACATGTCAAAGAATGAAATTAGAACACTCCCTAACACCATACACGAAAATAAACTCAAAATGGATTAGAGACCTAAATGTAAGACCAGACACTATAAAACTCTTAGAGGAAAACATAGGAAGAAAACTCTTTGACATAAATCACAGCAAGATCTTTTTTGATCCACCTCCTAGAGTAATGGAAAAAAAACAAAAATAAACAAATGGGACCTAATGAAACTTAAAAGCTTCTGCAAAGAAAAGGTAACTACAAACAAGACCAAAAGACAACCCTCAGAATGGGAGAAAATATTTGCAAACGAATCAATGGACAAAGGATTAATCTCCAAAATATATAAACAGCTCATGCAGCTCAATATTAAAAAAACAAACAACCCAATCCAAAAATGGGCAGAAGACCTTAATAGACATTTCTCCAAAGAAGACATACAGATGGCCAAGAAGCACATGAAAAACTGCTCAGCATCACTAATTATTAGAGAAATGCAAATCAAAACTACAATGAGGTATCACCTCACACCAGTTAGAATGGGCATCATCAGAAAATCTACAAACAACAAATGCTGGAGAGGGTGTGGAGAAAAGGAACCCTCTTGCACTGTTGGTGGGAATGTAAATTGATATAGCCACTATGGAGAACAGTATGGAGGTTCCTTAGAAAACTAAAAATAGAATTACCATATGACCCAGCAGTCCCACTACTGGGCATATACCCAGAGAAAGCCATAATTCAAAAAGACACATGTACCCCAATGTTCATTGCAGCACTATTTACAATAGCCAGGTCATGGAAGCAACCTAAATGCCCACTGACAGACGAATGGATAAAGAAGAGGTGGTACATATATATAATGGAATATTACTCAGCCATAAAAAGGAATGAAATTGGGTCATTTGTAGAGACGTGCATGGATCTAGAGACTGTCATACCGAGTGAAGTAAGTCAGAAAGAGAAAAACAAATATCATATATTAACGCACATATGTGGAACCTAGAAAAATGGTACAGATGAACTGGTTTGCAGGGCAGAAATAGAGACACAGATGTAGAGAACAAACGTATGGACACCAAAGGGAGAAAGTTGCAGGGGGGTTGGTGATGGTGAGATGAATTGGGAGATTAGGATTGACATGTATACACTAATATGTATAAAATAGATAACTAATAAGAACCTGCTGTATAAAAAAAAATAAAAATTTAAAAAAAGAGAACCATTTAATGTAGACTCATAGAAACTATCACGTTTGTGAAAATTATTTGTGTCAATATTTAATATGTTTTTCCTCCTTGACTAGACTGTAGAATTCTTGAAGGCAGCGTCGGTCAGCATTTGTTTTATTCACCATTCTATCCACAGAATCCAGATTAGTGTCTGCCATATACTACCCTTCACATTATATATTTGTTGAATGAATAAATTTATTGGCTTAATGAGTTCTATATTATAAAAACTCTTAGTAGTTCATTTAAAAAACAAGCTAATTTTATTTATTTTTCTTTCTTAGGCCATAATTATAAATTCAGGTAGAATAGTAAAAATACAATAAATAAAATAAGCATTATTTCTCCCAATACAAATCAAAATAACTCTTTAAGTTGTACATTTGCCAAGGTACTTTTAAATGTTTCCTTAGGAAAAACACTTTGGTGAACAGTTGAATATAGTAGAAGGAGAGTTCTTCCTTTTTTTGTCATTATTAAACTATTAAAATTTTTGTTGAATACATTCTAACCATCAGCCTTTGTATATTTCCTTTTTTGTCATTATTAAACTATGAAAATTTTTGTTGAATACATTCTAACCATCATCCTTTGATAAACATGTTATTCGGTTTACCCATCTGTAATAGTTTATGATATGTCAGCTTGGTTAGGCTACAGTTCCCAGTGATTCCACCAAACACTAATCTAGGTGGTTCTGTGAAGGTATTTTGCAGATGTAATTAAATCCCTAACCAACTGACTTTACTTAAAGTCCAGAAATATCCAGGATGTCATACTATATAATATGGGTAGAACTGTTATGTATATTTTACAATAAAATTAAAAAAAAAATCAGGGCTGAGGCTTCTCCCAAAAGCAGAAGAAATTCTGTCTTTGGACAATACCTTCAGCCCTTGCTTATGAATTCCAGATGGCCCATGACCTTCCCTTCCTTACAGATTTCAGACTTGCTTAGCCAGCCTCCACATTCATGTAAGCCAATTCTTTGTAATAAATCCCTTTATATCTGTCTGTCTGTCTGCCTATCTATCTATCTATCTATCTACATCTCCTACTGGTTCTATTGATAATTCTTTGGTTGAACCCTGATATACCATACATCAGTCTACACAATCACAAAAGTCTTGACAATTCTTGTGTCCAGAACATTTAAAAAATAAATGGACACTGAAATGGATAGGATAGAGCTAAAAGCATTGCTGGTTGCAGAATTTTTATAGTCCAGGTCACTCCCTAGCTCTGCCTCACCCCAAACCAAGCAAAGTTACAAGAAATCACTTACTATAACTTTCAAGCTAAACCAATACAAACTAGTTTTTAAAATATCATAGGAATAACAATATGGAAAAATGTAGCTGCTAGCTCTAGAACTCATTACAAGAAAAGCTTTATCTTTGTTGTGAAGAGACTTTGATAAGCCACATTACAGTAAATATTAAGCCCTGAATGTAGATGGAACTTTTCTGTATGAGGGAAATGGAAAAACTCAGTTATACTGGAGGATATATTGGAAGAAGATGAATTGCATGGGGAAAGCAACAAGAAGGGAAGGCTAACTGTTGCATCCTCTGTGAGCAAACCCTGTATTCATCCCCTACCCCTTTCCCTGACTCTTTAATAAAGTTACTAAACTCAAGTTCAAGTGAAGTTTTTAAGAAGCCAAGGAGGGAGCTGGGCTTCATGCAGACTGATGTGGCAACATGGTGGCTCAGCAGAGGGAAGGGGAGGGGAGGGGAGGGCAGGGGAGAAAAAGAGAGAGAGAGAGAGCAGGGAGAGAGGGAGAGAATGCAGGAGGAAGTAAGCTTACTCCCTCGAACCCCCAAGCCCCGCCCCCACCACTACCAGCATCATCACCCCCAGCCACATGGGGAGGGCCATCAGTGCTCGCTGCGCCACAGAACTGTGGTTCTTGGGAAGCTTATCCAGCTCTCCTAGGCGGGAGTGAGAAGGGCATTGGTTAATATCTAGTTACCCAAGCATGATGTCATGTCTATAGTACTTAGGCATTTCCAGGAAGTTGAAAGTTTTACCTAATTGGCCTAGTGTTAAATTGTTAATAGGTCATTGTACATTCCCCAAGGCAGCAGCCAAATATCAAATTGGCTAATTAGCTATAAAATATTTCAAATATTGTTAAAATTCATAGCAGGTTCAGATTCAACAACTTCTGTCTTGATATGCTTAAAAAAATAAATATTTACAAGCCACTAAGTATATTGAAAATTTCCTACTTTGGTGTGAACGCTTCGAAACTCTTGCCTGTTAAGGTTTTCTGGTAAGTGTTTAACAAAAGAAGCAAGAAAGGGGTCTCCTCTCTTCTAATAGTTATGGCTACACTCACTGGAATTTCCCAAATGAGTTTTCACGTACCTGGTTCCCTTCCCGGCATTGTGTATGGTGGCTTGGAGACAAGGTAAAGACTGGCCAGAAATACATTGCTATCTGTGATTCCTGGCAGTGTTTTTTTCTGTGCTTGTGCAATCCAATTCAACTAATTTATGGTTCAGACTCTGTGTTATGTGATAGCAACAGAGATGATTAATATATATCTCCAGTGCTCTGTGAGTTCAACGTCTAAATAATTAAATGCCATTCTCATGATAGGAGTACAATAGAGGCAGAGAATAGTGGAGAGAGTGGTTGGCTCTTTCTGGGGTTGGTGGGAGGTCAGGGAAGGTTTCACGGAGGTAGCCTCATGCGATGACAGAATTTGAACTCAATAAATTAGAAATTTAAAAGTTAAGGTGCATTTTAAACAGTATTAAAAAGCTAGAGATGAGATGCACAAGGAAACCTTAAACTGGAGAATATTAATGGGCAACTAACTGCTACTTAGCTCAATAACATTCATGAGGAATTGGGAAAGAAAAAGGCAGCTCGAATAAACAAAAAATGGATTAAGTACCTTAGTGCTTTTGGTGGTTGATAATTAAAGAACTGCTATCGTGACAAGACATAGCACTGCAGACTCGACCTTAGGTCCTAGGGGCAGTTAGATGCCTTGAAAGTCAGCATTTTAAAGATGAGTAAGGATCTAGTATGCGTCCTTTTGAGACAGCTGCATTTCTTTGTTGCTCTAGTTGTGTTGTATCTAGTTCTAGTACCTTTGTTCCCAGCTGCATTGCTACCACCTTACACATAGCAGGTGGTCAATAAATAATGAGAGTAAGAGCCATCATTTTTTACGGAGTTAAGCTTTTTATGTGTCAGGACTGCTCTCTCTTGGTATTAACAAAGCTGAACGAGGAGTCACATAGAGAACTTACATTCCCAGAACTTATATTCAACATGCAAGTATACACTCTCCACGGGCAACTTCATTTGGTGTGATGGTTTTAGCTTCAAAGTAGTTAAAATAATCTTCAAATGCTTATGTCTTAAACTCTGTTTTTCAAAGATTTATGCAAGACCCACATGATGAAAATAAAATTAATTTCAATGATGACGGCAACACACATTAGGTGGGCTTTGCATGGAAGACTTTGTAGGATTTTTTACATAGCATCGAGTTTTCATGTAAAATGCAGAAATTATAACCATTTTAGTAGCCTACCAATATCCCTCCCTCTCTCCCTCTCTCTCTCTCTCTTTCTTTCTCAACATGTACAAAAAGTTAAATAACCTAATCATGTTAGAAACCTTGCAAACAAAGCACAAACATAACATGACATGGACATATAAAACACTTTCTACTATGACACTGACCCTGCAAAACAAAATAGCACCTTTTGAATGACAATAGCCGGTGAAAATGTGTTTAATAAAGTAGGTCAATTGAACACCTCAGGCCAACACCAATCTATCTACCAACCACCACCTCTTATAACTGCTTTCCTTAGCATCCTAGAACTGATAATCTAGAATTCCCATTTAAAAAAAATAGCTTAGTAGGAGTTTTTTTTTAAGCTTAAATACATTTCAAATTATGAGTTTAAAGGGATACTTGCTCTTCCTATAGAAACTCTAAGAAACAAAGTTCATGGAGTAGAAAAATATAAATTAATGGAAAGAAAAAAAAACAGAAAAAGATGGAGGGAGCTGGAAGGTTAAGTAACTTACCAAAAGCCCCACAACAGGAGAGTTATACAGGCAGGATTTAAACCCATGTCTGCCTGCTGAATGAGGGTGGTGGAAAAAAGCAAAGAATCTTTGAAAATCAGGCAACTTGACATCCCAGGAAGGTAGCAACATTAGTGTGAATCACTTCATTTCCTATGCCTTTCTCAAAACACTTATAAGAAACATCAAGCAAAAGAGTTACTTTTGCCTCTTTCTTTCCTTCTTCATTTTTTTCTTGCCCAATTTCTGGATAGGTACTTTTGGGAAAGAAATAGCTTTAAAATGAAGCTATATAACCACCATAAATGTAAATGCATTAAATGCTCCAACCAAAAGACATACACTGGCTGAATGGATACAAAAACAAGACCCATATATATGCTGTCTACAACAGACCCACTTCAGACCTAGGGACACATACAGACTGAAAGTGAGGGGATGGAAGAAGATATTCCATGCAAATGGAAATCAAAAGAAAGCTGGAGTAGCAGTTCTCATATCAGACAAAATAGACTTTAAAATAAAGTCTATTACAAGAGACAAAGAAGGACATTACATAATGCTCAAGGAATCAATCCAAGAAGAAGATATAACAATTGGAAATATTTATGCACCTAACATAGGAGCACCTCAATACATAAGACAAATGCTAACAGCCATAAAAGGGGAAATCAACAGTAACACAATCATAGTAGGGGACTTAAACACCCCACTTTCACCAATGGACAGATCATCTAAAATGAAAATAAATGAGGAAACACAAGCTTTAAATGATACATTAAACAAGATGGACTGAATTGATATTTATCAGACATTCCATCCAAAAACAACAGAATACACTTTCTTCTCAAGTGTTCATGTAACATTTCCAGGATAGATCATAACTTGGGTCACAAATCAAGCCTTGGTAAATTTAAGAAAACTGAAAACGTATCAAGTATCTTTTTTGACCACAACACTATGAGACTACATATCAATTACAAGAAAAAATCTGTAAAAAATACAAACACATGGAGGTTAAACAATATACTACTAAATAACAAAGAGATCACTGAAGAAATCAAAGAGGAAATCAAAAAATACCCGGAAACAAATGACAATGAAAACACGACGACCCAAAACCTATGGGATGCAGCAAAAGCAGTTCTAAGAGGGAAGTTTATAGCAATACAATCCTACCTCAAGAAACAAGAAACATTTCAAATAAACAACCCAAACTTACACCTACAACAATTAGAGAAAGAGGAACAAAAAATCCCCAAAGTTAGCAGAAGGAAAGAAATCATAAAGATCAGTTCAGAAATAAATGAAATAGAAACAAAGAAAAAAATAGCAAAGATCAATAAAACTAAAAGCTGGTTCTTTGACAAGATAAACAAAATTGATAAACCATTAGCCAGACTCATCAAGAAGAAATGGGAGAAGACTCAAATCAATAGAATTAGAAATGAAAAAGGAGAAGTGACACTGCAGAAATACAAAGGATCAATACAAGCAACTATATGCCAATAAAATGGACAACTTGGAAGAAATGGATAAATTCTTAGAAAAGCACAACCTTCTGAGACTGAAACAGGTAGAAATAGAAAATATAAACTGACCAATCACAAGCACTGAAATTGAAACTGTGATGAAAAATCTTCCAACAAACAAAAGCCCAGGACCAGATGGCTTCACAGTGAATTTTATCAAACATTTACAGAAGAGCTAAGACCTATCCTTCTCAAACTCTTCCCAAATATAGCAGAGGGAGGAACACTCCCAAACTCATGCTACAAGGCCAACATCACCCTGATACCAAAACCAGACAAAGATGTCACAAAAAAAGAAAACTACACGCCAATATCACTGATGAACTTAGATGCAAAAATCCTCAACAAAATACTAGCAAACAGAATCCAACATCACATTGAAAGGATCATACAGCATGATCAAGTGGGGTTTATCCCAGGAATGCATGGATTCTTCAATATACGCAAATCAATCAATGTGATACACCATATTAACAAATTGAAGGAGAAAAACCACATGATCCTCTCAATAGATGCAGAAAAAGCTTTTGACAAAATTCAACACCCATTTATGATACAAATCCTCCAGAAAGTAGGCACAGAGGGAACTTACCTCAACATAATAAAGGCCATACATGACAAACCCACAGCCAACATCATTCTCAATGGTGAAAAACTGAAACCATTTCTGCTAAGATCAGGAACAAGACAAGGTTGTCCAATGTCACCATTATTATTCAACATAGTTTTGGAAGTTTTAGCCACAGCAATCAGAGAAGAAAAAGAAATAAAAGGAATCCAAATCGGAAAAGAAGAAGTAAAGTTGTCACTGTTTGCAGATGACATAATACTATACATACAGAATCCTAAAGATGCTACCAGAAAACTACTAGAGCTAATCAATGAATTTGGTAAAGTAGCAGGATACAAAATTAATGCACAGAAATCTCTTGCATTCCTATACACTAATGATTAAAATTCTGAAAGAGAAATTAAGGAAACACTCCCATTTACCAATGCAACAAAAAGAATAAAATACATAGGAATACATCTACCTAAGGAGACAAAAGACCTGTATGCAGAAAACTATAAGACACTGATGAAAGAAATTAAAGATGATACAAGCAGATGGAGAGATATACCATGTTCTTGGATTGGAAGAATCAACATTGTGAAAATGACTATACTACCCAAAGCAATCTACAGATTGATGCAATCGAACTACCAATGGCATTTTTCACAAACGAGAACAAAAAATTTCTCAATTTGTATGGAAACACAAAAGACCCCGAATAGCCAAAGCAATCTGGTAAAGAAAAACAGGGCTGGAGGAATCAGGCTCCCTGACTTCAGACTATACTACAAAGCTACAATAATCAAGCCAGTGTGGTACTGGCACAAAAACAGAAATACAGATCAGTGAAATCGGATAGAAATCTCAAGAGATAAACCCACGCACATATGGTCATCTTATCTTTGATAAAGGAGGCAACAATATACAATGGAGGAAAGACAGCCTCTTCAATAAGTGGTGCTGGGAAAACTGGACAGCTACATGTCAAAGAATGAAATTAGAACACTCCCTAACACCACACACAAAAATAAACTCAAAATGGATTAAAGACCTAAATGTAAGGCCAGACATTATAAAACTCTTAGAGGAAAACATAGGCAGAACACTCTTTGACATAAATTACAGCAAGATCCTTTTTGACCCACCTCCTAGAGTAATGGAAATAAAAACAAAAATAAGCAAATGGGACCTAGTGAAACTTAAAAGCTTTTGCACAGCAAAGGAAACCATAAAGAAGATGAAAAGACAACCCTCAGAATGGGAGAAAATATTTGCAAATGAAGCAACTGACAAAGGATTAATCTCCAAAATTGACAAGCACCTCATGCAGCTCAATATCAAAAAAAAAACAACCCAGTCCAAAAATGGGCAGAAGATCTAAATAGACATTTCTCCAAAGAAGATATACAGATTGCCAACCAACACATGAAAGGATGCTCAACATCACTAATCATTAGAGAAATGCAAATCAAAACTACAGTGAGGTATCACCTCACACCAGTCACAATGGCCATCATCAAAAAATCTACAAACAATAAATGCTGGAGAGGGTGTGGAGAAAAGGGAACCCTCTTGCACTGTTGGTAGGAAATTAAATTGATACAGCCACTATGGAGAACAGTACGGAGTTTCCTTAAAAAACTAAAAATGGAACTACCGTATGACCCAGCAATCCCACTACTGGGAATATACCCTGAGAAAACCATAATTCAAAAGGAGTCATGTACCACAATGTTCATTGCAGCTCTGTTTACAATAGCCAGGACATGGAAGCAACCTAAGTGTCCACCGACAGATGAATGGATAAAGAAGATGTGGCATATATATACAATGGAATATTACTTAGCCATGAAAAGAAACGAAATTGAGTTATTTGTAGTGAGGTGGATGGACCTAGAGTCTGTCACACAGAGTGAAGTAAGTCAGAAAGAGAAAAACAAATACCGTACGCTAACACATATATATGGAATCTAAAAACAAAAACAACAAAAAAAATGGTTCTGAAGGACCTAGGGGCAGGAATAAAGACCCAGACGTAGAGAATGGACTTGAGGACACTGGGAGGGGGAAGGGTAAGCTGCACAAAGTGAGAGAGTGGCATGGACTTATATACACTACCAAATGTAAAATAGATAGCTAGTGGGAAGCAGCCGCATAGCACACGGAGATCAGCTCCCTGCTCTGTGACCACCTAGAGGGATGGGAAAGGGAGGGTGGGAGGGAGACGCAAGAGGGAGGAGATATGGGGATATATGTATTTGTATAGCTGATTCACTTTGTTATAAAGCAGAAACTAACACACCATTGTAAAGCAATTATACTCCAATAAAGATGTCAAAAAAAATTTCAAGAGATTAGCTCATTTATAGAATTGACATTTTCTTAAAAACAGTATTTGGGAGTCCTCACGATTTATAGGATTCAAGCTTTTATGTACTATGTGCATTTTTCCGTGTCCTACACTCTTGGAGGAAACCTCTCTGGCAGTGTTATATCCACTGTGTGGTCTCTTTTCCCATGTCTCCTGTGTTCACTAGACTGAAATATCTATTAATACTCATCTCTGTCTCCCAAGTTATAACTTTCTTAAATTTAGATTCCTTTTAGGACATATTTCCTCACTTTAAAAGAGGGGAGAATACTGTAATCTCATATACATTTCTGTGAGGAAAAGCTCATCATTCTAAACTAAATAACACGAAAGGAATAGAAAAGAGGTGTTATGTGGAATTGAAGAGAGATCTAAATCAAAAAAGCTTATCTCGGAGGAAACTGACAGGTTAGAACTTTAAAATACCCAAACATTACACATATCTGAGCAATAAAATTCTATTCACAGAAAGGCTCTGTCTCCTTGATCGCAATGACTAGAAATATTGAAGAGGTAATAAGGGCATAAATTGAGTTGCAAATGAACATAGGTAACCTGAGTTGGAAAGGTAAGATACTGACATAAAATTATGTAAAAACATGTCTCTGTTTGAGTTAAGGCAGATGATCATTAAGCGTTTCACGGGTACAAGAAGTAGACGAGAGAGGAACAAGGTACACAGTGGAATATGTTATTGGTACTTGCCGTTTTCTTGTCGACTCTCCTCTGAAAAGTAAGAGGAAGAAATAAACAATTCGTTCCAAATAAAAGCATAATGTCGGCAAGGAAGGAGAACAAAAATTGGGACCCCTTTCATAATATACTCTATGGTGCAACTTGACCCATATTTGTGAAAACTGGAACCATAACGTTCCAAAGGACATCTCACCAATCAGAGACAGTGTTGCTTTACATCCCTCCACCACTTCATGCAAAAGGAACTAAATTAGGAAATGAAAGTATAAGGGGAGGTAGGGCAGGAGTTCTTTTGGGATACACAATATCAATCATTCTTCTTTCATTGGGCCATCCTTTTTCACATTAAAATGCAAATGTACACACGTGCACAAGGCAGGTACTTAAAAAGTGACGAGGAAGCACACAGAGAAGGCACACATCTGTGCAAAACTGTATCGGTAGCAGTAGTCATATGAGACTTGCCATATTCATTAAAGTGGTATATTTCTAAATTCCATCCCCCAGAAACAAGAATATAATTGAAATTGTCACGAGAAGGGAGAATATTAAAGTTTGAATGATTATATTAGGTTTTCTTTGGAAGTTTGCAAGACAATAGTGCTTGTGTCCTTCATTTAATGTTTTCAATATTGAGAGATGTATTTCAACTTTCTTTAAGATATATAATTCTTCTAAAAAGATTTAATGGGATTTGTAGTTTGTTGTTTTGATAATTGTGTAAATAAAAATGCAAAAGAAAAAAAATGCAGTTATATAAAACATCAAAGGACGTTACGATAAGAAGAAACATGATGATCCACAGGCCAAAACATCAACTGACTTCACTGAAAACCTGTTAATACCCTGACCTTTACCCAAGAATGCTGGGCAAAACACTAGTCCTAAGGATGATGTGCATGCATGCTACACACACACACACACACACACACACACACACACACACACACACACGGGGTTCCATTAGGGAAGAAGTTTGGGAAACACTTTTGATTATAACACCTCCCACATTCCTCTTGGTAGTTCATTAACACTGAACCTTTGGAGATATTTGAATTTTAACTCAGGGTTTCCCAAACTTATTTGAGCATGGACCTTTCCACAACATACATATTCATTTTGTTTTTTGTGTGTTTTTTTGTTTTTGTCAGACAACCTATTAAATATTATGGAAACCACTGGTTTGTGGAACACCTTAGAAAGTACTGTTATAACCAGCATCTGATCATGTATATGGTGTGGTCTGAAGAACATAGAAAGGTCCCTCCTGACTCACTGTTATAAGGTCTAAAATATCAATAACTCTTAGAGGCTGTTGGACTTTTGAGGTCTTTATTAATAAACAAATATCCCAGGAATCAAAGCCAAGAGATAACAACTTGTTAGCACAGCCAATGATCAATGTGAATCCTAACTAGGTCCCTAATTGCTTAGATGCTATCCAATTTCCAGCGGAGAGAAGAGGCTGGCCAAGGTCAGGGGTGAACACACACTCTGCTGCTATTAGTACATCTAGTCAGTCTCTCCAAATTGTGGATTTCTTTGTCATAAATATTGCTTCAATATATTTTGTCCATTACTACCAACCTAGCCCAGACTTTTGTAACCCCAAGCCTGTCTCTTCCAGGCTCTCTTAATATTATCCATCATGCACATACCCACCAAACAGATCCCCCTCAAATGCCACATTTCTCCTCTGCTGAAGAATCTTGAACGATTCTCCACTGCCCATCAAGTAACTACTCTCACCCCAGCATTCAAAAGCAAACTTATCTATATTCCTCTGACTTTAATTTTCATTGCTCCCCTTCCCTTCACTGTATACAGCTTCTTAAAGTTTTCTCTATGAGTTCCAGGCTCTTCCTGTTTCCCTTTATTTTCTTTTCACATTCTCCTAACTTTCTTTCTCACTTCCTATCCAAACTCCACTTATCTTTCAAGTACTACTCCCCTCAAGAAGGCTTCTAGTAACTTCATCCAGCATGGCTCTCTCTCTTTCCTGTACCACAGAGTTGAGGGTGTTGTTAAATGCATTTAGCATTTGACTGTGTAATTCTATTTTGTTCTCCATTACAATTGTGTATGTTTTGTTCCCCTCTCACCACTCCTTGCTTCTAAACACAAGTCTCTTCAGAGAGCAAACCTTGTCATAACCTTAATTTGTACTCCCTACCACATTTATCATGCACTGAAACACAAGAAACACTTCCTCAATGATTGACTGGAATGAAAACAAAATGATAATTATAAATGGATATGATACAGTTATTAAAGCATGCTAGAGAGAAACTTCCCTTGATAATACTTAATTGGCATAAACTTTAAGATATTCTCTACTATAAGTAGCAAACTTACATGCCGTTATAGACTAGTCTATAATTCATCATTTCAGACCAACTTCCCCCAAACAAACTCAAAGACCTCTTTTCTCTCAGAAGGGATGGAAACAAAGAACCAAGCATGGCTCTTAGGTTTCATACCTCCAAAGTCCAGGGTTATGTGTATGTGCAGACAGACTCTAATTGCTTTGGATATGACCTCAATCAATCCAAAACCCCTTTGCACTGCTTTGACAGTCTCTGCATGGCTGCCATGAACTTTCAGACCATGCATAGTGTGACAAAAGAGGCCAGGTGCCTCCTAAAGCTGGTCAAAGAGGGCATGGCGAAGGTTCTCAACAAAGGCATCCATTGTGAATTTTGAATACAGAAAACCTCACTTGAAAATATAATTCTGACTCTGAAGGCTGTTTTTCATAGCCTCCTTGATGCATTTCATCCTGCAAATACTTTGAAGTGCAGCTGCTGTTTTTAACTTTTAATTTAAAAAACAAAACATAAAAACAGTTTAGCTCTTCCCACTTTTCCCCCTATTTATTTGAGGTCAGTGTTTTTGCACAAAATTGTGTAAGTGAATTTTGAGGATTGAACTGGAAAGACTTTTCAAAGAGAATTGTATGTAATGATGTTTTATTGTATTTTTTTAAGTCATTTAATTTGAAAGTTATTTAATTATCCCTGCCTCTTTATATTCATGCCCTTATGTAATCCCATTTTCTTGAGTGTGGGTGGGACCTATGACTTGCTTTTAACCAACAGACATGGCACAGGGATGGGATGTCACTTCCATGTTTATGTTACATAAGATTGTGACTTCTATCTTGCTAGCTAATTCTCTTTTGACTTTTCAGCTGGCATGCTCTGATGAAGCAAGTAGCCATTTTGGAGAGGCCCACGTGGCAAAGAACTGAGGGTGGCCTCCAGTCTACAGTAAGCTAGGAACTGAGGCCCTTATTCCACTGGAACAACCCTCCAGAAACAGAAGTTTGCTAACAAACACATGAGCTTGTTAGCAGGTCCTTCCCCAGCTGATTCCTCAGATGAGACCCAGCCTTGACCAACACCTTGATGACAGCCTGTGAGAGACCCTGATGCAGAGAACCCAGCTGTGCCCAGATTCCTGACACACCAAAGCTGTGAAATGATCAAAGGGTATTGTTTTAAGTCACCAAGTTTGTAGTAATTTGTATGCAGCAATGGATAATAAATATAGGATGTTAAAGAATATCTGTGTGATTCTTTCCATTGAAGATGTACCTGTCAAAAGAACCAAACTTGTGATTCAAATATTCAGTGTGGAATCTCACATCATGGAAGCTCATACTATCATGCTGGAGAGATTAAGAATGTCTTACATAATACCTGGTAGAAGCTTGAAAGTATAGACAGCTATCATTGAGCATTCACATTATAACTTCGTTTGAAACCTGGCCCCAGTGTTCAAAAACTAAAGTTTAGAAGAGGCTGGGAATTTGTTCACTTTAAAAGAGTCTATATCAGATGTCTCTGACAAAGGCCACACATTTTTAAAGGAGCTAACGTTACATAGTATAACACTAAGGTGAGCATTTCATGACTAAGTATATGAATTATATTTGATGTACGTTAATTGGTAAACATCTTCTAGCTAGATAGTCAATGGGAGAGAAAACTGAAGGGTTTGAAAAGCTAGGGAGTAGAGAATTGCTAATTAGAAAAAAAATTGTGGCTCTTTTTACAGGTTTACATCTCACACCACTACATGATTGGCTCTTTGTTATAGTTTGGTTCATTATTATTTAGCAGCTGGGAGAGCCCACAGACATTTTGAATCTTTCTCCTAAGAATTTATGATTTCTTTGGTGAAACAGTAGTTCCTGGACTTCTGGATTTCAAGAACCAGGAAAAAAAAAAAGGTAGTTGGATGAATAGATGGATTGAGTATTTTGCCATAGACAGTAAGCTTCATTTTGCCAAGTTAGTACATTAAAACAACAACAACAAACGTGTTGTCACCGTCATTTCATAAAGAAAGGACAATTCAACCTCAAGTAGTAAAGTCATAATCTCAAAATAAAACAGAACTTTAATTTCAATAAATCCACCTTTAAGAAAAATTCAGGGCTTCCCTGGTGGCTCAGTGGATAAAAATCTGCCTGCCAATGCAGGAGACACAGGTTCGATCCCTGGTCTTGGAAGATCCCACATGCCACGGAGCAACTAAGCCCGTGTGCCACAACTACTGAGCCTGTGCTGTAGAGCCCGTGAGCCACAACTACTGAGCCTGCGTGCCACAACTACTGAAGTCCACGTGCCTAGAGCCTGTGCTCCACAACAAGAGAAGCCACCACAATGAGAAGCCCGCGCACTGCAACGAAGAGTAGCCCCCACTCTCCACAACTAGAGAAAGCCTGCGCACAGCAATGAAGACCCAACGCAACCAAAAATAAATTCAAAAAAAAAAGAAAAAAAGAAAAATTCACCACATTGTCCATATTTTTCTCTTTTCCTGGTAGTTCATCACAGCATTTAGGAGCCCTGGGCTAAAGGAATATCCTAAGAGAGCAGGAGCTAAGAGACTTTTGACCTAAGACTACCTGGAACGCCTCTAAGGAGGTTCAACTTGTTTAGGAAATTCAAGGTGAACTTCTTTTTGTAAGGTGTAAGTGACAATAGCTGATGATTACTGAGAAGTTTACCAAAGGATATGTGTTTCTTTCAGTCTTGAAGTACATATTCAGACCTTTTAAAATGCAGTGATTATCAGGCTCAGATATTTTAACAAAATTCTTCCCCATTCCCCCATAGGACAGACATGGTTAGGCAGAAATGTTACTCTGATCATTGTCTCAGTTACCTCCTCTTCTGGGAGGCCAGGTTTCTGGGACCCGGAAGTGACAATCCCGCCACCACTGCGTCCAGGCAGCAGCCATCTTGAATCAAGGTATGGAAGCTCAAGGAAATAACCTCCGGAGGCTTCCAAACCCAAGCCTAAAATGTCAAGTGATGGCAAGCATCACATCCACATTTTACACCCCTCCTTAAGGAACAAAACTAAGTCCCCACAGGACCTACAGGTCCCCAGAGATCAACAGACTCTTTGGTTCACTCTGACAGCAGAAGCGCGTCATGGCTGGATAGGTATCAGCCTCTGATCTCCAAATACATCAGTCGGTGAACGTGCAGCAGACTGCTCAGCCACTGATGCTCACAGGGCTTTGGAATGTATCACAGGACTTAATTGGAAAGCGCGTGATCATCGCACGGATTGAGTTCCTTTCTCTTTCTTTGGAGGTGACCTCTCGTGGTGCCTATTCGCTCTGGCAGACACCTTGGGGAGCCGCCGCTGAGGGAAGCACACAGGCATCTGTTGTGGAGAAGAGCAGTACCTGAGACGGGTATCAGGGCCAGCATGAAGCTGATTGGCACACGTTAAAATGCAACATCATAGTGTATTTGTCGCAGTGGCCCTCTCCTGCAGTTGGCTCGTGAGGAATAATGATGGCTTACTGACAGAAGCAGGGACTCGGCCGCTTGATAACATTGTCGTGCTGAGGGTTTGAAGAGCCCCACCGTCACTTGCATTTGGCTGGGGACAGCGGCCATTCACTCTTTCAGGCAGGGTGCTGACAACAGACCCACTGCCACGCACAACGCTGGCCATTCTGAAAGGCTTAAGTAAAGCATTCTCTGCCATAATTTCCATTGTGGTTCCTCCCCACTGTTTATATAATACGGCCAGGAGTGGGACCGTAAACTATCATTACATTCAGGAGCGAACAACAAACGCGGGAGCTGAGTCTTCCAGAGAGAGGATTACCAAGCTTCCTACAGAGGCAGGCACGCCACAGCACACACAGCCACCTGCCTTATTAAAGCAGCCCTTTCCTGGGAAAAGAACATTGCCCGGGAAATAACGCATTAATTTGGCATTTCCTTAGGTCTCACTCAGCACGCCGTGTGCTTCCCTAAGCATGAAAACAGCACATCTTCACAGAAACGTTTCTAACATGATGTGCCTCCTCATAGAAAAGATCAATTTGAATAGATTCAATCCCCAAGAGGGCAATTCAATAAGAAAAGTTTTCAACTCAAGTCAAGACAGATTGTCCAACTAGTTTTCAAGCCCAGCATAGACCATTATCTTCGTCCATATTTCAGCTTATCAACCTCCTCTCGCTCCCTCTCTCACTACGTATATACATGCACATACACGCATTTATTTGTAGCTCTTGGTACACAGAGAACAAAGCTCTTGCTATGTCAGCATAAAGGCCACTGCTGTTCAAGTGAGGGGAAAAAAAAGTGTGCTCCAATATAGGGAATGGAAACGTAAAGTTATTGAATGTGACTTTTGCCTGAGAGACTATATTTGGGTTGTTGAAAGTTAGAATAAGAGAGATGAAATAGTATTATAAAACTGGGGGTTGGGGGAGGATTGAGAAAGAAAGAGAGAGATTGGTTGAGTAAAACGCTAGCTGGTGGGTTCAGTGTTGAAAACACAGATCAGAGAGGTGAAAGGCCATACTTAGTGCAGAACAGCCAAAATGGAATTAGACTTTAAAAGTACAATTAGCAGATTGAGGGCCAGAAGCCATGCATTGCAACAGGAAGTGGTAATTCTAAATGGCTAAGGAGAGGATGGAAATCCAGAAGTCAGTGCTGCTGAGAAGGGAGGCTGGAACGCCCCGAAGCACGTACAAGAGGACAAAACACACGACCCGCCAACACTAGGATTCATTGAGTGAAAAATCCAACAGCTATGGTTTTTTTCTTTTTCTTTCATTCATAGGTCAAGTGTTGTTGCAACTGAATTTCCCAGACTAGCTCTTGCCTGGTTTTTACCACGGAGACCTAGCTGCTGGGAAAGCAGAAAGCTAAAAATCCTCTAAGACCTGATTCCAATATTCTCTGCATTTTCTGAGCCAATAACTTATGATACCGTAGATACAGGACTTATTATTGCCATCCTCCATCTCCTCATAGGTGCCTGAGAACAACCTGTCCCAAGTAACTTTAATACTTACAAAATCAGGAACCATGCTGGTTAAGTTAGCTCGATAGGTAAGAGCCCCATACTAAGAAGCAAAGAGTATAAAGTAGTGGTTTCCAAACATGGCTGCCCATTAGAATCACCTGGACAGCTTGTTAAAACTCCCCATTCCAGTGATGCAGATCAAAGGACACGAATTTTCAGTTATCTTGATCTTGGTAACCATTTTATGACATCTATGTATATCAAATCATCACATTTAAAATTTTAAATATATACAATTACATTTGTCAACTATTCCTCAATAAAGTTTTAAAATAAAGTTTTAAAACAGAAAAAGAAAAAGGAAAACCAACAGCACACATGCATACAAAATACCCCATTCCAAGGCTCTATCCTAGACCAATTAAATGAAAATTTCTGGGGTGAGACAGAAGCATTCTTTTTTTTTTTTTTTAAGTTTGAGAACCACTGGTATTGAGAAATCCCTGTGGCCTCAACAACTTTGATCAGCTCCACACTCCTGGATGGCACTCTCAACCCCATCCTGTCCAAGCCCTCAAATGTTGGCCAGTAAACCTTAGAAATCTCCAAAGTAAACGTGGACAGCCCAGCACCAATCCTTCTCCTCACCCAGCAGAGGCACTCTTAGGTACCAACAGAGTCAAAAGCTTGATGATAAAGGCCAACAGAGGTGGTTTCAGAAAGCAAGCAGCAGATTCAAGTTTGCAAAAGAAATTTCACCCATGAAATAAATGTGAGCTTTTATGTCCTTCCACCTAACCTCTTGTATAATATATATCCTCTAAACACTATTGCAGGTATCATTTCAGGGCCAAAAGTGGGGAGGTTTCTACTCAATTTTGTGGGCTGACAAACAGTAACTGGACCACTACTAATGCTTTTCTGACCTTTGGGATTTTTGCTGTATGTTGAACAGTCTTCCTTAGTGAGAAGTAACCCACTAACATTCAAGGTTTGCTCTGATCCCACAGGCTTCTTCTTTATTCTTAGGGACTCAAATCAGAAAGCAATTCCAAAAGTTCCCTGCTTGATTTTTTTTTTTTTTTGTATCAATTGAAGCCATAAAGGCTGAGGGAGCTCTTCCTTAATCCAAACACACAAAATGATACTAGATATATAATGCTTTCTATATTGTCATATATTTGCTACATCATGCACTACAAAACCCTTTCCTACAGTAAATTTTTATGCCTCCATTCTTTATGAGGATGATTTTGTTAGTCCTGACTTTAAAACTTACATCTGAGTCAAAATCCCACCACCTCCTAAAACTCTTTAACATATTTCCCTCTACACCATTCTCCTTATTTCTTAATTCTTGTAATTCTCCTGAATTATTCTGACATTTGTGCTATTATGTCTATTTTTAAAAACTTGCAATGGCTCCCCAATGCCCACTGAATGAAGTTCAAGCTCCACAGGCTGCCTTTCAAAATATTCCATAATCTGATTCCAACCTTAATTCCTAGTGTTTTAGTTAACTGATCTCTTACTGTCCCTGGAACATGCTGTGCATGGGCCCATCAATGCACTGTGCCAGTGCAATTCCCTTCACAGTGAGGGTCATCTCCCCACTTCTCTACACTAGACTCGTTGAGTAAAAGGGTTTTCTTGCTTGATCCCAGGTCATGAATCCTTAACCTGCAGTCTATCCACCCCCTGGGGTCCTTAAATGGATTTGTAAGGTGTGCATACCTCTTGAAATTATTGTGCACGCACACAGTAGGCTGGACCTTTGGTGGCCTGTACTAAACTTTGCCTCCCAGTATTCATGTGTGTGTGTATTTTCCTCCCGTGAACTTGGGCAAGCTCTGTGATCTACTTTAATAGAATTTGCAGGAAGTGTCTCTGTGCCAGTTTTGAGATCTAGCCTTAAGATTTCAACCTTTGAGGAAAGCCAGCTGCCATGTAAAAATCCCGGCGACTCTGAGACCACCAGACTGTTGGAAGTCCAAGCAGCCACATGGAGATGCCCATAAGGAAGACACCTGAAGGCGATGGCCAAAAGCTAGCAGCTGCCACCAACTTCCAGCCATGGGAGTGAGGCCTTTTTGGAATTTCCAGCTGCCCTAGTGTCCCAGCTGACACCAGATGAAGCAGAAGAATCACCTGCCAATGAACAGGAGCATGAGAAATTTTTAAAAACAAAAACTGTTGTTTGGGGGTGGTTTCTTCCACAGTAGTAGACTGTAAAACAGAAGATATGCGGATGTTCCTGAGTGCAGACTTTTCTGGGAAAAGGGTTCAGATTCTCAAAGGAATTAGTGACACAAGACAAGTTAAGTATCTTTATATGAGGAGATCCCTGTAAAGCATTTAAAATAGCACCAGCCGTATGGTAAGCACTCAGTAAGCCTTTAGCTATTATTATTATTATGTAGCCAACAGTCCACTCTAAATATTTCAAGGAAGAATTTCAGGAAGGCAAGTCATCGCTATGGTTGAGAGAGAAGCCAAAATTATAATAAAAAAAGAAACAAAGACAAAAATCTGTGCATTAAATCTGATGGGTGAGTAGAAAATAGGATAAACAGCCCTGAATCAGGAAACTCAGAAATAGGGTGGGCAAAGTTTGAGAAGATCATATGGGAAAATTCAAGGTTTAGCTTGAACAGAAAGTGTGCACTAAGAATCCCCCTTTTCCCACTCTATACGAAGTACTTCACGACATCCTGGACTGCCCTGATCAGTTTGGAGTAAAGGCCCTAGGATGGAAGAATGGGTGCAGATCAGGCTGACTTTTGGATGGAGAGGAGGTAAGTTGCAGGAGTGCATGCCCAACAGCCCCTACATTTTCAGTGAGGCAGGAACTCATTCTCTCTGAGTGACCAGGGATGGGAAGGGTACTGAGAAGACTGGTGAAGGTTCCAAATGTCCATTGTAGGAACAGGAAGAGCTGCCAGCCAGAGATGAGTGAAATGATGGCCAGGTAGCATGGAGGGCTCAACTATAGCTGCAGGGCTTAGAATGAAATGTAGATCACTGCTCATAAACAGACATCTCACCAGAATTCTTCTTTGATTGCAAAAATGATACACAGGCAGTAATCTGTGTCTGGAGATGATGGGTGGAAGCAGGATGGCCATTTGCCAGCACTGCTGTCAGGAGGATTTGGGCACTGGGTTCGAGAGCAACCCACATGACTGTCAAAGTCCCTCCTTGCCCAAGGACTTCCTAGCATTTGCTGGCTTCTTGACCTTGGACAGATTACTTAGCCATTCTGTGCTTCAGTCTCCTCATTTGGAGACTCAGAATGACCGTTTTGAGATTATATAAAAATCATGCAGGGAAAAAAAACAGAGCTGGAGGAATCAGACTCCCTGACTTCAGGCTATACTACAAGCTACAGTAATCAAAACAATATGGTACTGGCACAAAAATAGAAATATAGATCAATGGAACAGGATAGGAAGCCCAGAGATAAACCCACGCACCTATGGTCCACTAATCTATGACAAATGAGGCAAGGATATACAATGGAGAAAAGACAGTCTCTTCAATAAGTGGTGCTGGGAAAACTGGACAGCTACATGTAAAAGAATGAAATTAGAACACACCCTAACACCATACACAAAAATAAACTCAAAATGGATTAGAGACCTAAATGTAAGACCAGACACTATAAAACTCTTAGAGGAAAACATAGGAAGAACACTCTTTGACATAAATCACAGCAAGACCTTTTTTGATCCACCTCCTAGAGTAATGGAAATAAAAACAAAAATAAACAAATGGGACCTAATGAAACGTAAAAGCTTTTGCAAAGCAAAGGAAACTACAAACAAGACCAAAAGACAACCCTCAGAATGGGAGAAAATATTTGCAAACGAATCAATGGACAAAGGATTAATCTCCAAAATATATAAACAGCTCATACAGCTCAATATTAAAGAAACAAACAACCCAATCCAAAAATGGGCAGAAGACCTAAATAGACATTTCTCCAAAGAAGACATACAGATGGCCAAGAAGCACATGAAAAGCTGCTCAACATCACTAATTATTAGAGAAATGCAAATCAAAACTACAATGAGGTATCACCTCACACCAGTTAGAATGGGCATCATCAGAAAATCTACAAACAACAAATGCTGGAGAGGGTGTGGAGAAAAGGGAACCCTCTTGCACTGTTGGTGGGAATGTAAATTGATCTAGCCACTATGGAGGACAGTATGGAGGTTCCTTAAAAAACTAAAAATAGAATTACCATATGATCCAGCAATCCCACTACTGGGCATATACCCAGAGAAAGCCATAATTCAAAAAGACACATGCACCCCAATGTTCATTGCAGCACTATTTACAATAGCCAGGTCATGGAAGCAACCTAAATGCCCACTGACAGAAGAATGGATAAAGAAGATGTTGTACATATATACAATGGAATATTACTCAGCCATAAAAAGGAATGAAATTGGGTCATTTGTAGAGACGTGGACGGATCTAGAGACTGTCATACAGAGTGAAGTAAGTCAGAAAGAGAAAAACAAATATCGTATATTAACGCATGCACGTGGAACCTAGAAAAATGGTACAGATGAACCGGTTTGCAGGGCAGAAATAGAGACACAGATGTAGAGAACAAATATATGGACACCAAGGGGGGAAAGTGGTGGTGGGGGGGGGTGGTGGGATGAATTGGGAGATTGGGATTGATATGTATATACTAATATGTATAAAATAGATAACTAATAAGAACTTGCTTATAAAAAAATAAATAAAATAAAATTCAAAAACAATCATGCATTTAAAGGACTTGTTACAATGTTAGCCATTATTATTATTATTATTATTCCACAAACCAAATGTAGTAGTGTTTTTTCCTTTTTGAGACTCAAGTCCCATTCTTTGGAATGTCCTGTGAATTTTATACCTCTCTGTTATTATGCACACCCAAAGACTGTTCCTTTAAAATGTAAATGCACATCTCTATGCTTACATATTCATACAGTAGTTTCCACAGATACCATCATCCAAAGCTACTGGAATCTGTTGTCAAAAGTTCTGTCCGGCTTTACACATTCATTCTCGTACTTCTCATCCACACCAATAAAAAGCTGAATTCTAGTGTTGATTTCTCCAGTCAGTCAATGATGTTTCCCTTTCCTTTGGGGATAAAGTGATCACATACACACACACACCACACACCTTGTAGAGCTTAAATAAGAGAATTCATATAGTGGAAGAGTCAATGAATATAAAATCTCACCAGGCAAGTTGTGATGGTTCATTTTATGTGTCAATGTGGCTGAGCTACAGAGCCCAGCTATTTGGTACAACAGTATTCTGGATGGTTCTGGAGGGGATTCGTGGATGAGGTTTACATTTAAGTTCATAGACTTTGAGTAAAGCACATTGCCCTCCTAATGTTATGTGCCTCATCCAATCAACTGAAGGAATTAAAATAACAAACGACTGAACTCCTCTGAGCAAGAGGGGATTTGGCCAGCTGATGGCCTTCAGATTTCCTCTGAACATTTCCTCTGTAACATTAGCTCTTCTGTGTCTCCACCCTGCCAGCCCGTCCTGCAGACTTTGGACTTGATGGTCTCCATAATCACCTGAGCCAGTTCGTTAAAATAAATCTCTCCATATATATATACACACACATCCCATTGGTTCTGTTTCTCTGGAAAACCCTGACTAGTACACTAGTTATTTCTGATGTTCTCCTGATGGGCCACTTGAGGGCCTAAGATGATTGAAGCTTATTTAATGGAGACCTAACAGGTAACAATATATAGCATACTCTTGACCCCAAATTCTTTTTTGACTGTGAATTTACGGAAATATGGAAACATTTCCTCAGGAAAGCATCTGGAGATTAAGAAAGGCATTAAGTCAAACTTGATGCCCTTTGGGTTTGTGAATTTTAATCTTCTACGGCAGCACCATTCTGCCTATCAGTTTGTGGAATGCTTTACCTCTAGAACGACAGTCTCAGGTTCTTGTAATATCTACATTTTACTCAAGGCTTTTAGCAAAATCTGCCATCTCAGAGATAATATTCTTTCCACGTCACCCATATCTGAGGGCCTCTAGGTTCCATGCTAGCTAGCACTTCTCCTATATTTCAGGCAATACAACTCTCTGTATTATTTGTCAGAAAGACTCTGTCATACATATTCAGGAAACATTTGACTGGGAGACAAATGCAGTGAACATTATGCTGTAAGTAGAAGTGGCTCCTATCCATTCTTTCTGTCCCATTTCAGATAATAATGACTATCTGTCTATCCTTTAAATGAGTATTTCTGGACCGCAGAAACATTTTTTAAAAATCACTAAATACCAAACTTATTATTCATCTAATTTTAATTTCCCATCTTGCCTTGGTTTAATGACAGATTTCTTTCTCACTGTATTTGTTCATTATTTTCCACTTTCTTCTGCTCTTCCGTATTTGCTGTTATTGTTCTTTGTGGGTTTCTGTTTTGTTGCTCTTACCTTCTCCTTCCTTTTCTTAGACCTTTTTTCAGCTGAACTACAAAGAGCATTCCACTGTGTTTTAACTCAGCTTTTGCCCACTGAAGCTCTTTTCCCTAGTTGTAAAAATATCACCTCCCCAAATTTATACTCCCCCCAGTAATTTTATTCCCCATCCATTATACAACGGTTGCTTATTATCTCCTTTCTTCATAACCTTTTTCTTAGTAGTTGAGAAAATTAGGAAAAGTCAGCTAAACAATGATCATTTCTGGCTGTTCATTATCATTCCTCATAATTATTAACCACAGGAGATGTGAATACCAAGTAATATGATCCATTTCTAGTTGTAGGAGCTCCAAGTCTAACTTCTCTGCCTTCAGCTTGTTCACCTGCAAAGGGAGTTTTATAACAATGATAATACGTGCCTTGGAGGACGAGTGTTAGGATTACATAAGATTAGCATATTAAAGCATGTTATAGACTATGAAAGTGTTAATACGAAGTTAGTATCTAGTCATCCAGGTGTGTATTCACCCAGAGACTTCCTGGGTGAATACAGCAAGATTAAAAATTAAATTAAAAACTCTGCCATAACAAGTAAATAAAGAAACTAAACAGCACACAATTAACAAACTTAGTCTCAATTGTGCTACATTCTTTCTGTCACCTAGAAACTAATTAGTACGACATAATCACATACTTCCTGCCCAGTAAACATACAAGTCCCAGAGGAACAAATGATTTGTATCATGAATCACTGGCCACTGCTTACTGGTAATTATCATATAAATGAGGTTCTTCAAGTTGACCTCTGATTCCCTAGTTCTTTTCTGAGACAGCAAAGATGCACCAGTTATGCAAAAACTTGATAAAATTTAAATTACTTTTCTATTTTCTAGCCTCGCCTTCTGGATATTCTTTTGAAAAAAAAGATCACCACCCCTACAAAAAGCCCATCAAAACAGGTTCTAAAATACTAAAATATTAGTGCACAGTGGTATGTTTCGAAATGGCTTCCACAATTAAAAAAGAAAATTCAAGAAAATTTGTAACAAAGCTCCAAGAGTAAACATTCACCTTGGCTGTATGGAAGAGACTGTGTTCAAACTTTTCTGGATGAGCCAACAAGTCAAAGTGAGAGGAAGACACCCAGCTCTGTCCCTGATTAGCTATAAGAATTTTGTCAGTCACCCGACTTATCTCACCCATGGTTTCTTCCTTTGTACAATTAAGCAACTAGGTTTTAGGGTTCCTTCCTGCCTTAACATTTCTTGATTATGCATCTTGAAGAAAGAAATATACACGTCACATACCTTAAATATCATTTAAAACAGCTGTTCTCAACATGAGCTGCACTTCGGACTCACCTTGGGAGCTTTAAAAAATACTGACGCTGGGGCTCCCCCCGCAGAGAGTGGGAATTAATTGGTCTGGGTGCAGCCTGGCCACAAAGGATTGCAAAAGCTCTAATGTGCAGCCAAGATCAAGAAGCACTTATTAATTACTACATCCTTTTTGGATGTGGGTAGTTTCCTTTCTTTCCTTTCCTCATCTGAAGAAGCTAAATTATCTCTCTGAGGCTGCCTTGTCATTAAAACATAGAGACCTGACCTACGCTGCATGATTGCAGAGGCAGCAGCGAAGATTCCTGGCAGGGCACTGGCTCCCAGGATGGATACAACAAAGACTCATTTATTTCCTTCCTCTTACTTCCCAGGCCCCCAAGACCTCCAAAGACTGGACCACTCTCCACCACTTATCAAATATTGGTGTACCACTACAAGAACTCAAATAAATGTTCTGAAGTAGAATTTTCCAAACTATTCCATCAACTCAAATGAAAACATGCTGAAGGCAGAGACCCCATCACCATTATTTCCCCAATACTTAGAACAAATATTTATTCAATGGAGAGATAAACTGGTCAATGTTTCTATAGGCCTTTGGTCTCTGTCCCTCACACCACCCCCAACACACACACACACACACACACACACACACACACACACACACACACCACACGTGCTTCACCATCTTTCCTTAACTCTGCTTTTCACTGATGTAAAGGATCTGAGCCTCATGGACCACGTCTTTTTCTTTCCCCTCATTATGGTCTCTCTACTACTTATCACTGGAGATACCAGCCTATAGATAGCATCGTATAGATAATGTCATATAGGAAGTCTCAATAAAATACTGGTTGGATGCATGAATAAGTGGACCCAGACTTCCTCATACATGAGTTTGGAATATTATTACAGAAATATTAAGAAATGATAGAATTAGAGAAAACATACCTAAAAACCTGACTTTGTGGGTGTGCAAAGCCACCTGAGGTGTGCTTTTGTAGCCCTAGTGAGAGCCTCCATCCAGTGACAGGAGGGCCCCCAAAATCAACAAAAAGATGAAGGTGAAATTTTTTATCACACTGAGCCTCCACCAGAGGAGTCTCTGCTCATAGCATTTGCCAGCCCAGTCCTTGATTTCAGAGATCATAATGTGACAGACACGCCGGGCCAGAAATAGAAGAGGAGAACAATATTCTATCAGCCAATGTTCTTAGTCAATCAGAATAATTCCTGTGTTTTCTCTTTCAAGAGGAGAATGTGGAATGGAGGACGGTTAAAGGCTGAAGTTATCAGTGAACAAGGAAAAAAAGACAAATTTCTAATGTTCCAGTCTTTCCACCCATCAGCTCCAATAATAACAGTGCCTACTTCATCATTTTGTTCATACAGTCAAATATTCACTGAGGATTTTGACCAGGAGTCTTCAACTACCCTCCTGATTGCTGAACAAATCGGGCTGTCTTTGGCATTTTGTTCCTTTGCTCATTGATGACTTGAGAAACAAGTAGGTTATGAAATACTTAACAGTGGGTAAGATCATTGAACTGTCTGGCATGCCACTCTTATGTGCCTTTATAAATCAATTCAGCACAAAATAGTGTTTATCCTGACTAATCATATCTGAAAATTACAGACTGAATAATCACTTGTGATTATAGAAACTTTAAGGGGGCCATCTTCATGCCACTCTGCATGGGCCATTTTCTAAACCCAGCATGTTCACAAGTCTAGAATGAACAGGAAGGAAATATTCAGAACAAACCAGATGGCTTTAAAGAAGCAAAGCTCTTTTAAAAGACTGGGTAAATAGGTCATGTTCTTCCTAAGGAAACCAAACTGTTAGTCCTGGGCATCCCTAGACAAGCAAGGAGTGAGGTGGAGGAAAAGCAAAGCTCTTCTTCCCCAGGGAAACAGAGGTGATTCATCCACCTTGAGGAGGGCCCAGTGCTCATTAAGCCCACTGGGGAAACATTTAGTGAACTTGAGCAGCAATTTGCTAAATGAGTGGTAATTTCCTTAATGAATCTTTTCCCAAAACCTTTGTGAAGATAATTAGGTATAATTTCAGAGGTGGAAAAAGGCCTGAAGGGGCCAGAAATGACTTGCCCACAGTCACACCATGAACTTTAGAGATTCACAGCTCCTTCTTAAGCCACTGGACTGTACTCTTGACTCTAAAAGAGAGATGATGAACTGGGGCATACGCCTGAATAAATCATCAGAGCAACTGCCACAGGCTTGCTTCCAGAGCCGTCCACGTTATTAATGGAAACCTGCCTGATACAGTCACATTTTCTTTCTGCCCTTTACATACTACTGTTGGTTATTCACAGATGTTGAATAACCAAGAGAAATGGCGCTTTTTAACTTTTTAAAATAAGAGACTAAATCAATCACATTCTACTCAAAAGGCAATTCACTGAATATGTAGATTTCAAAGGAATATTAGAAAGGCTTCATTTTCTTTGTCCCTTGTATTTTTTTTAATAGCATGCAGGTTAAAAAGCAGTGAAAACAGTTTCCCTAGAAGTACTTTTTTCTTTCTCTATGGAGTAGGATCAGAATTTTTATCTACACCTCATCTTTTTACATTATCTTTCATAATACCTTTGAAGATTATGGCACTGTTTAGAATAGGACTTAACTGATTTTAAGTATGGGAAACAGAATTGTGCAAGAGGAAGTGGACAGGTTTAAGAATTATAAAATCCTGGGTTCAAATTCCAGCTCTGCTACTAGCCTTGAATAGATTCTTTCACAATACCGCACTGCAGTTTCTTAACCTCTTCATAAAATGGGAAGAACAATACCTATCTCATACAGTTGCCGTACACATAGAATCAATGACTGCCACACACAGTGCCTGGTTCATCAGTTTCTCCAAGTCATGAACCCTCTCTTCCTCTCAAAATTTTAATCAGTCCAAATCCTGGTATAGTCCCAATCAGTTTCAGTTTTGTGGAGCTGTGAGAAAACTTAGCCAACCATACTACAAAAGCATTGTGAACAAGAATGCCAAACAAGGTAAGAATCAAAGGCGTCAGACAGGGAGAGTGAGCTGGAATCATCCTCACCTGGTCATTTACATGGACCCTCGGGCAAACTCCTCTCCATGTCAGTTTCTTCACCCGAGAAACAGTCAAAATAGTACTTGCTACTCAGACTTCACACATTTGTTGCGGAGAACCAAATAATGTGCTTATTAGTAAATGATGAAAGTGTCAAGTATAATTCTTAAAGGTAATATAACAATAAGATCATGGGTAATTTCATTTCACCTGCTTTCAGCTATATGCATTCCAAACTTATTTCTTTGTATAAGAATGCTATATACTTTACTTCTGTTATTTTCTTGAACAAAGGCTATATGATCTTTTTTTTTTTTTTTTGGCTGCATTGGGTCTTCGGTGCTGCGCGCGGGTTTTCTCTAGTTGCAGAGAGCGGGGGTTACTCTTCGTTGCCATGCGCGGGCTTTTCATTGCGGTGGCTTCTCTTGTTGTGGAGCACTGGCTCTAGGTGTGCGGGCTTCAGTAGTTGTGGCACGTGGTCTCAGTAATTGTGGCTTGTGGCCTCAGTAGTTGTGGCTCGCGGGCTCTAGAGCGCAGGCTCAGTAGTTGTGACGCATGGGCTTAGTTGCCCCGCAGCATGTGGGATCTTCCTGGACCAGGGCTCGATCCCGTGTCCCCTGCATTAGCAGGCAGATTGTTAACCACTGCACCACCAGGGAAGCCCTAAAGCTATATGATCTTTAACTTTGATCTACAAAAAATAATTGTGTATGTAGTTGTGTTTGCACACACACACACACACACACACACACATACACATACAAAAAGGACATGGGATGATAAGAGATATCTTTGAGGAAGAAAGCATTTAAAATTTATTTAGAGTTTTTCTATGTGTTTTAAGGGTTGGAAACCACTGAAGAAGTAATTTTCAAACTTTAAAGCTGATGGAAGTTAATCACAGAATATTATTAATAACAATACTTTATGTTTATTGGGCAACTACCAGGTATCAGGTATTGGTCTAAACTCTTACTTTTTTTTAACCTCCTTCATCCTCAGGATGATCTTCTGATGTAGGTCCTAAAATTACTCCCATTTTACAGGTGAGAAAACTGTGACTCAGAGAGGCTAAATAATCTGCCCTAGGTCACCAAGCTGATAGGTGGCAGGCCCAGGATTTAAACTCACATCATCCACTTCCAGAGTCTGCCCTCTTAACCACCATGTGCTTTTGTTTACATTTCAAGAGATCAACCCTGTTATTGAATTGAGCTCAAAACTTTACCAGGCATAGAAGGAAAGAATACAAAGTAAATATAAGATAAAGCTGTCCACCTCAAGGACGTTTCTGTAGCTCCATAAAAATTAAGATAACTTCTAAAACAATATACATATACGTCTTAATATGGTGCCAATGCCACATTAGGGACTAAAGAAAAAGAGTAATTACAGAAAGTACGGTGCAAACCTACTCTAAGAATGAATTAGTGGAAAAGGCCAGTGAATGGGTTGTCGGAGAGGAGGGTGTGCGTGTGCTGGGGTGGGGGCATTTCCAGGAGAGACTACACAGCGTGAAGCACAGAACTGTGTCCTCTTGAGTAAAGTTGCCTATTTTTAGGAGGAAAAAAAATGTACAGATGACACAAGTGGTAGCGGTTGGTAGAAGACCATTCTTCTTGACTCAAATGCAAACTGCAAAATTAACAGAGAGGAAGGGGTCACATCTTGGGGTGAGTCGTCTTCATCAAGAGCTGTCAGCAACCAATTAGTCATCAGCCGCCACATGCTCTCTGTCGTACCCGGTGTGGAGAGGGCAAAAAGGAAATTACGTCCTCCTGTAGGGAAATCTCCCCATCTCAGAAGTTTTATAATTATGGATAGACACATGAAGTGGCCAAAGAACTCTGGTGAGCGATGTTATCAGCAAGTACAAAACAACAAAATATATTCCCAAGCTATTTAAGTATGGGAGAGATAGCCCACTAGTCTGTTCTTATCTGTAGACCAGAAGCAAGAGGTAATTCTGGCTTCACGTGTAGCTTGATGGAGAGGCCACCTCATTGGCACTGGGACCATTTGCCTTTGTTTCTTCACCTCTGCCTTCCTTTTTATGTTGGCTTCATTATCACATAGATCATACGATGGCTGTGGCTGCTCTAGACACTTCATAACTTCAGGAAATTTGGAAAAAAAAAAAGATTAGTTTTCTCTTTATCTCATAAAAAAAACAGAATTAATTCTCATTGGCTTTCACTGGCTTGACTCTTTTGCATGCCTAGACCCAAACGAATTGCTGACTGGTGCATCCTAAGTCAAATATTCCATCCAAGGAATTCTGATGCTGGAGTCAGTTTCACATGCGTTAATAGCGAGGCAGGTTCACTACCCCAAGTAAAATTAGGATATTGCCAGACCAAGAGTAGATCACCAATCCCCAGCCAACCCACAGACACATGAGTGAGATTAAATGCATGGTGTTTTGGGGTGGTTTATTACACAGCACTATTGTGACATTAGCTGATTATTCCATCCTTTGTTTCCTCCTGTTTAAACATACCTTCCTTCAAAACCCAATTCCAATGTTACTTCCTCTTTGTACTTTTTTTGATTTCTTCCTTTTGAAAGTATCACCTCCTGCCTCTGAACTCTCCTATTGTTTTATCTATACTTCTCTTAAAGCACTCATCTTCTTCCCTTCCCTCTGCGTTTTATTTTGTATTTATGCTTTACTTCCCCAGTTAGAATATCCACTACTTGAGGGCAAGATATATGATTCATTTACATGTGACTCTATTATAATATTTTGAATGGAATATTCAATTAACTTCTGTTTAGGTTTTTTAAAAAAAAAAAACAACCAGATTTGACCCTGGGCCCTGCAAGATAGAGGAAGCAGAATTTAATTCAAATAGTTGCAAAAATAAATAGAAGGGGAAAGAACCCTGAAAGTAGGATGCCACCACAATATAATGAGTCATGAAAGTGAGCAGCCCCTGCCCAAAAGGGGATTAATAAGCAGCAGGCATTATATATCTCTCCAGATTGGGAGGGCCCCCCTCCTCTTCCACTACTACCAGCCTAAGCCAAGCCACCATCATCTCTTCTTGGGCCACTACACTAGTCTTCTGCCTAGTGTCCCTACTTACACGCTGGGCAACCTGCAATCTCTTCACCATATAGTGGTCAGAGGAATCTTTGCAAAATATAAACCAGGTGTTTTCTTGCCCCTGCTTAAAATTCTTTATTGCACTGAGAATAAAATCCAAACTCCCTAATTTCATAATCTGGCCTCTGCCAACTCTTTTTTTTTTTTTTTAAATTAATTAATTTATTTATTTTTGACTGCGTTGGGTCTTCGTTGTTGTGCGGGGGCTTTCTCTAGTTGCAGCGAGCAGGGGCTACTCTTCGCTGTGGTGCGCGGGCTTCTCATTGCGGTGGCTTCCCTTGTTGCGGAGCACGGGCTCTAGGTGCGCAGGCTCAGTAGTTGTGATGCACGAGCTTAGTTGCTCTGTGGCATGTGGGATCTTCCCAGACCAGGGCTCAAACCCGTGTCCCCTGCTTTGGCAGGCGGATTCTTAACCACTGCGCCACCAGGGAAGCCCTGAACCACTCTTCTTAACTTGTCTTATACAATCTCATCTTCTCCACACTCTGGTAACTGTGACTTTCCTTCTGTGTTTAGGATATGTCAAGTGTGTTCATACCTTAAGGATCTCACTCTTGCTGCTTCCTCACCCAGTGTGCAGTGCCTCCAGGGCTTTGTAGGGCTGGCTTCTTCTGGTCACTCAGGTCTCAGCTCCCATGTCAACTCATCAAAGAGGTCTTCTCTGAACACACTAGCTCACGTTGTCCCCGCTCTTCGAACAAGCCACTCTCTTGAAATTAATGCCTTCATCTATTTGTTCACTCTAGAACAAGCTAGAATGTGACCCACTGTCCTTCAGCTTACATTCTTGTAAGTGGTAAGATTCTGTGGTTTTGAGATTGGGCTCTGGAGTTAGACTGTTTGGATCTGACCTTGGGCAAGTTACTTATGTTAGGCAATTTTCTTGAACCTCAATTTTCTTATTTGTGAAATGGAAATAATATAGGAAATTACCTCATAGGTTTGTTGTCAGTTCATATGCAAAAAGCAATTAGAACCATCCCAGGCACACAGTGAACACTGTAAATGTTCAACCTTATTATTGCTGTTGTATTATTATTCACCATTGTATCCCAATGCCTAGGACACTATTGGTCATGCAGTCAGCACTCAATAAATATTTGTTGAGTAACTGACTGAATAAATAAATGAATGGATGATGGAATTGTCTATGAGACCCAATAATCTCATTTCAAGGTAAAAAATTCATCTGATTCTATTTCTCATGACCTAAATCAACTGTATTATTGACTTAGAACCGAAGGAGAAACCGTTGTATACATGAATTACATAAAAACAAGTCTGATCATTTCCTAAAATTTATTCAGGCAGCCAAAATATATCCCAAACTGAAAACTCATAGGAAACCCAATTCCAGAGAATGAAAGAAAATCTTCAGAACTTTCAGGTCCCAGGACCTGGCTGGGGATAGCACAGTGAGGCTAACTCCGAGCACAGCGTTTTGTCAAAGTGGCCCAACGTGGTCTGGAAGACCAACCTGGCATTTCCAACGACAGCTTGACTGCAGTGCCCCTCAGGGCACCAGCCTCTTGGCCCTGTGCACTGGTTTATAATGGAGGGTGGGGAGGAATAATCCATCCAAACCAAGTTTACACTTACTTTTCCTTGCTCTCCTCAAGAATAAGCTTCCCTGCTTGGCACTGCTTTTATGTCCCCAAAGTGACTTTGAATGTCCCCATTTATGACTTTGAATACATTCCCATTAATACCAGCCACAAAAACAATCCAACCAAAATCAGACACCAACATGACTTGTGTTCTTCCACGAGCAAGATCCTGGTGACAAACCCCAGCCCAGCTCCCTTTAGGCTAGCTCCGCCACCAACAGCAGCGAACTGAGTTCGTCACCTTCTCAAAGTTTAAATTGTGACAGATACCTGCCTATAATTGCAAAAACAGAAGCACATTAAAATACATCCTTGTAAATCATATTTTACATTACCTCTCTTCAATATTATGCCCTCAATTTTTTATTGAAAAAAATATTTGGCCCTGGAATTAGGGGAAATAGCATTTAACTCAAATATTTGTAAAAATAAAGAAAAAACTGAAAGCAGGATTCCATTACAAATATAAGCTGCTTTCTGTTGTAAATCCCCCGGAGAGTGAGCAATATTAAAACTGAAATAACCTCAGGTTTGTGCCCATTTTAATGTTCAGCTACTGCAGAAACCTCACTAAGTTATACTTCAAAATCATTTCTGGTGTTTATTCGGAACTTTTTTGGAGAAAACCTATTGCTAGTGCTTTCAATCAGGAGCTGGATAACAGTTCACCTCTACTGGAAACAACACTGGGAGCAGCCTGGCCTCGCGATAACTCAGAGTTATAGTACTTTTAACAAAGGATGGAGCCCTTGGCTAAGCCAGGTAGCTACCTTTCCAGAACTTAACAACGACGGTGGGAAAGGACGGCACAGTTCACCTACAGACCCACTGGATGATTACTAGTGAGTGCACTATCACCTCTGCAGTTTCATTACTTGTATTAAGAGGAAGAGGCTTCAACTGCAGCGTGACCCGACTAAGCTGAGCCTAAAAAATCACAGAGCCTTGTCTGCCTTTCCCTTAGCTCATTCCATGACCACAAGCAAATCACTCACTTCCTCTGCCCACGCCCCAACTTCTCCCAACTGCAAAGAGGGTAAAATAACATAAATAACCTCCATAGCTAACCACGATCTTAAATCTGCATTGATTTTTGAATGCTCCATACATAACAAAATTAACAGGTAAAAATATACAACATTTAAAAGACTCCTTTTGTGCATATTTAAAGAATTTTATAAGGATGACCACTGTTCTAATCCTAGTTCCACCACTAATTAGCTGTATCTTAACCCATGTGAGGCTTGGTTTGCTCCTTTCTGAAAAAATTTTTTAAAATTCCTACCCTTTCTTGCAGCTTTTGTGATAATCATATAAGGTTATACATATAAAAGTACTTTTAAAAATATAAATTATTATGAAAATGTACAAGCAGTAACAGGAGTCCAATCAAAAATCCAAAGTGTACCTTGATCTCTCTCTTGATTGTGATGCTACAAGAACTCAGCTTCTCTTCCCCGAATCACAAAACACCAACACATTAAAAATGATTCTGCCCTTTAGAAACTGCTACTTCAAACCAGTAACCAAGAATGTGTATTTTCTCTTGTCTCCCACAAAAAGCATAACATAAAATAGTTCACCTCTGGAGAATATGCAGTTATCAAAAATCAAAATGAAAACTCCAAGGAAAAAGAAAGAAATAGCAACACTTCCCAACAGTAGGTAAATCCATTTTTGATAGATCAGAACTAGGAACAACTGTCTGGAGGAGGAACATTCTAGAAGGCATTGTTCTCAGAAAACAAAAAAGCAGATGCCACCCCACATTTTGTGACATATTTATGACTACCACACACCCTTTTGGGGGAGCAAATTGATGACTCTTCTACCCAACACAATCACCTGGGGTGTGCCAAGACCAGCCTCGATCAATCATGCTGATGTGATTTGTTTCGCCTTAATCAGGCGCTGCCTCCCCTTCAATCCAACGTCCAAGAGGAAGAAGGTGAAAAAGATGGAGTAGCCAAGGCATCTCTCATCAGTTTTTTTTTAAATGCCAAGAGTTATAGTGTTTGGGGGTATTGCTGCTGGATACGGAAGTGTTTTATCGCCTTCAAACTGGCCAAACAAATGGGGGACTATGTTAATCCCATTTCAGTCAAGTGCCACCTATTCCATATTTACAACTATGCGCATAATGCTGTGTCACAAGGTAATGTTCCACTCTGCATACGATTTAAAAATCAGAACACATACTGCTGAAAACTGGATTAATGATGGAAATTCACACCAACAATGGATAGAAGTGACTATTGCCAAAATACACTTGAGCACACAACCAGATTGGAATTAACTCTTTAGATTAGAGAGAACTGGATATTTATTCATAAACATGTATTGAGCATCTATTGAGTGCTAGACAATGCATTATGCAATGATGTTTCCTTCTTTTCAGGCAAATGATTAAAATGCACCAAGTCTTCCATGATTGAGTCCCAAACTTATCTCTCACTGCAGCCTTTTTGATATTCTCTCTTCCAACAATCTCGAAGTAGTCACTTTGCACAACTTGCATCCTCTTGCTTTTACTCAAGCTGTACCCTCCTCCCACGCATCCCTCTCTTCCTTCCTGCCAAAGTCCTATGCATTTTTAAGGACCCTGTTCACATCCCACCTCCTCCATGAGCTCTTCCTAGATTTTCTATCCTTGACTGTCACCAATTTCCCCCTTTTCTCTTTCAATTTCACATAACTTGTATACTTCATAATAATTCTTACCTCAATCTGATTTTTTCCAGACTTAGCTCTGGGAGGCTTATCTACATAATCAATTGATCGTGTACCTATGGAGAACAGGTGCCAGACATGTCTTATTCAACTTTGTTCACCTTCTACATCTAGTAGGTAAAAGATTGTCATGATGAAAAAAAGAGAAGTGCACTGGTTCAATAGGATTAATTGTTCCCAAAGATACCACCCTCATTTGGGGAGAACGCCATGGTATGTTAATACCTCCGTGCCAATTCTTCCTCAGGCTAGTTACGTTATTTGATTTTATTTCTGGGAAAGCACTAAGAAGGACTAGCAGATACTACCCCACGTTCCCCCCATCATGCTAGGCGCCGTCATAAAGAATTATCCTTGAGGGAGCCTGACCCTAGAGCCGTCTGCCCTGCCACAGCCACTGCCAAGAATGAGAACCGCAGCACCTCCCCCTCACCTCGCCATTTATTCCCATCTCTGATAACCTCGACTGTCAGAAGTCTTCTAGCTCAAAGATCTTCACACTTGGAAATTTTTTCGCCTTGTCAGTGCAAGTGTTTGTTCATCAAAAGCAGTGGATAAGCTGCTACAGTTTTTCATGTTTTGAATTTTCTGTTCCTTGGGGCAAAAATACAGAGAAGGGGCACTCAGCCGCCCAAATATGGTCTTTGTACCAGTGTTTTCACTTTAGGATGTGTGGTTTATGTGCTATGTGAAAAATCTATGTAATAAAAGGAGAAGGGAAAAAATACTCACTAGTGACAAGAAAACTTAGATACAAAATTGACCCCCCAAAGCCAGTCATCTAGTGGTAGGCTTTATGGCTGAAGAGTTGTATAAGAACATGGAAATTATCAGGGGCGAGGGGGACAGAAATTGAGGACTGTAATTGCAAAGGCAGAAAGATTGCACAGTATGTCCTTCTCAATATAACACTCCCAGCAGAGAGAGAATTAAACCTCAAATGTGAGAAACACTCTTGAACTATTTATTTTTACTCATCTAATAACCTACATTCTGTGATGTATTGGTGTCACAATTCAGTTGAACATATACGTGAGATTTTAAATGGTAATAGAACGGCATTCATTATAACCATAGACACACGATCACCAGGCTGGAAAAGCTGGATTATGGCCCAAATGGTTTAAATTTCCAATATTTTTTATTTATAGGAGACTGTGTTGCCTAAAAACTGACCTCCAAAGCAATTACAGGAATATATGCATATATACATACTCATTCTAAAGAAGAGGAGAAGTTGAAGAAATTACGTTATTTACTCACTGCACCAAAATAAACACCATCTAAAAAAATTATGAACAACTCCTAGTTAAATATCAAATGCTAATGTCCATAATAGGCAGTATCAATTCTTAGATTAATCTGTAAGGGTCCTCTTTACCAAGTAGCCAACTACTAAAGCTAAGAATTTGTTGAATTAGGATGTGGTGGGATTTTCTTTTTTATCATGTTCAGAAGAAAATAATGAAATTCTTCAATTTCCATAGTCTTGAATTTCTATTAAATTTTCAATGACCCTGGGGTCATTCTTCCTTGGCCAGAGTTCTGGCTCTGTCTCATAGAAGCTGCGTGACTTTGGGAAAGTTGCCTAATTTCTCTGTGTCTGTTTTCTTATATATAAAATGAGGATTAAAATAACATATGCCCCATTAGATTGTCATGAAAATTAAAATAGTTAATACATATAAACTGATCAGACTAGTGTCAAAAACACAATATATACTCCATAAAGTTGGCTGATTTTGTGGGGGAAGCTGGGGATAGAGTCACAGAGTCAGTTAATACTTTTCTGTTGTGATTTCAGTATCCATTATATTTAAATTCTGAAGAGGGTGCTGACCCTTATATTTTCTCACTGTTTCTTCCCTTTCTAGATGGTAGCCAATACCATATTTCAACCATAATGTATACACCAAAGTGGTAATTTTCAAGAAAAGGAAGTAACTTCACCGTTATTCTCAAACTGTAACAAAATCAAGTCACACCTTCAACAACTTCTGTGTTATTGAGATGCTGAAACTATCTATAACATAGAGATAATAAAAGATTCAGGAAAGGTTCCTAACCTTTGAGGTTGACATGGTGGAAAACAATAGTGCCCTTTCCTCAACAGATCCCTGGGTGGCTCTGAATGGCTGGACCATGGGTCCAAGCCAGGGAGCAGCTCTGCAGCTCCCAATTCTCCTCTTCATAATCTGCCATCATTATATGATATTGTGTTAAGATGTTCTTAATGCAGGCAATTTTTATTATATGAAATCTATATGCTATTATAAATGGTAGAATAAAATATTTGCCAAGTATACAAAAAAGAAGTATTTATATATATGCACTTTATAATACCTTAAATTTTAGCATTATTCACCTACCAAACAAAAACAAAACCCAATATCTTTCTCGTAATTACACTAACTGAGGTGTAAATTTCCATGAGGTTCACAAGACAAGGATACTAAACATAAAACAGTCAACTGAAGAGTGATACACTTTTCTTAAGGTTTTCTTTGTCAAATTGTTTGCAAATTACAAAAGTAATACTGAAATTAAGATTAAAATTGGAAATGGAAAAAAAGCAAATAAAAAAAGGTAAAAGTTAATAATTAACCTCCAGCCATCATCATTTTTATCTCTTCCAATGAGATAACCAAGTTAACAGCTGCTAAATAGTCTGTTACATGCTCATTAAAAATACACAAATGTACAGAAGATATTTGCTGTTTGTTTTACAAAAATTAGCTCATAATACACACATTATTACAAAATTGATTTTTGTCACCTAATAAGACATCATGGATATCCTTCTCCACGTTTAGATATAGATCGAACACTTTATTTTTTAATATGCGCATAATACTCTACATTATAGATGCCCCACAAATTATTCCCCTAATTGTTAATACTCAGGTTTTTTTCCAGTAAATTTTTAACCACAACCAAAGGTTGGATCTTTGCATACTTATATTTTTCAAATGAGAGATTGCTGAGTGAAAGAAAAGTTGTACTTTTATTTTTAGTAAATTTTGCCATATTACTCCCATCAGCAATGTATGAATGTACTTGCTTCCTACCATCTTTGCCAGAACTGAGTGTTATTATTTCCTCTTATTTTTGCTATTCAGACAGGTGAAAAAGACATCTCATTGTTATTTTAATTCATATTTCCCAATGTGAAATTTTAGTGTTGAGTCACTCTTACCATTGAACAACATTTTATCATATTTCTCTAAATTAGGGTTTCTCGACCCCTGTACTATTTATATTTTGGGCCAGATTATTTTTTGTTGTTAAAGCCTGTCTCGTAAACATTGTAAGATGTTGAGTAGTATACCTGGCCTCTACCCACTAGACGCCAGTAGCACCTCGACCTCCATTAATGACACCCAAAATGTCTCCAGACATTGCCAGAATCACCCCCAGTGAAAAACCTCTGCTCTAAATGCTTAAATTAGAAAGATTGTAATTTTTTAATTTACTTATTAAATTTAATAAACAACAAAATTTCAGAAATCACCTCCAAGACATTTTTTCAAGGTAGATAAATTTCAAAACCTTCTCAATAATCTCAAAATATAAGTGAATATATGGCAAAGACAAGGCATGATGAACACATCTTTAGGTATACAATTAATTTTACCCTAGCAAGACTAAGAGCAGACCCTTCTAACAGACAGAAGGGAAGTTATTCAAAACCTGGGCATAATACCTACTTTAATTTCAAAGTCAATAGCCTTTTTTTCATTTCATTCCAAATCCCTGTTTATAACTTGTGAACTGGTAAAGATAAAAAAGAGTTGTTAAATATTTAAATATCTATTCACTGACAAAATCTCAAGTGAGGCTGTTTCTTTTGATTATTTCTTTTGATTATTACAGTATTTTGATTCACTTTGATTTCCTAATCCAAAATAGACAAATGATTTTCCTAGAACTTCCTATAATTGGAGGAAAGACTTACTCTTTTGTTAGGAAATCAGGTTCCAAAGTATTTTTGCCATTTTAATTCTCTTAGACCAAAAATATACATATTATTTTTCTTAAGAAAAATATGGAACATTCTAATTGTTTTTAGTTACAGAGCAAATTTTCCCACCCTCAGAAGAGAAACATACAAAGAACAGAAAAAGCATAAGAAAAGTTTAATTGAAATTCAATAATAAAAGCAAGAACTAATATAACAATTCGTTATTTTTACCTATTCTTACAAATAGGTTGAATGCTGCCTTATTTATAAAAGTGATAACATGAGGCACAAAGAGACACATAGCAAGTACTCTGCAAAGAGACTGACCTTTAGCAATTTATTCCAGGCGTAATTTTCTGGCTTTAATTAGAGGTCAGTATTCCTTTCTGATGAATTCATAAATAATAATAAAAAGGCACCAGCTAGTCCCACCAGGCTTCGGGGTTCCAATTCTCTATAACAGCAAAGGGGATGGTTTTAAAAAGGCAAAATGCCAGTCATGAGATCTATGTGACTATTGACAAAATCCTGACAACAGCACTACAGTGAATCAATCAACAATGCAAAGAGCTGACCAAAACAGAAATGTGGAAACCTGCCCTTCTTTGCAGGCTGTGGGCTTTTGTGATAAAATCGCATGGCCTGACAAAATCTCCCTGCATTGTCACATCACTGGCTTCCCGCACATGCCACCCTTATCAAAGTCCATTTTTGAATTCTAGAGTTTTGGAGCTTAAAACTATTCACAAAGTTTATGTTGAAAGAGAAAATTAAAGTTTCTTACTTATGGCTATGCTCACCCTCTACCCTCTTCCTTGAAAGAGAGTTTTTTTTTCCAAGTTCCCAAAAATATGTTAACTGAACAGTTTGTGTCCTATGAGTTGATGAGTCAATTAATAGCTTATATTTTCATAACGTTGCTGCTCATTACCAGCTCTTTCAGGTAGCTGTGTTTAATTATTAGAGTCCAGAAATGAATTGAAAACCAACACTCCCAACTAATGCTGCTTGGTTTCCTATTATAAGCATTTAAAAAAATCTTTATAAATCACTAGATTAAATAACAAACAATTGTTGGTGTTCTTCCAATTACAGCACCTCCAGCAAAAACTCCAATATACAGAACTGAGTTGAATTATGATTAATTTATTAATGGATTTGGAACAGCATATAATGAGGTTGTAGATATTGAATCCACTTAAATGTATTTAAATAATCAGATTTCAGAGAGTTTTAAAAATTAAGCTAACTTTTCCCTAAGAGAACTCAAAATCAAGAAAGCAGAGAAGGAAGTAATCAGACAAGCGGTGGCTGGCCAGCCCACAGAGGCACTTGAGACAATCACACAGCTTTGGGAAAGAGCCTACCCACCACCTACCTCCTGCTGGTTACATTAGGAGCGCTTACCTCTGCCCAACACAATGGGTGATCTGATGCAATCATTCTAAAGTGATGGACCAGAACGAGGAGGTCAGACAGGCTCCTGGAGATCTAGACAGTTTCTTAAGTGTAGGGGGGTGGGGGGGGGGATAGAGGGTGGACTGACTTTTGTGGTAAATTCTGCTTTTTCCATCTCTAATATCTGTAACCCAGCTGTAAGGAAAATACAAAGTGTCTGTTCCTGTGATGAAAGCAAGTATTAAATAGGTTAATATTATTTGTTTCTAAGAAAAGTTACCATTACTGGCATATCGTTTGTGGTCTATTTCTGAACATTTAAATGGCTTCTTAATGTATTTTATTCATTAAGAGAAATAGTGGTATGTCAAAAAATTACATGTAAGTTGCCCATCAAGTAAAGTCATGGAGAGAGAGATGAACATTTACACTATTATTTTTTGTCAGTTCCAGATTTAAATAATTAATTAGGGCTTGAAGCCTGATTTTAATCTCACACATGTCATTCCTCACTCCCCTATATATTGTCCTTTGTAGGATTTGTACAATTGTAAGAAATTAATTGTGTGATTATTTTTTTAATGACTGTATACCTGCAAGAACACACAAATTCCTGAAGTCACAGACTTAGGGAATTAGTCACAAGTCTTATCTATGGCTTTATTGCCAGGGCCAAGCACAGTGCCCGCACACAGCAGAAACTCGGAAAGTTCCTGTTCTCCATTCAAGAGACAAAGATTGGCAGAATGGATGAAAACACATGATCCAAGTATATGCTGCCTACAAGACTCACCTGAGATCCAAAGACACAAACAGGTTGAACATGAAAGCATGGAAAAAGATAGTCCATGCAAATAGTAACCAAAAGAGAGCCAGGGGAGCTGTCCTAATATGGGACAAACAGACTTGAAAACAATAAAAAGGTTACAAGAGACAAAGGACATTATATATTAATAAAAGGTTCAATACAGCAAGAAGATATAACAATTATAAACATTTCTGCACCTAATGACAGGCCATCAAAATATATGAAGCAAAAACCGACAGAATTGAAGGGAAAAATAGGCAGTTCCATAATAATAGTTGGAAACTTCAATACCCCACTCACGATAATGAGAAGAACAACGAGACAGAAGATAAATAAAGAAATTGAGAAATTACACAATACAATAAACCAACTAGATCAAATAGACATACACAGACCTACTCAACAACAACAGAACCCATGCGCTTCTCAAATGTACACGGGACATTTTCCAAGAGAGACCGAATGGTAGCCCACAAATGAAGTGTCAATAGATAGTAAGAAGTTTCTGCACCCAATTTCCAATGTGCGGGGGTGGTTTCCCACCCAACCAATTCTTGGACACCAGTTCAACTCAATTCTGAAGCTATCTACCTGGAGGTAGTATCAGATCCTACAAGTTAAGGGCTCAGTCCTACAAGAATGACCCCCTCACCACTTCAAATGCCAAGTGAAAGTCCAGATTATCACCTGTGCTTCTGACCACCCAGCTACAGATCTGAGGTTCCAACGACCCCCTCCTTGGGTTTGATTAATTTGTTAGAGTGGCTCACAGAATGCAGAGAAACATTTTACTTACTAGATTATCAGTTTATTATGATAGAATATAACTCAGGACTATAGCCAGACAGAAAAGACACATAGGGCAAGGTATGGGGAAAGGGCACGGACCTTCCATGCCCTCCCCAAGAGTGCCACTCTCCCCAGATTTCTACGTGGAGATAGGCAAAGATTTTTTAGACAGAAACCTGAAAGCACTAACCATATTTTTTTTTTTTAAAAGGATATAATGGACTTCGTTAAAATTAAAACCTTCTATTCCTCAAAGGATACATTATGAAAATCAATAAGCAAATTACAGGCCAGCATTACCTGATACCAAAACCAGACAAAGACTTTAAAGAAAAGAAGACTAAAACCCATCTTCCCTTATGATCAAAAAAGCAAAAATAGTTATCAAATATTAGCAAAAATAACCCAATGAAAATGGGCAGAAGTCTTAAGCAGAAACCTTACAAAAGAAAATACATGAATGAGCAACAAACACATGAAAAAGCACTGAACATCATTAGCCAACAGGAAAACACAAACTAAAATCACAATGAAATCTCACTTGAACTTCTGATAAGTACTCAAGCTTAATATATCCACAATGTAACAATTTCTACCCTCCCCTCCTTTGAACTCTATCTCCTCTAGGCCTCGCTAATTCAATACTAGCTCCAGCTCTTGGTTTCTCAAGCCATCAGTTACTCAGGTCACAAAGCTCAGGAGTCATCCCTGATTCCTCCCTGTCCTTCCACAGTTTCCCCACTCTCAGCCAATTATTTAGCAAGTCCTGCCAGTTATCACTCCAAAATAGATGCCAATTCTTCCAAAACTTTCCCTCTCCATGTCTTGGTCCAAGCCACCATCTTATTTTGCCAGAATTACTGCTACAACCTCCTAATTGAACTCCTTGTTATATATTTGCTCCATGTCCATCCAATAGCGTAAATCAAACTATGTTTCTTACCCTTCTTAAAACTCTTCAATGTTTTCCCTTGGCACCTAAAATAAAATCCAGCTTCCTTTGCAATGCCTAGAGGGTACCACATAACCTGCCCCCTGCCTGCTCTCTCACTGGTCACAAGCCATCCCTATCCTTCAGGCCACCCCTACTGTGAGCTCCAGCCATCCTCCTTTTCTGCTCCTTGTGCCTGCCACACCTATTTTTTCCCCTTTGGGCCTTTGCCCTTGAGATTCCTCTCTCTGGAGCACTCTCCCCCCTCGCTCTTCCACTTATCCCTCATGTTTCAACTCCAATATCACCTCCCACTTATCTTAGAGATTCTTAACTATTCAGTCCTCTCTTCTATCTTCTCCACTGGAATACAAACTCCATGAGGCAGGGGCCTCAACTGTCTTGTTCACTTTGGTAAGTCCAGGACAGAGCACTAGATCAGGCACATGGTAGGCCCTCAATAAATGCCTACTGAGTGAATAAATACACAGGTAATTTAAAATTAACAAGCAGTAGTGTTCCAGTTTCCTGGACATTCAGAATTTGCTTGGCTAGATTTTCTAGTTTGTATTTTGCCGGTTGCCTCATTCCTGATTTACTTCACATTTTAAACTTCTCTAAGTGCATTTATGCTACAGCAGTACTCTCACTGGTGCTAATTTAGTATCATCTGTAGATTTCATTAGTTTATTGTATACTGCCTATTGAAGATCATTAATGAAGATGTTAAATAAGAAGAAAGCAACATCATTCCTTATGTGCTGCAGTAGAATAACTAATCACTTAGCAAATGCTGAAAAAAGCATCTAAAAAAAAGTTTTTCTGCATATATAGAGAGACTCTACTGAAAATATTAAGTAAAATTTATTTCATTCAAGTCATTCAGTCATTCCTTCCTTCCTTCATTCATTCATACAAATATTCAAAACCTTCATTTAAGCAGTAAGGCCATGGAGAAAGGAAGAAGAAAACAAATTAACTAGTTTACAAGGACCTAGCTATCCAGTCTGTTGATTCCATTATGGAAATACAGTCAATCCTCATTACTTACCAGTTCTGTAACTGCAAATTCCTCTATTCTCTAAAATGTATTTGTAACCCCAAAATCAATACTCTTGGTGCTTTTGTGGTCGTTCACAGACATGTAAAAGGCACTGAAATTTTTGAGTTTCCTGATGTGCATGTTCTCAGCAACAATCTGAGACAGGACTCTGCCTTCTTGCTTCCACTCTCACACTGCCAACAACTGTTCTTTTTCAATTTAGTGCCACATTTTTCACACTTGTGTCCTTTTGTTGCTGATTTTGATGTTTAAAATGTCCTCTAAGTGTAGTGCTATAGTGCTATCTAGTGATCCTAAGCACAGAAGGCTGTGATGAGCCTTATGGAGAAAATAAGTGTGTCAGATAAGCTTCATTTAGGCATGAGTTATAGTGTTGTAGGCTGTGAGTTCAATGTTAATAAACCAACAATATATAAACTATATATTATATAAGGTGTCTTTAGACAGAAACACTCATTAAACAAGGTTTGGTATCAACTGGTTAGCGAAAATGTTGGGACCACAGGCTCTCAGGAACCTAACCCTGTACTTCCCCCAGGAGCAGTGGTTCAATATTTGCTAATTCAGTGTTCAAGATGACTCTGTAGAACATAACCACAGCGGATAATGAGAACTAACTCTATGCATAACATGCTCTGGGAGTATGCATTATTCAAGGGTGGCTTCATAAAGGAAGAATGGTTAAGTAAACATTTAATTAGAAGTTCAAAATGGGGTGGAGGTGTAGACAATGACATGTGCAGTGAAGATGGAAGGGCATTCCAGGCAGAAGGAACAACACATACAGAGGCACAGAGCAGGGGTCAACAAGCTACAGCCTCTGGGTCAAATCCAGCCCTCACCTACTTTTGTAAATAAAGTTTTACTGGAACACAGACATGCCCATTTGTTTATTTATTGTCTGTGTCTGTTTCCAGCTCCTGGCATAGAGGCACCAGAGGCACAGAGCATTTAGAGAAAGAAAAGTAATTTGTAGCAAATTGTTCAAGTGGGAGAGGGACAGTAAGTGAAGACAGAGAGTTGGCAGGAGTCCGATGATGGGTAACCTCAAGGGCCAGGCAAAAGGCCTACAAAGGGGAGTGTATGTTAGGTTACTGGATGCACTGCAGACTGGAGAGAAGAGAGACTAGACGCTGGGAGACGAGCTAGTGGGCTATGGAAATAGTCCAGCTGAGAGAAGATGGGCACTAAAGTGAGAGGGGGGCAATTTGAAAAACTTTTAAGGAGACATAAGTCATTATAGCGTTGTGAACATTTTGACTTGGAAGAGTGCAAAAAAGAGGGAGGAACAGATAATGATTTCTGGGCCTGAATCTGATGAACCAGTGAATGATGGTGCCATCTTCCAAGACTCCCAAGATTTCAGAGGAAGAGTTTTGACAGAGGGGAAGAATAGGATTTGGGTATTGGACATTTTGAACTTGAGATGACACTGAGATATCCAAATGTAGATGTCCTGTGAGCAACTGTATATACAGATCTATAGAAATAGGGAGAGAAGTCTTCATTGAATAAACAGCTTTGGAGGTCATCAGATGATAATGAAAACCTGCTTGCAGTTAGCTTGCTTAAAGAAAGCACAAATGATGAGAGACATAGGGCAGGAGGAAGGATGAAAGAATTGACCCATTAGAGGACAACAGCCAGGCATGGGTAGAGTAAGACCTTGCCAATAGTTTGCGATAGCGTTTAAACATAGGAAGAACAAGTGATATCTCAGGCATCACCTAGATTTGAATCCTTATCTGATATGGGTGAGTCAAACTCTATACAGTTATGTCTTCTGAGTCCTCTTTAATCTTAACTAAAGACAGCTAAACACGGGAGCGAGCAGTGTGGCGGTTGCGCAGGTACAACACTGTGCTACATCAGGGTCTATGGAAAATCCTTAGACAAGCCATGCAGTTGACAGGGTCCTGGTGCTCCAGCCGGGTGTCAGGCCTCAGCCTCTCAGGTGGGAGAGCCGAGCTCAGGACATTGGTTCACCAGAGACCTCCCAGCCCCACGTAATATCAAACGGAGAAAGCTCTCCCAGAAATCTCCATGTCAACACTAAGACCCAGCTCCACTCAACAACCAGCAATTTCCAGTGCTGGACACCCCATGCCAAACAACTAGCAAGACAGGAACACAACCCCACCCATTAGAAGAGAGGCTGCCTAAAATCATAGTACGTTCACAGACACCCCAAAACACACCACCGGACTCGGTCCTGCCCACCAGAAAGACAAGATCCAGCCTCATTCAACAGAACACAAGCACCAGTCCCCTCCACCAGGGAGCCTACACAACCCACTCAACCAACCTGACCCACTGGGGGCAGACACCAAAAGCAACAGGTACTACGGACCTGCAGCCTGAGAAAAGGAGACCCCAAACACAGTAAATTAAGCAAAATGGGAATACAGAGGAACACAGAGCAGATGAAGGAGCAAGGTAAAAACCCACCAGACCAAACAAATGAAGAGGAAATAGGCAGTCTACATGAAAAAGAATTCAGAGTAATGATAGTAAAGATGATCCAAAATCTTGGAAATAGAATGGAGAAAATACAAGAAACGCTTAACAAGGACCTAGAAGAACAAAAGAGCAAACAAACAATGATGAACAACACAATAAATGAAATTAAAAATTCACTAGAAGGACTCAATAGCAGAATAACTGAGGCAGAAGAACGAATAAGTGACCTGGAAGATAAAATAGTGGAAATAACTACCACAGAGCAGAATAAAGAAAAAAGAAAGGAAAGGATTGAGGACAGTCTCAGATAACTCTAGGACAACATTAAACACACCAACATTCGAATTATAGGGGTCCCAGAAGAAGAAGAAAAAACGAAAAGGTCTGAGAAAATATTTGAAGAGATTATAGTTGAAAATTTCCCTAACATGGGAAAGGAAATAGTCAATCAAATCCAGGAAGCTTAGAGAGACCAATACAGGATAAATCCAAGGAGAAACACACCAAGACACATATTAATCAAACTATCAAGAATTTTAAAAAAAGAAGAAATATTAAAAGCAGCAAGGGAAAAGCAACAAATAACATACAAGGGAATCCCCATAAGGTTAACAGCTGATCTTTCAGCAGAAACTCTGAAAGCGAGAAGAGAGTGGCAGGACATACTTAAAATGATGAAAGGGAAAAGCCTACAGCCAAGATTACTCTATCCAGCAAGGATCTCATTCAGATTCGACAGAGAAATTAAAGCCTTTACACACAAGCAAGAGCTAAGAGAATTCAGCACCACCAAATCAGCTTTACAACAAATGCTAAAGAAACTTCTCTAGGCAGGAAACACAAGAGAAGGAAAACACCTATAATAACAAACCCAAAACAATTAAGAAAATGGTAATAGGAACATACATATCAATAACTACCTTAAATGTAAATAGATTAAATGCTCCCACCAAAAGACATAGACTGGCTGAATGGATACAAAAACAAAACCCATATATATGTTGTCTACCAGAGACCCACTTCAGACCTAGGGACACATCCAGACTGAAAGTGAGGGGATGGAAAAAGATATTCCATGCAAATGGAAATCAAAAGAAAGCTGGAGTAGCAATTCTCATAGCAGATAAAACAGTCTTTAAAATAAAGACTATTACTAGAGACAAAGAAGGACACTACATAACGATTAAGGGATCAATCCAAGAAGAAGATATAACAATTGTAAATATTTATGCACCCAGCATAGGAGCACCTCAATACATAAGGCAAATGCTAACAGCCATAAAAGGGGAAATCAACAGTAACACAATCATAGTAGGGGACTTTAACACCCCACTTTCACCAATGGACAGATCATCCAAAATGAAAATGAGGAAACACAAGCTTTAAATGATACATTAAACAAGATGGACTTAATTGATATTTATAGGACATTCTATCCAAAAAGGGCAGAATACACTTTCTTCTTGAGTGCTCATGGAACATTCTCCAGGATAGATCTTAACTTGGGCCACAAATCAAGCCTTGGTAAATTTAAGAAAACTGGAATCGTATCAAGTAACTTTTCGATCACAATGCTATCAATTACAGGAAAAAATCCGTAAAAAATACAAACACATGGAGGCTAAAGAATACACCACTTAATAACCAGGAGACCACTGAAGAAATCAAAAAGGAAATCAAAAAATACCGAGAAACAAATAACAATGAAAACACGATGATGCAAAACAGCAAAAGCAGTTTTCCATGTAGCAAACAAAAGATGCAGCAAAAGCAGTTCTAAGAGGGAAGTTTATAGCAATACAATCTTACCTCAAGAAACAAGAAACATCTCAAATAAACAACCTAACCTTACACCTAAAGTAATTAGAGAAAGAAGAACAAAAAAACCCCAAAGTTAGCAGGAGGAAAAAAAATCATAAATATCAGATCAGAAATAAATGAAATAGAAACAAAGAAAAAAACAGCAAAGGTCAATAAAACTAAAAGCTGGTTTTTTGACAAGATAAGCAAAATTGATAAACCATTAGCCAGACTCATCAAGAAAAAAAAGGGAGAAGACTCAAATCAATAGAATTAGAAATGAAAAGGAGAAGTAACAACTGACACTGCAGAAATACAAAGGATCATGACAGATTATTACGAGCAACTATATGCCAATAAAATGGACAAATTGGAAGAAATGGATAAATTCTTAGAAAAGCACAACCTTCTGAGACTGAACCAGGAAGAAATAGAAAATATAAACTGACCAATCACAAGCACTGAAATTGAAACTGTGATGAAAAATCTTCCAACAAACAAAAGACAAGGAACAGATGGCTTCACAGCGAATTTTATCAAATATTTACAGAAGAGCTAAGACCTATCCTTCTCAAACTCTTCCAAAATATAGCAGAGGGAGGAACACTCCCAAACTCATTCTACGAGGCCACCATCACCCTGATACCCAAACCAGACAAAGATGTCACAAAAAAAGAAAACTACAGGCCAATATCACTGATGAACATAGACGCAAAAATCCTCAACAAAATACTAGCAAACAGAATCCAACAACACATTAAACGGATCATACACCATGATCAAGTGGGGTTTATCCCAGGAATACAAGGATTCTTTAATATATGCAAATCAATGAATGTGAAAAACCATATTAAAAAATTGAAGGAGAAAAACCATATGATCATCTCAATAGATGAAGAAAAAGCTTTCAACAAAAGTCAACACCCATTTATGATAAAAACCCTCCAGAAAGTAGGCATAGAGGGAACTTACCTCAACATAATAAAGGCCATATATGACAAACCAACAGCCAAAATCGTTCTCAATGGTGAAAAATTGAAACCATTTCCTCTAAGATCAGGAACAAGACAAGGATGTCCACTCTCACCACTATTATTCAACATAGTTTTGGAAGTTTTAGCCACAGCAATCAGAGAAGAAAAAGAAATAAAAGGAATCCAAATCAGAAAAGAAGAAGTAAAACTGTCACTGTTTGCAGATGACATGATACTACACATAGAAAATCCTAAAGATGCTACCAGAAAACTACTAGAGCTAATCAATGAATCTGGTAACGTAGCAGGATACAAAATTAATGCACAGAAATCTCTTGCATTCCTATACACTAATGATGAAAAATCTGAAAGAGAAATTAAGGAAACACTCCCATTTACCATTGCAACAAAAAGAATAAAATACCGAGGAATAAACCTACCTAAGGAGACAAAAGACCTGTATGCAGAAAACTATAAGACACTGATGAAACAAATTAAAGATGATACCAACAGATGGAGAGATATACCATGTTCTTGGATTGGAAGAATCAATATTGTGAAAATGACTATACTATCCAAAGCAATCTACAGATTCAGTCCAATCCCTATCAAACTACCAGTGGCATTTTTCACAGTACTAGAACAAAAAATTCACAATTTGTATGGAAACACAAAAGACCCTGAATAGCCAAGGCAATCTTGGGATAGAATAATGGAGCTGGAGGAATCAGGCTCCTGGACTTCAGGTTATACTACAAAGCTACAGTAATCAAGACAGTGTGGTACTGGAATAAAAACAGGAAAATAGATCAATGGAACAGGATAGAAAGCCCAGATATAAACCCACGCACATATGGTCACCTTATTTTTGATAAAGGAGGCAAGAATATACAATGGAGAAAAGACAGCCTCTTCAATAAGTGGTGCTGGGAAAACTGGACAGCTACATGTAAAAGAATGAAATGAGAACACTCCCTAACACCATATACAACAATACACTCAAAATGGATTAAAAACCTAAATGTAAGGCCAGACACTGTAAAACTCTTAGAGGAAAACATAGGCAGAAGACTCTATGACATAAATCACAGCAAGATCGTTTTTGACCCATCTCCTAGAGAAATGGAAATAAAAACAAAAATAAACAAATGGGACCAAATGAAACTTAAAAGATTTTGCACAGCAAAGGAAACCATAAACAAAATGAAAAGACAACCCTCAGAATGGGGGAAAATATTTGCAAATGAAGCAACTGACAAAGGATTAATCTCCAAAATTGACAAGCAGCTCATGCAGCTCAATATCAGAAAAACAAACAACCCAATCCAAAAATGGGCAGGAGACCTAAATAGACATTTCTCCAAAGAAGATATACAGATTGCCAAGAAACACATGAAAGGATGCTCAACATCACTAATCATTAGAGAAATGCAAATCAAAACTACAATGAGGTATCACCTCACACCGGTCAGAATGGAAAGGGAATCCTCTTGCACTGTTCGTGGGAATGTAAATTGATACAGCCACTATGGAGAACAGTATGGAGGTTCCTTAAAAAACTAAAAATAGAACTACTACATGACCCAGCAATCCCACTACTGGGCATATACCCTAAGAAAACCATAATTCAAAAAGAGTCATGTACCACAATGTTCATTGCAGCTCTATTTATAATAGCCAGGACATGGAAGCAACCTAAGTGTCGACAGATGAATGGATAAAGAAGATGTGGCACATATATACAATGGAATATTACTCAGCCATAAAAAGAAACAAAATTGAGTTATTTGTAGTGAGGTAGGTGGACCTAGAGACTGTCATACAGAGTGAAGTAAGTCAGAAAGAGAAAAACAAGTACCGTATGCTAACACATTTATATGGAATCTTAAAAAAAACAAAATGGTTCTGAAGAACTAGGGTCAGGACAGGAATAAAAATGCAGACATAGGGAATGGACTTGAGGACATGGGGAGGGGAAGGGTAAACTGGGACAAAGTGAGAGAGTGGCATGGACTTATATATACTACCAAATGTAAAATAGATAGCTAGTGGGAAGCAACCGCACAGCACAGGGAGATCATCTCGGTGCTTTGTGACCACCTAGAGGGGTGGGATAGGGAGGGTGGGAGGGAGACGCAGGAGGGAGGAGATATGGGGATGTATGTATATGCATAGCTGATTCACTTTGTTATACAGCAGAAACTAACACACCATTGTAAAGCAATTATACTCCAATGAAGATGTTAAAAAAATAAATAAATAAAAAATAAAGACAGCTAAACCCATTCCACAGCTTCAAACCAGAATTAAGAGAGCTCTGCAAGCTCACACTTTGCGCAAGTTCCCAAATTCAAGGCCCACTGAAACTACTTGGAGTGTTTTCGCACTGCCGGAGGGGGGAGAGAGGAGGTATCAAAACATGCCTTGTGTTAGTTAGTACTGCTCTGTGTTAAATGACCAAGTAGGAATTAACATCTCTTTTTCAAAGACACAGGGAATCTGAAGTATTTTATTGAACTCTTGTTGTGTGTTGGGCACAGTGCTGGGCACAATCACAGAACAGTTAAGCTGAGGTGCTCTTAGGGTACACCTACTTCAGGGGTTACCGACTGTGCTCTTCAGAGTCCTAGGCAATCTTTCCTGGGTGCCAGATCCCATTCTTTATGGCAGAGCCCAGCTATCTGCTTACCAAACCCATTTCTTACTGTCTGTCCTGAGTACAGAGGAAGATCACATTTCCCAGCCTCCCTTGCAGTTAGGTGTGTCAGAATTGATGCTCCTACTTCCAGGCCTGGACCATAAACAACCTCCCATGGGTAATCCTCTCTCTCTTTTCCCATTTTCTAGTTGGAGTCGATACCTAGAGCTGCCTTGGAGCCCCCATGTTGAAGGTGGCAGAGACTCTCTCTATCGGCTGAGTAATAATCCAGAGAGAGATCTAACCCCTCAACCCCTACTCTTGGCTATAAATTGACTTTATGTGAGTGGGAAATAAAATAGTTTGTTCCATTGCTAAGATTCAGGGTCATTTGTTACAGTACTAATGTTAATATCTTAACTAAACATTCCTTCTTCAATCTACATAGCACTGTATTTATCATTTTTACATAAAGGGTTTCACATAAGCATGTGTTTAAAGACAGAAAAGATTCCACTATGAATAATGTTAGAAAACTATGGTTCTAATTTAACCTTTCCATTTTAAAAGATGTTCTGACGTTCAGGCTGTTTAGATATCTTGCCAAGGCTACCCACTGACTACCTAAATACTGGTTTAGGGAGAAGTTCCCCCATGAACCATCAGTGGTACATATGGTGTCATTTGATCTAAACACTAAGAGACACTAAATTGAAGTGAAATATAATGATTGCTTACTTGATCTACCTAACCCTGCTAGAAACAGAAGAAAAAAACTGGCCTGATGAGTGAATGTTCTAGCCTTCTTCTCTTGACTTAACATTTTTTAGGTACTTGAGGTTCTCCTAGCTTCTTTTCTGAGCTTCATCATATACTTTGCAAAAGGATTTTTGTCTTTGGAGCTTTATTTCAAAAAATTAAGCAGTTATTTGAAAGCAGGTGAACTCAGTATTCAAGAGACATCCAATCAATGTCAACTAAATATGCTGTAAGCATTGTACTGTGTCCTGGGGATATAAAGATGAACGGTTCTGACCCTCAAAGGGCCCCTGGCCTAGTAGGTGCCAGACACACAATCAAAACACTGCAAAATAGTGAGATGTTAATAAATACGTGAAAACTACAAGAATACCAAAGATAGAGCTATGGCTATTTGATATTCCATAGGTTTCATATAATTTAAGGTCCTAGAGGATCTTATTTATCACAAAGACTATTCATCAACAGCTAGGAATAAGACCCAAGAGAATAGTAATGAGACTATTATTTACTACCACCAGGCAGCACCTTCATATTGATTGTAACCACTATTACTGGTGAATTTCTACTTTTTAATCATAAAAGAATGAAGATTGCATAAAGTGCTTCACCAGTGAAATACAAGAGAAGACCAAAACTTTGGGGTTAAAATACTTGTGGATTCTACCAGTTTCTATTGCACCAGAGAGATGTGATGAATTTCTGTACTTTGTCTATCATTGGGATGGAAAAGAGCAATAGAATTTTAGAGACCGAAAGGACCTTAGAGATCATCTAATCCAACAAGATGAATAAACTTTTCTTTTCCATTGCCAATAAACTGGCAAAATCTGATGAATACAACTCTTTTGAGTCATAGGTGGTTTGATGAATTGAGATGGCCATGTTCAGCTACGACACTAGAATTTCTCCACACCACAAAAAATAAACTTTTTTCATAAACAGTCAATTTAAGTTAGGTGGCTTTCATCACTTTTATAAATATACTATCAATGTGGGAGCCAAAACAATGCACCCAGAAAGAGAAATAGATGAACTTTTACTTAGTTTCCCTTTGAGACTTTAACAGAAAATGTCGCAATTCCCTACTTATACTTTTTTTTTAAAAGAAATTATTATTGAAAATGACTGTAGCCTATTTTCAAGAAGGTACTGTGAAATGCACTTAAGACACAAGGATTTCTCAATGGTTGATGATCTTTCTCTAATAATAATCAGACACCAATCAGATTTTTAAAAATTTTCTACCTTCAACAACAACTTTGAGGCCATGTCAAAAGAAAAGGTTGTGGTTCTAGATGTCCAGGTGTGTGACAGCACATACTGTCAAACCCCAGAGCTTCTGCTTTTCCTTTGAGTAGGAAGTTATCCTGGTCACCATCATTCTTTTAATCAAAGACATTTTTTTTTAAACATCTTTATTGAAGTATAATTGCCTTACAATGGTGTGTTAGCTTCTGCTTTATAACAAAGTGAATCAGTTATACACATACAATATGTTCCCATATCTCTTCCCTCTTGCATCTCCCTCCCTCCCACCCTCCCCATCCCACCCCTCTAGGTGGTCACAAAGCACCGAGCTGATCTCCCTGTGCTATGTGGCTGCTTCCCACTAGCTATCTATTTTACATTTGGTAGTGTATATATGTCCATGACACTCTCTTACCCTGTCACATCTCACCCCACCCCCTCCCCATATCCTCAAGTCCATTCTCTGGTAGGTCTGTGTCTTTATTCCCGTCTTGCCACTAGGTTCTTCATGGCTTTTTTTTTTTTTTTTCCCTTAGATTCCGTATATATGTGTTAGCATACTGTATTTGTTTTTCTCTTTCTGACTTACTTCACTCTGTATGACAGACTCTAACTCCATCCACCTCATTACAAATACCTCCATTTCATTTCTTTTTATGGCTGAGTAATATTCCATTGTATATATGTGCCACATCTTCTTTATCCATTCATCTGTCGATGGACATTTAGGTTGCTTCCATGTCCTGGCTATTGTAAATAGAGCTGCAATGAACATTTTGGTACATGACTCTTTTTGAACTATGGTTTTCTCAGGGTATATGCCCAGTAGTGGGATTGCCGGGTCGTATGGTAGTTCTATTTGCAGTTTTTTAAGGAACCTCCATACTGTTCTCCATAGTGGCTGTATCAATTTACATTCCCACCAACAGTGCAAGAGTGTTCCTTTTCCTCCACACCCTCACCAGCATTTATTGTTTCTAGATTTTTTGATGATGGCCATTCTGACCGGTGTGAGATGATATCTCATTGTAGTTTTGATTTGCATTTTTCTAATGATTAATGATGTTGAGCATTCTTTCATGTGTCTGTTGGCAATCTGTATATCTTCTTTGGAGAAATGTCTATTTAGGTCTTCTGCCCATTTTTGGATTGGGTTGTTCGTTTTTTTGTTATTGAGCTGCATGAGCAGCTTGTAAATCTTGGAGATTAATCCTTTGTCAGTTGCTTCATTTGCAAATATTTTCTCCCATTCTGAGGGTTGTCTTTTGATCTTGTTTATGGTTTCCTTTGCTGTGCAAAAGCTTTTAAGTTTCATTAGGTCCCATTTGTTTATTTGTGTTCTTATTTCCATTTCTCTGGGAGCTGGGTCAAAAAGAATCTTGCTGTGATGTATGTCATAGAGTGTTCTGCCTATGTTTTCCTCTAAGAGTTTGATAGTGTCTGGCCTTACATTTAGGTCTTTAATCCATTTTGAGTTTATTTTTGTGCATGGTGTCAGGGAGTGTTCTAATTTCATACTTTTACATGTATCTGTCCAATTTTCCCAGCACCACTTATTGAAGAGGCTGTCTTTTCTCCACTGTATATTCTTGCCTCCTTTATCGAAGATAAGGTGACCATATGTGTGTGGGTTTATCTCTGGGCTTTCTATCCTGTTCCATTTATCTATATTTCTGTTTTTGTGTCAGTACCAAACTGTCTTGATTACTGAAGCTTTGTAATATAGTTCAAAGACATTTTTAAAAAACATTTCACTCACAAGGAAAGCAGTTTTCTAGAGGCTAAGTGGGGTTCATCAGATGTTCTCAAACCTGGCTGAGAACCATTAGAAGGGGCTTTTAAAAAATACAGATTACCAAATCCTACCCCCAACTACTGATTAAATAGGTCATAGATGGGACCTGAGAACATGGAATTTTTTTACCTTTAAGCTTTCCAGGTGTATACATGGGTTTGGGATCCAATAATGCAAATAATCAAATCTTTTAATAGCAAAAACATTATTTGCATCCTTATCTACTGGATGCAAAGTTTAAGATGATATAATTTATCAAAGAAAAAGCCTTTTGCTTTATTGTATCAAAAATAATTAAGAGGGCTCAGACTACAATTGTCTCCTAAGAAACAGTATCTCCAGGATAAATGATGCAAAAGCAAATACTTTGTTACCTCAAAACACTCTCTGGACATATTGTTGTAATTCTGTAGTTAACTATATTTGACAAAACTAGGCGTTGAAAGAATTCATTTACATTATATTTCGGTTGTGTCAGTAACCTTTTCTTTTCCTTTTCTTATGGGTGACCATTAGCTTTCCATAGCAGGCACGACGGCTTGCTTTCTATCCTCTCAGTGGAGGCTACTGCTTATTTTGTTTTTGGTGCATTGTACTATCTTTCCGGCCAGAGGCACAATTACAAATCACCCTATAAGTTGCTTTCATGACTAGAGCTCCAAGGGGGATTCAACAAGATTTCTGTATGTAATTACCCAATTGGAAGTTAGCCAGATTCCCAGGACTGCAGCCCTTACACTTGTGAACAGAACTCTTTGATTGTTAATAATCACACGCAGTCAGCTACCTGGTATTTAGAAATCCTTAGAAAGCAACTTAATGCTCCATGAAAAACACGGGGGCAGATCACAAGAGGAGTAGTATTTTCACAGAGTTACCTATTGGGGGTAGGTCCCACCAGCTGATAATATAGCCAACTGGTATTCAAAGTCATCTTTTTCTGCATTCAAGGTGTTTAATAATTGAGTGCTGGCACAAATGTGTATTTCTTTGAATTTTCTCAAAATTCATTTCTCTGAGAAATTCCACAACTTTCACATGGCTTTATTTCTATCTGTTACGTGTGTCATTTTTCTTCCTTTTCAGTGACAATGTTGTTAACAGCACAGCTATCTGTGAGCATGAGAGTGGCGCAAGGTGTCAAAATGTACTCTAATGATTTTTCTCATTGAACGCTTCTGATTAGTGGCAAGAGGCAACTATTGACACTGCTTGTTGCCATTTGCCACTCCAATTTTTTTTTTTAACTCACAGAATGAGTCTCACCTCTTTTTACTCTGGTCAGGTTATCAGAAGTGGCCTTCAGTGAGATCTGGTGCTGTTTCAAACCACTAAGCACATCGTGGTTCAGTGGGTTTTCAGTATAGGTATAAAGGCTTCATGCTGTCATAACCTTCATCCAAAAGTAAAGGTCCTTCAACAAAACTCTTCTTCTCAATGTTGTCCCAAACAAGTCCTGAATATTCCTCATCCAGTAGGCCTTCTTTCCTCTCTTCTCTTTATCTAGACACTTCCCAGGAGACCTCGAATTTTAACTCTAGAGTCACTCACAAAGTTCAAATCCTGGCTTAACCGCTTATAAGCTGTGTGTTCTTAGACAACTTGTTTAGCCTCTCTATACCTCCACTGTCTTACTGGAAACATGAGGATACTCTAAGTACTTAACTCATTGAGTTGTGGGGAGGATTAAGTAGGTTTATAATGCTATGTATACTCTATTATTATCCTTCAAGTCCCTCCTGTTCTGTGAAGGCTTCTCTCACTGCTCCGGGTCACATCTATTTTCCTAACCCATTCTATGCCATTTAATGAGTAAACATACATTTGACACTTAATATGTACGTCAGTATATGCTGCTATACGTATTATATTATAATATCTCCGAGATTGAGGAACTGGATTCTTAGACTTCTGTACTGCACACAGTGTTTGACCCATGGTATATATATACGACTTTTTTTTTGGTGATGCTGAGACTATAAAATGCTGAAAAGGAGATTACTCAAGAAAAATGGGAGGTTCTTTAAAAAAAAAGAAAAGTAAATCTGACCTCTGACCTTCAATTGCAAATAAATCTCATCAGGAAAAAAAGAAGTACCCAAACAAGCCAATTCTCTGAGATACTCAGGTTTTTAAATGGAAATATTCTAAAGATGGTAAGAAGGCCTCTTAACCAGATGAAAGAGGCATGGGCTTATAAGAACTGTGTCAGAAAAGCAAAAGCCCCAAGTGAACTGAGGCTTGATGCGAAAAATGTGAGGGACAACAAAAAAAGCTTTTACAGTTTTATTCAGAACATGAAGTTGACAGGGATAAGCAGCTTTCTGCCTTGGGCTGATGGTCTAAGTCGATGGATAACCAAGAGGAAGAAGAACAGGGCTATGTAAAAGTGGGGGATTTCCAATCCGAAAGGGGTGGAGCTTAGATCAGTTAAAGAGAACACCAGGAGGGAGTTAAAGAGCTCTGAGATCAAAGGCAAAGAAGGGAGGCAGGTAGCCTGGTGGTGAAAGAATATGAGCCTTGGGTTTGAACTTGGCTCTGACAATCACTAGCTATGTAACCGTGGGCAAGTTACTTAACTCCTCGCTGCCACAGCCTCTTGATCTGTAAAGCAGAGATAAAATGCTTTCTTCATAGGAGAAATTTGTAAGGATATTTAAAGATAATATGTGTTAAACATTTAGCCCAGTGGAGTTGCTGAATAAATTATAGAAGTGGTTGTTGTATTTAAAATAATACTTATATTAGTGCTATAATAAAGGGTATCCAGATTCTGTTAAGGGGTTCAGGTCTGCTGCCTTGTGTGAATTATACCTCAAAGGACCAAGAGAGACTTCCAAGGGGATTGAACAACCTCCACAAGGTAGAATCCGAAGAATCAGAGAAACCTAAATACCCTAAGACAGGAGGCCAGCAAATGCACTTTTAATTTTCAAACGAGATAAGGAGAAAGCTGAAATCCATGGACAGACCTGCTAATTGGGATGGTTGGAAACACCTAGAGAAGGAACAGTCATGGCTAGGATGGACCGCAAAAAAGTCATTACTGGCTGAGCTCAGTTCACTCCCCTCCCCCAATACACACACACAGTTTTTATTCTAAATCAAGTTCCTAGACCAGGAGATGAGTGACAATGAGCTCCGTTAGAATAGGGACACTGTCTCTTTTGTTCACTGTCAACTTCTCAGTGCCTGGCACCTGGTAGGAGGCACTCAATGTTTCCTGGTCGAATGAGTGGGTGAATAAATCAACAAATAAATAAATGAAATGGGACAGACCAGCTGTATCTATATTTCTATAGATTCATATTCTATGGTATTCATCAGAATACCATAATATTGCTGTGGAGAAATAGAAAGATGGCAGTGCCCTGAGGGATATTCATAACTGGACAAAACCCAATACCCAAAAGGTACTGATTAACGAATTCATGCCAATCAGATGAGCAGTCTCCTTTCAGATCTCTCTCTCTCTCCATGGTTCTGTTCTATTCAGCGTGTCTTTCCAATCAGTTACGGGGATGAATATACAGAAGACATATTCAGCAATTTTACTAATGACTTAGATTTAGGAAGGCCGATGAATATATTGGAAACTAGAATTAGCATTTAAACATATTTAATGGGCTGGGACAATGGAAAGATCTCGGAGGACGAAATGTTTTAACAGACTGATTCACATCTGACTATTACATTAAATTATACAAAGAGCCTCCATAAACCTTATCTTGTGTAGTCCTCACAATAGCGCTGTAGTGGGTTGAATGGTGGCTCCCCAAAAGATTTGTCTTCCCAGAACATGTGAATGTGACTATATTTGGGAAAGAGGGTCTCTACAGATGTAACTAAGTTAAGGCTCTTGAGACGAGATCATCTTGGACTAGGGTGAATGCTACAGCCAATGACAATGGTTTTTAGAAGGGAAGGGGATACGGCACAGAGAAGGTGATGTGACGATGGAGACAAAGGCTGGAGGGGTGCATCTATAAGCCACGGGACATCAAGGGTTGTCAGCAGCCACTAGAAGCTAGGAGAGAGACATGCAAAGTATTTTCCCTCAGGGTCTTCAGTTGAAACCAACCCTCCTGACACCTTGGATTTTGGACTTAGGGCCTCCAGAACTGTGAGAGAATAAATTTCTATTGTTTTAAGCCACCAAAGTTTGTGGTACTTTGTTCCTACACCTCTAGGAAATTAATACAAACACCTTTCATTTTTTATTCTATTTTATGTTTTTTACAAAGAAAGCAAAGTCGGAAATGTAACGATTTTCTGAAAAATTCATTTGACAAATATTTGTTGTGTGCCTACTATGTACCAGGCATTATTCTAGATGTTAGGATTCAACAGTAAATAAAACAGACTTGGCCTTAAGGGACTTTTGTTCTAATTGAGGAAAACACACAATAAGTAATGAAACAAAGTGAATATGTTGTTAAATTAATTAAACAAGGAGGCCATTAGACTGGAGTGGCTCTAATGTTTTGGTGACCGATGTAAGCAAACCAAAACCTAAGCCTGTAAATGCCTCAAGGTTATGAAATCAAACCCTAAGCCAACCAATCACAAACAGCCAACTAGGCTTTAAGGTATAGCCAATCAAATACTTTCCTTTCTCTGCTTCTGCACCGTCTCTATATAAATCTTGCCCCTGGCTCCTGTCAGTGGAGTTCTCCTAACCACCTTTGGTTTGCTGCAGCCTGATTTGAATCAGTTTTTACTCCAATAAACTTTTAAAATTTGTAATACGCCTCAGTCTGTCTTCTAACAATGTACCGTGGCAGGCAGCGGAGAGTGCTACTGAGGAAAATAAAGCAGCCTACGGAGGACGGGGGGTGCTATTCTATACAGTTAGGGAAGGGTTCTCTGATAAGGGGACATTTGAGCAGAGATCTGAACACAGTGAGGGAATGGGTCGAGCAGGTATCTGGTAGAAGAGGGTTTCGAGTCAAAAGGTTCTCAACCAGGTTTTTAAAGAGTTCGAGGAACACAAGGAGTCCACGGCTGGACGGAGTGAACAAGGGGGAAAGTAGTTTGAGACAAGGAGAGGATCACAGGGTAGGAGGGAAGGAATAGATTGTGTGGGGTATTGTAGGCCTTGTCAATATTTTACCTTTTGCTCTGAATTAAATGATAAGATACTGGAGAATTTTGAGCAGAGGAATAATATGTTCTGACATATGATCTATATGAACAGAACATAATAATATGTTCTGACATGATTTAAAAAGATCACCTGGGCTGCTGTATAGAGAACAGACTTTAAAGGGGCAAACGTGGACGTAAGGACACCAACTAGGAAGCTGCTGCAGCAGTCCAGGCAAGAACTGATGCACTTGACGCTGAGAGGCTATGATGGAGGGGGTGAGAAATGATCAGCTTCCAGAAGTGTTTGAAGCTGAAGCAGGTAGGAATTTTGAGAGTGGAGTCAAGGCTGATTTCAAGGTTCTGGGCCTGAGGAAAGATGGGGTTGCCATTTACTGAGACGGAAACACAACTAATTAGCAGTACAGCAGGAACTTGAGCTCAGGGCATACCTGCCCTCGTCCAGTGGTCAGCCAATTCACCCCAGATCCCACAGGAGTAATTGGTGCTAGAATTGAAACCAAAAACCAAAAAACAGAAAAACGAAAAACCCTCAAACATACAAGATGGGGGAAGGTGACTTAGCAGGAAGGTGACTGAGTAGCCACATGATTAAAACTCCTAAAATTTTTAGTTGAGGTCAAGCCCAGATCAGTCCTCTGCAGGATGGCATTGCCAAAAACACAAATGCATACTGCCTGACAAGAGCAGTCTTAGACCTCAGTAGGTTAAAGCATGGTTGTAATGACCAAGCCTACAGCTGGACACTCAATTCTCAGCGTTACACTTCTACAACAAAGAAAAACAGACAAGAGAGAAAGAACTCAGAGGGCAGCAACCAGAAAAGAAGGGTATCCAGAGACTCGAAAGTTGAGTGAGACAGGTTTGGAGAAAGTTAAAGGTGAGACAGAGGAGTGAGGAAAGTGTTCTGTGAAATGGAGGAGAAGGATGCTTATGTCACAGGGCAACTGATAGGATTAAACGTGATAATGTATGTGAAACCACTTTGTCCTCGAGCAAATGCTTTACAAATGTTAAGCACCGTTACTAAAATTGAAGGCCTGTCATACAGAAGAGATTTTAGATGTGTTCTGTGTGGACCCAAGAGGTAGAGGTGGGACAAAGAGCTAAAAGCATTTCTGTTCAGAGAAAAGAACTTTCCACTGATGGGAAGGACTGTTTCAGTCAACTGACTTCCTCAAGTCTGGAGATGTTCAAAGGCTGACCAGCTGAAGACTTGACACGAAGGTAAAAGGGGAATTCTACCATTTAATGGTCTGTAAGTTCTGTGGTTTTTTAGTGACTCTGAGGCTATGGTAGCACTTAATATTTTGGGATTTAAAAAATTCTATTTAAGTATAGTTGATTTACAGTGTTGTGCTAATTTCTGCTGTACAGCAAATTGATTCAGTTATACATATATATATTCTTTTCCATTATGGTTGATCACAGGATATTGAACATAGTTCCCTGCACTACACAGTAGGACCTTGTTGTTTATCCATCCTATCTATAATAGTTTGCAACAACGTTTTCTTCTTGCTGCCTCTGTATCAGGTCCTCGGCCACATTCATACCACAAAAAGATACTTCACTTCCCCCAATTAATCAGTAAAGCCACAGGTGGCCTTCCTACAGGGGCCCAGTTATGCCACTTAAAGTAGTCTCCTGATAGAATTTATTATACAGGAGTTTAGAGAAATCTATTCTCCCTAACTTATCAAAGGCCTACAATCAAAGCCAATAATAATAATTATGTATCTCACCAAACTATGGAAGTGTGATTAAACCAGTGAAACTTTTCTTTTAAAAAAGTGGAAACAATGTAAATTATTATTAGATAACTGATAAACACAACAATGATGAAATGTTCTTGCTAGGGTAAAATAATTGAGATGATAATTAGGCATAATTAGCATTGTTATGAGTCAATCATATTTCAGTGAAAAGAAAACATATTTGGCTAAAAGGATATAATTTTGTTTTTGGTACTTTTCAAATTCTTTCTGGTTCAGCTAGGTCACTCATTGTATTTACCAATCAATTATTTTAGAGATGACTAGAGATTTCCATTTTAACAAAAGCCTATTTTAGCAAACAGCAGAGCTTTTAGAAGCCCCTCTCCTTGATATGTCTGAAATCTTTTCACCGGCTCTTGTCACTCTCTTGCCAACCCGTATATCTCATAATGACCATTACCAGTGTCAGAGGCAAGCCAACAACTTAAAACAGCAACAACAGGGTGACAGTGTTGAGAAGAAAGGACTACTTTATTTTCTGTTTTATTATACAACTCTCATATATTTGGCAGGGGAGGGATCGCAGGGGGAACAATATTTTATCCCAGAAAACAATCTTTTTCATTTTGCCATGTTATCCAGAATTTTTAAAGTCGCATTTATTAATTAGGTCACTTCCTATCTACACTAAATCCCCAGAGGATTTTATTTTTTCCTTACATCTTTCTAAAAGAATTCTTAGGATCTTGGTAAAAAAAAGAGTAGAAAAAATTTTTTAAAGTAAGGGAAGGAGATTCACAATAAAAGAAGACATAGAAATACAGTATTGAACAAGTTAGGCAACTGCTTAGCGGAGGTAAAAAGAGGGCATCAGAATAAACAAGGAGACACACAAATGTGTGATTTAAATTCCAAGGACTTGGAAAGTTATGGTGGTAAACCCCAAGGAGAGGCTGAGTAGTGTTCCAACTGTAGAACAGAACATGGTTTTCTACAAGGAGATGGGGTGGTTCTTTAAAAATTCTCTCAAAATGTGCTTAAGAGGGAAAAAAAGGCCCTAGAAGGAAAGTTGCTAACAATTGTCACCGTTATAGCAATAACTATGACGTATACAATTGTGATATAACTGACAGAATAACCATGATCCCAGGATTTCAGCAATCAAAATAGAAAATTACATTTTCTGAACTCGATATAATCCCTATCCTGAGAGGAGAAGGATGGGGGTTTCTAAAGATGTTATGATAAAGGAAATGAAAATTTCACGTAAATAAAAAATCTGAATTCCTCTTTGATAATCCATACTTTCCATAGAAGCTTCAAAAGCCCAAAGACCCCATTAGATATAAATTCTAATGAACACAGAGAATTTTCACAGTTTAAATGGTGTAAAGAAATACAATAATAAAAAAATGAACTACGGGATGCTCAATGTTAGATAAAAGCAGTTACATAGCTTTTTACGTCTCTCAATGCACTTATCAATAATTTATTAGGAAAATGTCAAAATGTCCTTGTTATCAAGGTACACAGGATAATAGTACTTGCTTTAAAAGACAGTTCATGCGAGAAGCTGCAAAATGATAGTCAGGTGTTCAAGGCATGCTTCCAACTCTTCCATCTAGCCACCTACTTAAATATTAGGGAACATAAATCAAAGAACACAACAGCTAAAAATGAGTCCTTTGAAAATGTAGTCTTCCACAATGAAATGCAGAAGAGGCCTGGTCTTGTAATTGGCATATTTTATCATTGTCTTGTAGCTAAAGACTCTAAGAAATATTTTGAAACTCCTGTTTTGCCATTAAATCCCCTAGCTGAATACTATATTATCTCATTAGTTCAATAAAGTTAAGATTTTTACCTCTGTCATCTCTTGTTTTTCCAGATGTCATCTTTTCACCTTAATGAAATATGAGCATGGTAACTACAAAGTAATGTGAGTGACTTTTAACTAGCATCCAAATGTATATCTGAGAGAGTGATATCTCTTTCAAGGAGATTGCAAAAATGTAAGCACAAGGCAGCAAAGAAGGATTACATAAGGAGCCTGCTTCCCCATGTTTGAAGGACAGCATTCAATTGAAAGCATAATTTGTGGTACAGATGGTTGAAGACACACTGTTTTTACTTTTGTGCTTTGCCTTTTATTTTTAACAGTCACTGTTATGACTGTTGTTACTACCTTGGGTGAGAAAATAAGTGCTTCAGTTGCCTATTGATTGGCAATAGCTCCATGTGATCAAAAGACACAATATATATCTAATAAAAATGTTAATTTTACTTCTTTGATATTCATCCACCCATCCACCTATTCATCCATCCACCCATCCATCTCTCTTTTCATTGCTAACTATTATGCACCAGCTACCATATTAGGTACTGTTGTATGTCAATAAATAAGATATAAACTTTACTCTCAAGAAACTTACAATGGTGGTGTCTGGTTCAAGGTCTAATCCATCAACATTTGTGCAAACATGGTGGTGAAGAAATGAAGCCAACTCTGCGTTATATTGTGTTAGTCAATAAATCACTGAACTTAATATTAAAGGGAACCAAAAGATATTATTTGTTTACTCTAAGCCATTTTTCTAAGTTCTGTTCCAGCTCTGTGAGTATTAGAGGCTTCTAATATGTCATGGTACTGAATGTGTATGGAATACAATTTAGATTCCTGCCCAAAACAATAATGGAGATGCTGTAAGAGCATAAATAATCAAAATAAAAGTTGAGGAATAAAATACTATGAAGATTCAAGGGAAAGACTGGATTAGAAGGAGTGTCCTCCTCTTGATTCTACATATTTTGGAAGACTTAACTGCAGTTAGAGATTTCATGTTTAACTTTTTCAAAAAACTGAATAATTAATTAGATTAAAGAACTCTCATTTCTAGACCAATGCCTACATTTTCTTACAACATCAAACAGAAAAAGAGGAAACTCCACACTTGACCAATTTCTCATTACAATCTATATTAGTGGAGCTTTGTTGACTATTGGTGTCAATAGCAGACTAACATCGTTGAAGTACTTAGGACTCTATAATTTTAAGGGGAGGAAAAATGAATTCACCCACAAAAACAGCACAGGAAGTGTGAGCCAAGATTAAGTGCATATCAAGGTAGCATGGCACACAAGAGCTTAAGTGAATTACAGATTCGAATAATTACTTATTTTCTTATAGTGGTAAAATGTATCTCTGTATCCAATGAATATCAATAATCTTCATACTATTTGCCATATACTGGGTATTGGGTTGATAAAAATTAATAAAACTATCTCTAATCCCCAGGAATTCACAGCCCAGATAATAATATTGTTACAGATATCATGGTGTGGTACAGTACAATGATGGAGTTTCCAACGTTATTTTAACATATTTAACATATTTAAGATCATGAAATCCCAGATCTACCATTTACCATGTACCTGAATTTGTACCTCAGTTTCCTTGTCTGTGTAATGGAGATAATAATGTGTTGTGAGATTAAATGAGGTCATTTATGTAGAGCACTTTAGGATAGTGCCTAGCTATAGGAAGCACTGTATAAGCATTAGCTATTAAATATTATTGTTGTTATTATTATTAGAATTATACTCATAATCTCAATGGAATATTGAAGTCTCAACTGAATGAAGAAGGTGAAAAGTTCCAGGCTTTCAATACTTGTGCCTTTTTCCAGTAAAACAAATTAAATATGTTCACATGTAAGGTGTACCTTTAGATCATAAATACATACAAACACCATTTTTCCAAGGAATTGGTTGTTTTTCGAAATCATTAAATCAATAGTATGTGCAGAGAAAATAAATATTTTAAATCTAGAGTGTGATTAATTCATGTCTGAATAGAGATCAGCTTATATAGAAACCAAAGCAAAATTTAAAATTAAATTTTGCTTCTTCAATGAAAAAAAATCAATACACATATGTGTATAGAGTAGCTAACAGAAGGTAGGTTTCAAATGGTTGCCACATCTGGCATAACAGCTTTCTATACAGTTTTACAACCCAGTTTTCTAACTATCTTGAGCCCTCAAGATAATAAATATATGGGTCATATATCAGCTATTGAGGCAGTCTGCATCACTGGTCCCAATTTTTCACCCCTTCTTCTTTCCCTGCCCTTTACCATGTGACTTTTCACTTCCTCCTCAAGGAGGTCTAGTTTCTCACCTCTTGACTTTGGATGTGGTCACGTGATTGGCTTTGGCCAAAAGAATGAGGCAGAAATGAGCCAGTAAGGAGCCTAAGCCTCAAGAGACTGTGCATGTTTCTGCTTTTAATCTTGTGCCTCTACCATACCATGGAAAAATCACGCCTGTGCTAGCCTTCTGGTCCCAGAGAGTAAGAGACACATGGAATGAAGCTGTCCTAGGCAAACTGACTCAACCCAGCTCAGACTCAAGCACAGCCCCAGTTTATCCTCAGAAGAATCAACAAGCTGGCTGACCTGCAGTAGGCTCATGATCAAGCCCAGAAGATATTAGCAGAGCAGCTCAGCAAAGCTGAACCACAATCAATTGACCCCAACCAACCCACAGGCAGTTGCCCTAGAGTAATAAATTACTTTGTTTTTAAAAAGTAATTGAAATTTGCAGTATTTTGTTATGCAGCAAAAGCTGACTCATTTAGTTAGAATGTTGTCCATTTTAAGTTATATAAAATCAGACTCTGGGGCTTCCCTGGTGGCGCAGTGGTTAAGAGTCCGCCTGCCAATGCAGGGGACATGGGTTCGATCCCTGGCCCAGGAAGATCCCACATGCCATGGAGCAACTAAGCCCGTGCACCACAACTACTGAGCCTGTGCTCTAGAGCCCGTGAGCCACAACTACTGAGCCCGCACGCCACAATTACTGAAGCCCGTGTGCCTAGAGCCCGTGCTCTGCAACAAGAGAAGACATCGCAATGAGAAGACTGCGCACCACAACGAAGAGTAGCCCCCGCATAGCAACAGACCCAATACAGCCAAAAATAAAAACAAATAAATAAATAAATTTACTTAAAAAATAAATAAATAAAATAAAATAAAATCAGACTCTGGCTAGCTTAAGCATTTTAAGAAAATGGATTGTTCCACCAAACTGAAAAGGCCAGTTGTAGTTCTGGCTTTAGGTTCATTTTGACCTGTAAGTTCAGCATGTCCTCTGAAAATTTCTGCAAATTTCCCTGCAATCTCTGGCCTCTGGACTCTTCCATGTGTCAGCTCTGTCTCTTGGTACAAAATGGCATTCTTACACACTTCATCTCATATATTTCATCTTGAAAAAAGAGAGATAAAGAGTGCCTTTAGGACTTCCCTGGTGGTGCAGTGGTTAAGAATCTGCCTGCCAATGCAGGGAACACGGGTTCGAGCCCTGGTTCGGGAAGATCCCACATGCCGCGGAGCAACTAATCCCATGCACCACAACTACTGAGCCTGTGCTCTAGAGCCCGCGAGCTACAACTACTGAGCCCACGTGCCACAACTACTGAAGCCCGTGCGCCTAGAGCCTGTGCTCCGCAACAAGAAAAGCCACCGCAATGAGAAGCCCGCACACTGCAATGAAGAGTAGCCCCCGCTCGCCGCAACTAGAGAAAGCCCGCACACAGCAACGAAGACCCAACACAGCCAAAAATAAATTAATTAATTAAAAAACAAACAAAGCAAAAAAAAACACATAAAATTTACCAAAAAAAAAAAAGGGTGCCTTTATCCTGGCACTCCAAACAAAAGTCCTGAGATTCACTCTGATAGGATCATCTTAGATCACTGTTTGCTCCTGAACCACTTAACACAGCCAGGGGAAGAAATGTTCTGATGGACTCTTCTTAAGTCATGGGTTCCAAACCTGAAGCTAGAGGGGTTGAATCAAATTCAACGGGCTGTTGGGAGGGGGAAAGAAAAATAAATATGGAAAAAGCAACTAGCGGTACACACAACAAATTTTCGTCTTTGCAGTGCATTTTCGTGTCTTTCTCACGTCGTGTCTCAGATAGTCAAAGCCTTGGACTGTTACCCCTGCCAAATATTCTTTTATTAAAAGCAATAAATACAACTTACTTGAATTAACCATACACGCTGAAAGGTATAAGGAAATTTTTTTAGATAAATAGAAATGTAAAGAGACAAGAAAACAAAAGAAGTTATAATGCCACCATTTATTCCCGCAGTAACTAGAAACAGCTTCTATTTGAAATCTCAGTACCACCTGCTTTGCATCTGCTCGACCAACTGAGAAATGCAGGTCTGGCAAAGAGAGAAAATCCATTTTAAGTAGATCTGTGACAATACAGGGCGAGGAGGTCTTGAAATCCACCAAGGGTTTTAATCAATAAGACTGACAGCACAGAGCATGCCAGAAACCAGGAAAAGTAGAGTCTGCAAAAAGCATTCAAGAAACAGCCTGATCTATAAGGTTCTGGTGACAAACCAGGGCCGGCGAGGCAGAGGCACATACCACCATCTCTCTCTTCTGATCTAAGGAAAGGCGAGAGAGGAAAGGGCTGATTAGCTCAGGGCGGGTTTTTGTTCTGTCCTTTTAGATTCCAACTTTCTGAATCAGGGAAGAATTCTAAAACCCATTGTCTAATTTCAAAAGTTGGATTTGAAAAACACGACAAGCTCTTTCTTTTTGTTACCTAATTCTCAGCTGTAAACCGAAGCTTCTTGAGTGTGCATGCTTCATAAAAAGCAAAGGGACTTAATTGAATTTTGCATGCCGCTTCTAAGTGGATTGCTAGGGTATACCAGGATTAATTAGTTTCGTGTTAATTCAATTCAAAGGTTGCTGATAAACTAAGACCATCAAACTCCATTAGGAGAAACAAAAACTTCTTAATTATGACAGCATCTTTGGAGTTGTGGATAAGTTTTATCAGTATGCTAAAGTTCCATCCTGAGCATTTAGGATTTGTGATGGATCTACCGCAGTGGCCCAAAGAGACCTCCATGATTAAAGCACTTTTCACCAAATTTTTTACTTTTCAAATTTGGTATCTTTAAAAAAAATTCAATCCTTGGTTTCAATGATTCCTTCTGTCCCTTTGAATGTAAAATTCTATTTTTGGAAAACTAACCCAAGGAAAATTACTCTAGCCTTTTCACAGGCATGCACATAAAATGAACTAAGTTGCAGATTTATATTTTGCCCCATCTCCCTGCCCTCAACCCTTTACTGTACTGTCACAATCATAGTACCATGGTCCTCTATGGGTGAAAAAAAAAATCTATCACCCACATGTTTTATTTTGTGTAGAGGATGTTGAAAATATGATTTCCTACATGGTCTTGCAAATAACTGCTTGTCAGCCTTACACCCAACCAAACCTCACCTTTATATGAAAGCACACAGGGGAGCACGTTTGCATGTGCTGGCGCACACATTCATTCGCTTACCATTTGGTTTGGATGCAGATGTATACCGCAGTTCAGGATCGAACCAACTTTCTTTGCAGCCTGCCATATGAGGTCCCTTTAACATCTTTCCCTATTTAGTGCAAGGGACTTTCTGCATCTGGAACACTCCACATAGGCATGTGCATATGTGCACACATACATGGACACACACAGATACACACATATGTACACATTTCTATTAATTCCTCCTCACCCCTCAGCTCTCACTGTACCCTTCACCCCACCTAGGACATCTTCCTTGCTTCCCAGGACTAGGTTGGCTATTAATCCTATGGGCCACTTCAGTACCTATGTTTAGCATTAATGTTGCAATTGACACATTGTAATAGCCTTTAAATTTATCAGTAACACACATCAGGAAATTAGGTTCCCGAATGACCTGGACTGTACCATATTCACGGCTTTATCACCAAACAGTACAGTGTCTGGCACACTGAAGGAATTCCATCAGCATTTGTTGACTGGATGAACGAAGGCCAGAATCACTACAAAATTAGCTGTGAAGCCCCTGCCTTCATATATCATTCCAAGCGACATCACTCCAGTAAGGATGCCCTTTACTTCTCCCCACCAGTCAGTCATCTCTGTGGACTGATTAATCCCTAGCAACTCCTCCTAGAGACTTCTAGCTGCCTCCCAATGTTGATTCTCCCCTTTCCCTTTGTAAAAGAACACTTGAGTTTTAGCAGAGAATACAGATATTGGGTGGAATTGGGGACACATTTCCCATACTTCAAACTAAACTGGCCATTTGAATAGGCATGGTCATTAAAATGTAAAAGTAAGTATTACATGGGACTTCAGGGAAGTCTTCTTAAAAGGAAAAATATATGCCCTTCTTCAATCCTTCCTCTCTCTTGCTGCTTGAGATGTGGAAATGATGGCTGGCTCTCTAGCAGCCATTTTGAACCATGAAGCAATATGCTAAGGATAAAAAAGTGTCTGTGCCACACCACATAACAACTTACTGCCAAACTTCTTTTGTATGAGAAAAAGAGAAATCGCAGTAAAGTCACTGCTATTTCAGGCATTTTTTTCTGTAAAAACTAGACTTAATCCTAAATACTGCAACCAGTACAGCCAGAGACTTTCTGTATCCATGCACAGGTCTTAGGGACAATTCTTGGTCCTTGCCCTGGGTAAGCCTTGTAGTGGGAGAGGAACTGATGTCCAGTCTGGTTTTTCCATATAGCTGTAGACTCACCATTCCCCAAGGCTATATATCCCCTCATCCTCAGTAAAACTCTAAATTTGCCAAAATTTATTCTCCAACCCTTTCAATTTTTTGTTTTGTTTTGTTTTCCAGCAAAAGTGGTTGCAGGTGACTCAAAGACTTTTCCTAGAAAATATATTTGTATTTTTTCCTGAGCCTTAAAAATTTAAGCCAGTGTTTCTCAAAGGGTAGTCTCAGATCTTCATCATAACCCCCTGGGATTATTATTGTTAATGTGGAGTCCTGGCCTTAAACTAGACACACTCGGTCACAATTTCTAGAGGTGGAGCCTCTATGTTCTATAAGATTTCTAAGCCACTGTGAAGCACAGAAGTCTGACAACAATTGCCTTCTAACAGACACTAGAGGCAATTTTTGCTAACCCTCAAATCATAACTCAGAGGACCCCTCTTCTTCCACAGGGACCCAGGCTCCCATCCATCTTGTCAAAATAAGAGCTTTAGAAATTCTACTGCCTTGCTGTCCTAAGTGCGGACCATGGAACAGTGGTATCAGCGTCCCTTTTTAGAAATGCCTATCTTGGGCCTCACTATAGACTTACCAAATCAGAAAGTGCACTTTAACAAGATGACCAGGTGCTTCCTAAGCAAGTTAGTGTTTGGAAAGCACTGAGCTCCAGTACTGTGCCCTCTCTTGAAATACATCAGAGCCCTCTTCCATTCCCATTACTTGGATAAAGGCTGCAACCTACACTGTCCCCAAACCTTCTGCTGCTGAGGCCAGTGGTAGAACCATTTACTGAGCATCTACTGAGTACCAGAGACAAAATGGTAGAAAGATAGCTGTGATGGTTAATTTTATGTGTCAACTTGGCTAAGCTACTGTACCCAGATATTTGTTTCAAAACTAATCTAAATGTTGTTATGAAGGTAATTTTTAGATGAGATTAAATTTTAAATCAGTAGATTTTCAGCAAAGCAGATTATCCTCCATAATGTGGGTGGACCTCATCCAATCAGTTGAAGACCTTAAGAGAAAAAAGACTGACCTCCCCCAAGAAAGAGAGAATTCTTCCTGAAGACTGTCTCTAGCCTGCTGCTCTACCCTGAAGATTTTGGACTTGCCGGCCTTCATAACTGCATGAGCCAATTCCTTAAAAATCAATCTCTCTATATATATACATATGTATGTATATATGTAAATAAAATGAATACTATATATTTGTGATATTTAAGTACACTTTAAAATATTAAATATATTTAATATTTATAAATATTATAAATAAATAAATAAATATACACACACATATATACACACTCACATACATATCCTATTGGTTCTATTTCTCTGGAGAACAATGACTAATACATTTATTATTATTTGTATTATATATTCAATACATTAGTCAATATATTGACTAAACATTACAAATTCATTGCAAATCTCCTTTAGATAGATTCATTCATCTCGTCAGAGTCTTCCATGTTTCCCTATTGCCTATGGAATAAACCCACAACTCCTTAGCGTGCAATTCCATGCCTCCAAGTTCTCAGCCACACTGCACATCTCTGCCTCATCAGGCTATTCTGTTTTTTAGACCAGCTTTCTTGTCTCTGCTCATTCCTTCTCTCCCTTGGCCTCCTAGGAGGTCTTCTCATCTCTGATGCTTAGCTCATATGACCCACCTTCGCTTAGTAAATGCAAACATACAAATGTTTGTTGAATATTACTGAATAAAACCTTCCCCTTCCCAGCATCTTGCCAGTTGCAATTAATCATTGTTCTCTGAAAGAACTTTGATTTCAGAGAATGTTTCAGAGAACGTATTTCATTAGGAAATACGTTATATTTTGGTTAAATATATATCTTGTCTCTCAATAGACTTCAAGCTCCTTGAGGGTAGGAAATATGTTTTTATTACACATGTTATTTGTTTGCATGTATTCCTTTCAATCTATTCAGTAACATTTATTGAATGAATAAAAAATTATATGTTTGATATTTATTTGACTATTGACATTATTATTATTCTAAATACTAAGCAGAGAAGAATACTTTCATCTGTCCTTTCATCCTCCTTTGTCTTTTATCCTGCTTTTATTTTTCTTTGTTATACTACCTAGCATTTCATTTATGTAGGATTTTGTTTATCATGTATCTCCTTCCTCTAGAATACAAGCTCATGAGAGCACAGACTTTGTACATGCTCAGTAAATATGTGTTGAATGAATTCATTTATTTGCGAGCATGAATGTGTGGTCAAGGCAGGAGTGCCTATCCACTGAAAATAAAAATATTTACATACTTAAGACAAAAGGAGTTGAACACAATACCTTGCTGTAGAATGGTGAAAAGTCGGTCTTAACTGATTTTGGTTTTATCTTGGGTTACCTAAGATGGCTGGCCTAGGTTAAAGGTTTTCCAAATTAATTTTTGGCAGCAAAGCCCCATTTTGGAAATCAAATGCTATAGAAAACCACAGCCACCCTTTTGTGGGTCTGTGTCCACCCAGAGGAAGTGGGGCTTTTTTTAACTAGCATGAAGGCTCCATAAGGACTAGAGGTAGCCCTACACGGAACACTAACTACAGAAGACAGATGAAAACTGTGTTGCCCTGATTAAAGCAGGGACGAGGAACCCTTTCCTCTGAACTTCTGCTTTATCATTCCCTTGTGGCCCCTAAGGCATCTTTGGGGAAACAGGACTTCATGAAAAGAACTTTAAAACCACAGTACTCAGTGCCTCTGGAGATACTTCCAGATCTAAGCATCATTAATCAGGTGGGACTTTCAGTCTAAAACAACTGAGGCCTAAGGAGGTGTGAAGTTTGGATAGAAGCGGATGTGGCGCTGATTTCATAGAGAAGCAAGACGCCTGACAGTCAGCATCTATAAGCATTTAGATTATAATGGAACTGGGGGCAATAAGCAGACTGGATTTTAAGATTGAATCAAGCTGGGCAAACCTAATTGCTTTTTTTTTTCTTCTTTTTTCAAAGGGAATGGGAATTGCATGATTAATAAAAGAGAAAGTGAAGATGTAACATAATCTAATTTTGGTAATGCACTTAATACAGTTTCTAATAAAGTCTTACTTGCAAAATAAATTCAAATTGGATTGGATTTGGACTCCAGCATTCTCTACTGGCTGAAAGCTGAGGGTTGGTGACATAGAAACCAAGGATAAAGGCAATGTGTCACATTACAGAGGTGTCTGGTAGCCCTGCCCCAGGAATCAGTGAGGCACTAGTGTTAGTTAACAGCTTCATTAATGATCTACATGATGAGACAAAAGAGTATCCTAATGAACGTTACTGAAGAAACTGTGGGGAGATGCTGTGAATTCTAATCTCAACAGAGAGAGGTCTGCAACAAGAAAATAAATATACAGAAACAACTGGGAAGAAACATCTTTGAAGCTCATATTTGGGGGAAAATGGTTTGAAAGATTTTGAGGAAACCCACTTCTTAACTCTTAAAGAATACCATTCTTTGAGATTTGAGTAAAACAAACATTTAACCCAACCACGAAATTAAGTGCTAGCCTACATGCCTAGGACAATCCTTTCCCTCAACAAAACAAATAAAAAATAATAATAATAATCACAGGGCGTGAAAAGTAGCAACTAAATAAAAGTCTTTTTCTTCTTCACTTTTTCTTTTTCTCTTGGAGTATTAGTGGGAGAACTCTGGTATAGGATGAATACAAGGAGTAATAGAAAGAGATGTGATTTTTTTCAAAAGGAGAGGGGGAGATGGCATGCAGATAGAGGCAGCATTTGTAAATTCCTCCCAACCCCATCCAGATAATGATTTCAGTGGCCTCTTCAGTTTTTTAAGCTTGAGAGAGAAAAAAAAGAATCTAGTAACTCACATGATCTCAAAATCCAGTACCTCCTCCACCATCCACCACCTCCCCTTCCCTAGGCTGCCTGCCTAGAAGCTGAGCACCTGACTCTCTATAACCTTCAAAAGCATGACCCCCTGGCCTCCCCCATCAATCTTCTCTCTTCCTTGGTGAGTAACCGTCATTACAATAAACCTTCTTTACATTATATGTTTTAAATAAATGATGTTTATTTACTTTAAATTGTCATTTATTAGTTATATAAAGTTATTTCTGTTGCTCAATGGATCATATTATCTCCCTTTGAATATTGACTGGGTGTTCTGTGTTGGGTGGAATTCTTCATAACTTTTCCCAATTAAAATTAATAGAAAAAAAAGTTTTTACTTGATGGCTTTTCACTTAGTGGCAAGGTTTTTAGAAACAAATTAAAATCATTAAATGAGAGACAGCAGTTTCTGGTTTATCCTTTTAGTGTTTCTTTTGTGCAAATATCCATTTCTAATTAAATAAAATAATATTAACAATCTGGTCCTTGTTTTTTGTTTTGTTATTGTTTCTGGTTTCTTGTTTTAATGAAAATTACCATTTTATTCCTCACAATGCCTCTCTTTGTAGGTAGGTAGGTCTCACTTAAAAACTCCTGCTTACCTGCCCCAGAGGTTCCACCTCCAAATCATGTTTCCCTTGCTGGGGGGATCAAAGCAGTAGGGCAGCAATAACAGGGCTAACCATGACCTTCTGGATTGTCCGCAGATTCAACTTTCTCCAAGTCCAGCCCCCAGCTAAGCTGAGTGACAGGAAAGCCATGCCAAGACAGGAGCCCAGACTGTCTGGAATGTTTGTGCATTTAATGACTGACAGTGGGAGGTCCAGTTGTATGCAGGGACATGGCAGAGAGAGAGAAAGTTCTTTTGCAGTGGGGCAGGGGTGGAAGGTGAGGAGAAGCATTTGGAAGGGAATACATAAATAGGGATGCACACACACACACACACACACACACACACACACACACAAAGACCATACACAAGAGATCACTAAAGGGATGGAAGAAATGGAAAAACAACTTCCTCCATTCAGTCTGTTCTATGCTAATTAAGGTACAGTGCTGATAAATGTTTGCTAGGGCAGAATCTTAATGTCAGGTTCACACCCAGGCCCCTGAGATAGTATGAAAATTAATCTTGATCTGCCTTATTTCTGGGATAAATTTTCATAGATTTTTTTCATCTCATTGGATCCCTAGACCAATCACTTGAGCACTAAACCCATTAAAAAAAAAAAAAAAAGGTCAGTATGCTTCCTCAAATCCCAAAATGATGCATAATAGCTCTAATGTATTCATTTTGCAAATAACCTTTATTTTACATGGAATCTGACTCATTCAAACAGTTCTGGGAGAAGACATATGACATTCTCTCAAACTTGGTAAGTGTGACATGAAGGCTAGATGGGTTTTCTTTTGGATTCTGACATGACAGTCACAGAAAAACAAAACACAAACCAGTGTTACTAAAGGACAGATCGTCTCATGGCTCATCCTGCCTGGAAATTACTATTAATAGCAAAGAAATAAATTCTATAATAGAGAAATCTGCACTTTCAGCGGTGGCATTAATGTTGTTTATGCTTGACTAAAATCAAATAGAAGAGCCTGTCAATAACATAGACATTTCGAAATCATTAAAATCACTAAAAATAGTTAATGAGAAGAGTCTATTTTTCCCAACTTTGTACTATGAAAACTTTCAAATATATAGAATAATTGAAAGAATTAGGTCTAATGAATAACTGTCAATTTAACCACCACCTAGATTCAACAATTATTTATATTCTTCCATATTTGCTTTATCTATAAATATTTGTGTATGTGTATATATTTTTTTCATTTTTTGTGAGATCATTTGCAAGTAAATCGCAGATGACATAATACTTTACCTGTAAATACTTCAGTATGCTGCTCCTAAAAATAAAGGCACTCTCCTACATAGACATGATTCTACCATCATACTTAAGAAAATTAACAATAATTCTATAATGTCACATATCATTCAGTGCATACTTAATTTCCCTATCATGCCCCAAATATCTTTTAAAGCTGTTGTTTGTTGGTTGGTTGAATTTTTAATAAGGATACAATCAAGGTGTTCACAGTGCATTTGTTCCATCCCTTTAGTCTCTACTCTAGAACAATTCATCCATCTTTATGTTCTCCCCATGACATTGACTTATGAAGAAACCTGGTCATCTCTTTGGTAGATTGTTTCACATTCTAGATTTGATTGACTGTTTCCTCACAGCACTGTTTAACTTGTTTCTCCTTTCCTTTTACTTACTATAAACTGGAAGTGATGTCTAAACCTTGATTCGGTTCCAGTTAAATATTTTGGGCAAGAATACTTATAGGAGATGCTGGATCTTCAGATGGCATCACATGGAGACACTTAAGGTCAGGATGTCCCACTATTCATGACACTATGTTTGTCACCTTGATTATAAAGGTAGGCCCTCCCTTTGCAAATAGCAATTAACCTGTGGGCTGATCCTTTGGCACCATGTCCATATCCCATGCCCTAACAACCTCTCACCTAATGGTTTTCTCATCCAGGTACCATCCTTGTCTAAATCAAGACTTTCACCGGAGGCTGCAGAATGGTGATTTCCTAATCCCATCATTTTCTATTTTTAGATGTCAGATTTTTTTTTTTTTTTTTTTTTAGGTAAAGAAGAGCTTTTCTCAACAACCAGGAATAAATATACTTCTTCCTAAAAAGCATATAGTAAACCCTTTATTTTCATTGTTTTGTTTTATTTTCAATCACTACATTTCAGAATAAAGAGCTGATGTGATAACCATTTCTAATATTGTCAGATGACTCTCTTAGGATTCATGGTTTCTATTCAGTCAATGTTTCAAACTTAATTATAATAATTATTCTTCTGATGCTCAAATTACCACAAATTTGGGGCAGTGGAAGCCCCATCAAGCTGGCTCCTGAGTTCTCTGACATGCCCCATTAGGCTTTTGAGTGTTTCTTTCTCTTCTAGCACTACCTGTCCCTTGCTCATATTGTCCCCTTTTCCAAATTTGGAATTAGCCATTTCTCTAATGAGCTCTGGTTTCTTTGAGTGGGGAACGGTATTTAGAAAACAAAATTCATTATTAGCTGTGCTCATTGCAACTGGGGTATTATTGTTCTTAAATCCTTTAGTGATTTAGAAATCGCAAATTCATATTTATATTTTTCAGTTCAAATTTCAATTGCAGGATTTTTCTTAATGTCTTCAATTTTATATTTATATTAGAATACCTTGGTTTCTAATAGCATTAGCATTCTTTTTTTAATACAACAATATACATGAAATAGCTTCAAGTCTATAACACCATATTACTACTACTAACAACAAAATCACTGAATGAAACTTAACATCTTTTGGTAGTTGTTTTTAATCATATATCCCACTAATGAACAGTCAGAGCATTGTGCTCAGAAGTCACTCGGGATATCCTTCCTATAGGATTGTTATAATTCTGATATAGATTCAGACTGATTTATTTCCATTTGTTTACATTTGGGGGTTTGTCTTTTTTTAATCATTTGAATTAATTTTGTCTTTTGAATATGTAAAATATTCGTACGATCAAAAATCAAAATTATATAAAAAATTATACTCAAAGGAGTCTGGTTTCATCTCTCCCCATCCATAAAGGTAGGCATTTTTATTAAAACTGACTTATCCTTCCAGTGTTTCTTATCTCAAAAATAAGCAAATAGGGACTTCCCTGGTGGTTCACTGGTTAAGAATCCATCTGCCAATGCAGGGGACATGGGTTCAAGCCCTGGTCCAGGAAGATCCCACATGCTGCAGAGCAACTAAGTCCGTGTGCCACAACTACTGAGCCTGAGCTCTAGAGCCCATGAGCCACAATGACTGAGCCCATGTGCCACAACTACTGAAGCCTGCGCGCCTAGAGCCCATGCTTTGCAACAAAGAGAAGCCACCACAGTGAGAAGCCCGTGTGCAGCAACGAAGAGTAGCCCCTGCTCGCAGCAACTGGAGAAAGCCTGTGTACAGCAATGAAGACCCAACGCAGCCAAAAATAAATTATTTAATTAATTTTTAAAAAAACATTAAAAAAATTAAGCAAATAGCCACGTAAATGTTTTTTATTTAATTTCTTTTCTCACCAAAGGTAGCATACTATATACTTGAATCTGTACTCTGTTGGTTTTCACTTAACAATATACCCTGGAGACCACCACAATAAGAATCTACGGTTCTTTCTCATTCTTTTTTGCAGCTGCATAGTACTCCATTGTGTGATGATACTATAATTTATTCAGTCAGTTTCATAATGATGGTTCCTGTTTGTCAAGCACAGAAAAATCTCAGCCAATACTAAAATATAAAATACACACCAATGTGTATAATTTCCCCTTCTGATATACAATACTGTCTGCACAATTATTTCTATTCTTACAGATAAATAGTAGTCTTTTCAGTTAGACACTAAGTTCCTTAAACATAAAGATTGTCTTATATCTGGTATCATACAAGATTTGACGCTACTGTGTATCTGATAATAACAAGTCATACTTATTGAGTATATACTATGTTCCAAGTAGTACCCTAAGTACTTGTTTATGCATATTATGTTTATCAATTCATTTAATGTCCCAGACAACCCTATAAGGTGGACATATTACTATCTCCATATGACACCTGAGGTCTGCTCATGTGACACAGCTTACAGTGGTGGCAGAGCCCAGGGTACAAACCCAGGTAGACTGGCTCCTGAACTTGTGGTCTTAATCCTGAGAGTATATGGCTGTATTAAATGTCGCCTTTACTTAGAACTCTCCCTGCTCCAAGCACTTGACATGGTCAACTTTCAATTATCTAAGTAGATTTGGTTGAATTGGGGTTGAGGGACCTAGAATAACTGCCTGCATGGCCCTCCCTGATCCTTAGTCTGAGCCCGCATTGCTCAGCTTCCCCTTCTCTCCTCTTACTCTTCCAGGTAGATGGTCAGCAATCAAGGTTAATCAGCTCATGACCACCCAGCTCCCATCCCTATCTCAGGGAGATAAGCAGGACCCCAGTCCTTGTTTGCCTTAATCACACCATGCCCCGGCCATCAACTGCTCAGTATTAACTGTAGTTTAATTTTAACTATGATTATAGCTTAGCAGGGGCTTCCTTCCCACCTACCAAATGATCCAGACTTAACTACAGTAGATACTGCTGCTGCAAAGAGGCTCAAATGAAGCATCATTATAACTAAAAAGCAGGGAAATGTGGTTACTTTCTGGAAGTAAAACTTTAAACATAAAAGAGACAGATTATCTCACTTGAAAGTATTCCCCATCAAGAAGAATAAACAAAAACTATGTTGAGCAGAAGAGGAGTTAGTAAGCCAGAGCAGAAAAGGAAAAGAAGACTGACAATGGAAATGCCCATTCAAGAGAGAAGGTGATCAGCCCCAGTAAATGAGGCTGAACCACCTGGTCTCACCCCATGCTCAGGCCGTATCTCTCTGATTGTGACTTGTCATCTGTATTGGCCAGTGATTGTTACAATAATGCTCCATAACAAACAAGGCAAAAATCTCACTAGCTTTCAATAACAAACATTTGTTTCTTGCTCACAGATCTTTGGGTTGACTGGGGTTGCTCTATTTTAGACTTCAGGCTGGGTTCAGATCCGTTCCACGTGTCTCCCTCCTAGTCCAAGACTCAGGATGAAGGACTATGGCTACCTAGGCATACTTGCAGGGTAGGAACACAAGTGAAATTTAAACCACACAAGTACATTTAAAGCTTCAAATTGAATGGTTTGTACATGTTTTGTACAGAATGCCCCTCATATTCCATTGGCCAAGCCAGGTCATAGGGCCAAGACCAGTCAGTGAGAACAGTAAGTATATTCTGCCCTCAGTCAATCATGGCAAAGGTGGGAAGAATAGGAAGAATTGTAAACAAATAATGCAAAAAACAAAACAAAACAAAAAACCCACGGCCTTCCATGTAGCACGTGCACAAAAAGAGACTGGGCCATCCTATTCTTCCTGATGTTATATTTCTTATAGTAAATTCGTAATTTGGCATATGGTCTCTGCAAACTTGATTAATATGAGTGTTCTCCAGAAATAAATGCATTTTCCATGGACGGACTAGTCAGGTTTGTGTTCAAGGTATTTGTCAAGAACTGCACAGCATGACCCATGAAAATAAGTCTATGCTCCATAGACAGTCATGTTCAATGTTTGGCCAATTATGTATTGATTTTGGTGCACAGTATTCAATACCTATACAAAGTTCAGTTACCCTTCACCTACTTCTCATTCCCCATCACTTCACCCATAATCTTTAAGGGATGAACTCACATACATCTTTATATCCAGCCAGAGAGCAATGCTACTACTTGGTAAAGTAGGAAGAGACTGGACTTGGATTCAAACAGTCCTGATTCCACCAACTGTCATCACTGTGATTCTGAACAAGTCATTTGATTTCCATGATCCTCATCTTCTTCAGTGGTAAAACGGAGGTGATAAATACTTCCTTACTTAACACACATTGTGAGAATCTAAGTCAAAATAGATGAACTATAAAGTGCCAGAGAAATAGAAGAAATTGTTATTGAGGACACTTCCTTTCTCACCCATTCTGCTCCACCACCTCTGCTGGCATTCCGTCCCAGCCACCTGTATCCTCTACTCCCAGGCACACACTGTACAACTCTAAGAGTTATCTGGACCAAACTGTAGGGCACTCAGAATGCTCCAGCCACGGAATCAGTCCATGAATCATCTTTGTATGTGCAGCTCGTTCCTGGTTGATGGCAGCTGTGCACCGCTAATAGCTTCCTAAGCATCAGAGCTGCTCTAGTGCAGCAATTATTTGCATTAATCAAAGGCCTGAAGCAAATCTCCCATTATTGGCTGAATAGTAAAAGTGTATATGCACAATGTGCCCAAATGAGAGATTTCACAGGAAAAGGGATACTCTGGGTACCTATTGCTACTATGGTATTCAGCTTCTAACCAAACTCTCACTTACAGAGGGGTCAACTTTGCTGGAGAATATTACCTGTATACAAGCTTACTTAGCAAAAGAGAATGTGGTAGTGTACTGGTATACGTGCATAGACATACTTGCTAATTAATCAATATATGAATAGGTGGAATACCACTATTGTATGCATTTCAATTCAAGAGGGCTCTCTAAGTGTGGAAATGAGAGCTAATCAGCAAGGACTGACACTTGTTTGAATAGTTCCAGGTGGGATTTTAAATGAATCATTCTGGGCTTCCCTGGTGGCACAGTGGTTAAGAATCCGCCTGCCAATGCAGGGGACACGGGTTCAAGCCCTGGTCCGGGAAGATCCCACATGCCGCGGAGCAACTAAGCCCGTGCGCCACAACTACTGAGCCTGCTCTCTAGAGCCTGTGAGCCACAACTACTGAAGCCCGCACACCTAGAGCCTGTGCTCTGCAACAAGAGAAGCCACCGCAATGAGAAGCCCGCCCACCACAACAAAGAGTAGCCCCCGCTTGCCCCAACTAGAGAAAGCCCATGCGGAGCAACAAAGACCCAACACAGACAAAAATAAATAAAAAATAAATAAATTTAAAAAAATAAATAAATGAATCGTTCTCAGCCTTGCATTTGAAGATGATACCACAGACTGAACCCTCTTGCACTGTTGGTAGGAATGTAAATTGATACAGCCACTATGGAGAACAGTATGGAGGTTCCTTAAAAAACTCAAAATACAACTACCATACGACCCAGCAATCCCACTACTGGGCATATGCCCTGAGAAACCATAATTCAAAAAGACACATGCACCCCAATGTTCATTGCAGCACTATTTACAGTAGCCAGGACATGGAAGCAGCCTAAGTGTCCATCAACAGATGAATGGATAAAGAAGATGTGGCACATATATACAATGGAATATTACTCAGCCATAAAATGGAATGAAATTGGGTTATTTGTAGAGACGTGGATGGACCTAGAGACTGTCATACAGAGTGAAGTAAGTCAAAAAGAGAAAAACAAATATCAAATATTAACGCATACATGTGGAATCTAGAAAAATGGTGTAGCTGAACCTATTTGCAAAGCAGAAATAGAGGCACAGACGTAGAGAACAAATGTATGGACACCAAGCGGGGAAAGGGGAGGGTGGGATGAAATGGGAGATTGGGATTGACATATATACACTACTATGTATAAACAGATAACTAATGAGAACCTACTGTACAGCACAGGGAACTCTACTCAGTGCTCTGTGGTGACCTAAAGGGGAAGGAAATCCAAAAAGGAGGGGATATATGTATACGTATAGTTGATTCACTTTGCTGTACAGCAGGAACTAACACAACATTGTAAAGCAACTATATCCCAATTTAAAAAAAAAAGATGGAATAACAAAAAAAATTAAAAATAAAAAAAAATAAAAGATACTACAAAAAAGCACTCTGGGAGCTTGAGAAGATTCCTGTCAAGCCCACTGGATTTCTCTGTGGTCAAAGTAAATCTAAATTCTTTTTAACTATCCAACCAGATAGAAAAGAAAAGGGAGACTGAAAATTTCTCAATTGGCCTGTGGTGACTTGTTCTCTGTATGCTGTAGGATTATTAGAATAATGAGAAGGAAATTCTGTAGCAATTGAATGCTAAGAAGCCCACTACACCCAGGCAATATTCATTGAGGAGCACAGTGGGTGAGCTGTAGGAAAGAGGGACTCTGCCGAGCTTGAAGAAATTCCTCTCCTCCAGAGACCTGCCTGTGCACCCCAAGTTCTCTAGCCTATCGGTAGTCAACTCAGGTTACTGCTTTAAAATTTCACCATGTATTGTTTTTCTAAAATAATACGAACTTACATTTTAATGAAAGGATCATTATCATATTCAAGCATACTCTTTCCCATAGGACTTTAACTATTCTTTGCATATTTATGATTCTACTGGGCTAATGCTGAAAGAAATTTACAAAGGAAAGGAAGCTGTTGACTTCTGAATAAACTGTCATAAAATGCTATTTGTAATTATTATTTATTGTTTGTTTGTCGACATCCACTCAACCTTCGTCAGGTAAACATACCCCAGTTTTCCTCTAGAGAATCCCCTTCTCCCCCACTTTCAATGTTTCTGTTAGAATTGATAACGTTCTTGACCCAAAGGTACATGATTCAAGCCTGTCCATGGAGAGCAGCCCATTCCTCCAGGCCATAATGATAAATTTGGAAGTGGGTACGTAACCTAACTGAGCTAATAAGGGTTAGGTCACATTACTGGAGAAGAGAGGGATTCTCTTTTGCCTTGGATTTGAACCTGGGAGGATGTAGTCCTGGTATTGTGGGCAGCCATCTTGCCACTGCATGGGGTCCACAATGAAGCCACGATGATCAGAAGCCAGGAGATCAGAAATTAAGACAGACCTGGGTCTGCATTAAGCCCTAGACTTTGTCTTGCATGAGCCACTAGGTTCTGTTTTCTCACTTAAGTTCATTTGAGCTGAGCTTTTTGTGTGCCCTTATCTGAATAGACCACGCCAAAGAAATTCAAAACTCTGTTGCATATTTCACCCTCCAAAGAAGGAAATAATCCTCTCCATGCCTAACTTACCACATAAAGTAGTAGAAAAGGGTTCTGGTCAGGAACAGGAAGACCTGCTTTCTGGTTCCACGAGTGCCTCCCAAACTGTCTGTGAAAAAGTGGTCAAGCCACTGAGTCAGCGTAGACACCCAAGGAAATGAGGGGTCTGAATTGGAAGATTTCTAGGAGCTCTCCAGCCTCATCATTTCGCTCTAATGCCTGCCCAACCATCCTGACTGGGAGGACACTTAAGAAATAATCAGAAAGAAAAAACATGTTTTCTACTCAAATGGGCAGATTTTTGGTGTTCTTTAATCATCTCTATCACAGACCCTAGTCTGACCCATGGCAAAGGGCATGGCTTAAAAAAATAAATCAAAGAAACATATTCCTCAGTACATGTATTTCTTTACCTGCTAGAGAGGTCCCCTATGTGAATCAGATTAAGCTATTTTCCCATTTTCAAACCAGGCCAGCTGGGCAAAGCTACACCATCTTTGATAAATGAGAAGGAAAGCCTCATTAAAGAGACCATCCATGTTTTCTTTTTCTTTCTTGTTTCTTTTCCTTTTTTTGTCAAGAATCTCTGAAAGCTACAGTTAACGACTGGAACAGTCTGCAGGCTGCAGTTAACTATCCACGTGGTGTCTGTGTCTCTGCTGAACTTGTTTATCTGCATTTAAAAGAGATTTAGGGTAAATATAAACACTTTGATGGGATTTATGGCAGAGACAAAGGTCGGTTAATATTTTGATCCAGTGGATAGAAAACTGAAAAGCCATCATTAAATTGATAACCAATAGTATTGAAGTTACCTTTTGAAACCACTGAAAGAATGTTTGGAGCATGAGAGATCAAAACAAAAGCTATAACTCAAATGATGGACAGCGGGAACACTGACCTTGTTTTTGGAATTTAAATACTTTTATTTTGTAATCACGAAATGAGAAGCAAAGGCACTTTATGTTTTTATTAATCAATGTATCCCTGAAGAGAAAAAATTGAAAAAGGATTGGTCATTATATGGACAATTTGGAATAGAGGTACACGAATGCTGTACCTATCAGACTGCCTGCCTTCAGGAGGGCCACCTGAAACAAAGGAGAAGAAGCTCGGAAGCATTCTTATCAGCTCAAAGACACCACAACTCAAAACCTCTTTTATCTCAAGTAATTCAGAGGCTCACAGAGCTCCCGGCCACTTCCCTAGGAAAGATGGACCTGTGGACTTTCTGGGGAAGAAACAGAGCAGAGTCAGGAAAAAAGGTTTGGAGGCAGACACATGAGTTCAAGACCCAGATTCAGTACTTTCCGCCTGTTAGATCCTTGAGTCTTAAGAGTACCAAGCCTCATTTCCCTCATCCATACAAGTGAACAGAACAGCACCTATCTCACAGTTTTCATAAAGATTCAACACTTTCTCCCTGATTCCACCAAACTGGGATCAATGCATCTCCTTCATGCTTCCTTAAAACTGAACTTATATTCCTTTCACAGTCCATACTAGGAGTGATGAATTTTGTCTGTGTGGTTTTCTGTCCCTGTCAGGGCACGGCAGACTTACTGGGGACATATTTGCATTCACTGATTGCTATTGATCAAATATCTATTATGTGACAGGCAGCCTCTTGGGTACTCAGAATTCATCAGTGAATAAGACAAAGTGGCTGCCCTCAGGGGGCTTATAGTCTGGTAGTAGCAGGAGAGGTTCAGGCAGAAAACAGACAATTACAACATAATCTCATTTTGTGAGAAAAGGAACAGGGCATTTTTAGAAATAAAAGGCATCCTAGATTCTCAATTATTTGTTGAAGGAATGATTAAATGAATGAGTAGATGAATAAATGAATGAATAAATCACTCTATTCCATCCCTTTGAGAGGCATCAAGAACTCCTTCATTATACAGGTGTAGAAATGGAGATTAGGGAGGCAAGTGACTTGTGAAAATCTCGTATTTGGCTGATGATTACTTTGTACTATAGTTTCCACCACTTTGTTCAAAATATGTAGAATCATGAGAATGTCCCTATTTGAAACTCAGCCTCAGTTTAGAGAAGAAAAGCTCCACTTTTCAGATTTCGGGGTGTATATGGTATGAATGTGAAACCCTTGATCTATAAGACAATGTTCCTATCAGGAATCAGATGGCACACAGGGTAGACTGCCTACTGCACGGTATTAGTTCCTTCTTTTGATTTTTATTTAAACTTTCTTCAAAGCTTCAAACTCTTCAGTAATATCTAGGAGTGATAATTGTATCACTCAGGAGGTACATCTAATGTTTAAAAAGAATCGTTGACTTCTAAGACAATGAAGGAGCTGTTTACATTTGTAGCAGCAGCCAAATCCATTTATCAATAGCCTGTCTCTCCTAAATGAGTTAATATAACTATTCATAGGGCCAAGACTATTGATGTTTAGTATATCTTGGGCCCTTTGAATTAATTTTCCCACTTCTGAGTAGCAATGAAAGACTATTCACATTTGTCTTTTAACACTGGAGTAAGCAGAACTGTAAAGGAAAGTACACTGGTTTAGCCTGGGTGTCCCCAAACTGGATCAACTCTCCCAACTGTGTTTTTTCATCTTTCTCCCACAAATTTAACCTTTCTGGACCCCAGTTTTCTCAATTGTAAAATGAGAGAATAAAACTGGAAAATCTCTTGAAATCTCATGCAGCTCTGATATTCTAGGATGCTAATATTTCCAACTTATCAATATGTTAGATGCAAAAAATTTTTTAAAAGACCAAAACTTTTGGGCACCCCCCCAATATGTAGATATGCACATGCCTCCTCCCCCAATACACACACAGCCTCAGAATCACAGGCCAGACCTCTATGCCTCAACCCCTCCAATGTAAAATTCTGGAGTCACCAATGCAGATTCCTAAGCTCCAAGTAGAAAGTAAACAAGAGAGACAAATAAAATAGAACTGATTCATGTGGTATACATGTGAAAAATTCTTTTGATAGGATCTGGAGTCTGAATCACGTGCATTTTGAGAATAAATTTTAGAATTCTTGTTTTGCCCTTTCAATAGAAGCACATGGTAAACAAGGGAGAAGCAAGACAAGAGGCATCTATGAGACCAGAAACATATTTTCCTTGGGTAGCTGAAGTCACAAAGGCAAATGGCACAATGTCCAGAAATAAAGCAAAGAGGGTAAGGATCTTACTTGAAATAAAAATGAGTATATCATTAAGTTGTTAACTACTCTAAGCACATAATCCTGGGGATTCTTTTTATAACATTATTATCATTAACAATATTTAAGATGAAACATTAGGTCACAAGGTTGGACAGAATGACTATCTTTGGTCTGCTTTAAAAGCTCTTTCAGTACATAGGCAGACTGTGAACACGATGCATAAGTAAAAAGCAGGCAAATAAGTTATGCCATTAAAACAGATATTAAGAGCCAGTTAAAAACCAATCCAAGGTCATGTGAAATTTCGAGGTATGGGATAATGGCACTCAATAAGAGAACTCTTCAACCAAATTAACCCAGATAGTTGATTGTCATAGAATTCTGGAAAAAAAGAGCTAAAAATTCGTTTCTTTATGACACAGTCCTGCTTAAAACCACTCTTCAAAATTCCATCTGCACTGGTTCTGGTGCTGAAGGAGGTTCTGCTCTTACCAATACTTTGCAACCTGTCTCCACCAACCAGCAGGCATGAAAGTGCCTGGAGACTCACTAACAGCTCTTAATCCTTCATTCATTCATCAAATTTCTATTGCATTTCTAATAAGTAGATACACTGGATCAGATGCTGGGGTTGCTGTGGTGAAAACATCATACAAGGTCTTTCTTCGCCTTCAAAATTTTGCAATCTAGTTAGTGGGAGGGTAGGTGGGAGTTCCCAATCACTAGTAACCATTGAAAGAATGTAAACACCCACCAGAAGGCATTAGGGGTTTGGTAGTGAAAGTAAAGTGTCCTAAGGTCATTGCCATAAAAATTACTTATCATGGTATATGGCAGTGACCATTGTAAGTCTTGAGTCAGAGTGTATGATGTGTATAACCTCACACTGGCTCTCTCAACCTTCATTTTACCCTGCTTCTATATGGATAGTTTAGAAAATGTAAAATGACATTTCCCAGACTCTCTTGCAGCTAGGATTTTTGGTGTGAATTGTGTTTTGCTAATTAGATACATTTGCAGAGATTTAAGACTGTATTAGCACATAGAGGCCGTGGTCATCTTCCTGTGAAGATGGTCATCTTCCTGTGAAAATGGTCATCTTCCTGTGAAGATCTTACAATGGTGGACTTCATTTCATGCAGGCCCACTCCATGGGTATAAAACAATTGTCACAGCAGGTTTTTGATGCCTGGATTGTAGCTCCAGTGCTGAACCTTCAACCAGCAGTCTGGTAGAACCCTCTTGACTTTGGCTTTTCTAGCTCTTACTTTGTATATTAGTCAAGGTACTCTAGAGAAACAGAATATATATATGTTTATAATTTTTGAATGTTTTCTCCTAGGGACTCTCTCTTTAATGTTCATTCAATCCCCCTCCCTTCCTCCCTTTCTTTTCTTCTTCCTCCCCCCACCTTCCTTCCTTCTGTCTTTCCCAAATTTTACATATATATATATATATATATATATATATATATATATGTGTGTGTGTGTGTGTGTGTGTGTGTGTGTGTGTGTGTAAATCTAGAGACTGAGAAATCCCATGATCTGCCACCAGCGGTGTAAGTCCCGATTTGAGTCTGAAGGACTGAGGACAAGGAGTGCCAATGTCCGAGGGCAGGAGGAGTTGGATGTCCCAACTCAGACAGAGAGCGAATTTGCCCTTCCTCCTCTTTTTTGTTCTATTCAATCTCTCAATGGATTGGATGACACCCAGCCACAATGGCGAAGGTAATATTCTTTACTCACTCAACCACTTCAAATGTTAGTCTCTTCCAGAAACACCCTCATAGACACACTCAGAAATGTTTTACCAGCTATCTGGGTAAAGTTAAGTTAACACATAAAACTAACCATTGCACCTTAATCTTGTAAAGACTTGTAATTCTGTGTATTAAATCACTTTGTGCTTGAAATATAGTGTTTTTGGTTTCCTGCCCTTAACCCTTGACTTATAAACATGGTGAGACCATCACCACATCCAAACATTGAGCTTGATGTCTATCCCTAGCACTGGGAGAGCAGAATGGACATATTGAGCTCAGAAGGGTAGGAAAGGACACCCATACACCTGAAAAGAAAATGGGAAATCGCTCTCATCCAAGTATTCTGGAAAGGTAGATGAAATACTTACTATATGACTTTCTGCTTTGGGATTAGGACTCTTATGTGCAACATGAACTATTTAGACAAGAGGGGATTTAAGGTCCTTCCTGTTCCAATTCTATGACTGGGACTGTCTCCAGGTCTATAAAGCAGCAAATTCATGCTCATAACTGTAGGAAGATTGAGTAGATATCATAGGTCCAAACACACTATGGCATTTCTGAGATCACATGGCTGCTAAATAGTAGAGTGGGGTGATTTTAAAGTATGTGTACAAGTCCTCTGATGTACATCCTTTCAAAATGTACAGTCTAATTCCCCTCTCCATGAATGTGGGCTTGACTTAGTGACTCACTCCTAACAAACAGAATGTGGTGGAAGTGGTGGTGTGTGATTTCCAAATTTAATTCACAAAAGACATCCCCACTTCTGTTTTGCCTGCTTTTGAATTGCCTGTTTTGAAGGAAGTCAGCGGCTTTATTATGAGGACACTCCAGCAGCCTCTAGTGAGGCCCAATGGGGAAAAACCAAGGCTTACTGCCCCAATCAGCATCGACACAACAGTGAAAGGGAGGAAAACAAATATTTTCCTTTGATCCTTCTAGGTTCTCAGCTGGGGCTTGAGAAAAAAACCAGATGAACAAGAGAAAAACAGAAAAAAGTTTACTAACATGTATATCTCATATATACATGGGAGAAACTCAGGGATGCATAACTCGACAGAGTGGTTAAAACTTAGGTTTATAAACCAAGTTGGGGCTAAAACATAGGAAAAGGGGGTTTGGGCTTCGGGGCAAGTTATTGGAAGGTGATCAGGAAAAGTGTGGTAAACAAGGGTAAGGTATATTATACAGATTTAAGTCAGTGCCTTCTCCATGGGTAAGAGTGTCTTAATCTCCATGGATTGAGTCATTTTTCTCTTCCTGGTACAGAGAGGGAAACATCCTTTGGAGATTTCTTTTATTAATGTAAATTTCCCTTACAAATGGGGAACTTATACTCTGTCTTCAGAGACTCTCTTGTGTCTTCTCTTTCTCAAAATAATCCTTATGCCAAAAAGGAATATTTTGGGGTGGCATATTCTGGTCTCCTACACCAGGCATGTGAATGAGGTACCCTGAAAGCAGATTTTCTAGCCTCAGTTATGACTTCAGACGACTGCAGGCCTGGCCAACATCTTAACCACAACTTCACGAAAGAGTCCTGTTATTGGCTGAATTTTATTTCCCCCAAAAGATATGATGAAGTCCAAACCCCCTAGTATTTTGTTGTTGTTGTTGATGACCTCAACAAAATGATGACCTCATTTTTGTTGACGTAATCAGGTTAGGATGATGTCATTAGGGTGGGCCCTAATCCAACATGACTGCTGTCCTTATAAAAAGGGGAAATCTAGACACAGACACAGATGCACACAGAGAAGATGATGTTGAGACACACCAGGAGAAGACAGCCATGTGACAACTGTGACAGAGATTAGAGTGATGCATCTACAAACTAAGGGATGCCAAAGATTGCATGCCTTGCAAACACCAGAAGAGAGAAGAGGCAAGAAAAGATTCTTCCCTATGGGTTTTGGAAGGAGCATGACCCCGCCAACACCTTGATTTTTGACTTCTAGCCTCCAGAACCTTGAGACCATAAAGGTCTGTTGTTTTAAGCTACTCAGTTTGTGAAGCCCTAGAAAACTAATACAAACCAGAGCCATCCTAATAAGCCACTCCTGAATTCCTGACCTAAGGAGACTGTTAACACGATAAATGGTTATTGTTGTTTTCAGCCACTAAATTTCGGTACAATATATTATTAAGCAATAGTTAACCAATGCTCAGAGCTAGACCAAAACCTTAGCCTTCTGACTCCAAGTCCAGTCATCTTTCTACTATATAAAGTTGTTGCTCATTATCTTTGAGAATGAGAAAGGCCATGAATATTTAGCTTAAATTGCTAATAATGTTTCTGGAGACACTGACAGAATTTTCCACTATGAGGCAGCAAAGTTATCTTCATGGGAGATAGTGGAACTAATCTGACAGTAAACCTAATCTCACCTAGGTTTGTGTCGTCCCTATGAGTTCTTCTACATCCCTGTAGAAGAGGCATCAAATGAACAGCACTCAATGATAAAATAAAGCAAGGTAGATATTATGTTACAAAGGACATTCTCTGTAACTATTCAACTGTTCTCCAGACAGAGGTGATAGATAGATGAATAGATGGATAGAAAGACAGATGGATGGAAGGAAGAGAGGAAGGCAGGGAGGCAGGGAAGGAAGGAGGGAGGTTGAGTGAACATAGAGCGTTACTAGGCGAAAGCACACAAAAAGAAATAATAGATTTCTATGTGTCACAAAGGTGGAATTACGGCTCATTATCCTCTGTTTTTCAAACTAAACTACTGCAATGTTTCTTGACAGTTATTTTTCTCTAGCTTATAAATAGATCTTTGTTTTCTCCCTCTTCCCCCAACCCCGCCAACGTTTTTAATACATCATTTTTCTGTCTTCTGATGATGGGAAGAAAAGTATTTCATCTTAATTAATAATTTAAAGTCTCAATATTATAATTTTAGAGGTCTTCTGTTTAAAGTTATCAATTTATTGATTACAACTTGATCTAAAGGAGATGATCTCAGGATATCTGAAGCTTGAAGAAAAAAAGGAAAAATAGATGTGATGTGTTTTAGCCCAGCATTTCTTCTCTCAGAAAGTAACTAACTTAGTTCCACGTAGCTCAGCACAGGGTCCAGCGTGAGAGGAGCTGGGGATCAGCACAGCATATCCATCACTTGGGCAGTTACAGTGATAATTCTCTTATACAAAGCTATTTGGAGTCTCAAATCTAACACTACCAAACATCTCTGTTCAATTACCTGTTGTATTATTTTCTCTCTTATTTGGTATGACAAAACCCAACTATTTCCAAAACAGGAAAAGTCTTCCCTTTTCAAATATTAGTAACTGTGGAAATTTTTAGTGCTTTCTTTAAACATCCAACACCAACTTCACTGAGGAGGTAGAGGATGCTATTTCAGTTTTACTCTTTAGGTTGTGGTTACAGGCCAAAGAAGCTACACATAAACAGAGCATGCCAAGCTTAACGTATTCATGGGATCAACATACCACAAAGACACCAATTTCATGAATCCATTCTATTCCAACACAGTTGAAGTTAATATTTTTCTTGCAGGTTTGTTTGCTTTTTAATCAAACCACAGCAAACAGCAAATGAAAATGAAAATTTTCCTTGGACCCACCATATTTTCTACAAAGCAACTATTGGCTGTGATTAAGTGAAGACAAAACTACATGTTGTGGGTAGTTGAAATACTTCTGGAATTTATTAACTCCAGTATATATGCTAAGGCCAAATGAGCTTCTTTAATTTCCATAATGAAATTGTTTTTGTAAAGTTAAAAATACTGTAATGAGGCCAAAACGGTGTGTTTTCAGGGGGCTCCCATGGTGAAACAAATGAGATTTTAGCTTCTCTAATTGGGCATACTGCAAGCTGGCTTGATGCTGTCCTCAACACAGGATGTTTGTTATCCCAACAAAAAAGAGGTCTACAGCTGTCAGCACAATGCTATACAGCTTTTCAGAAGCCAGGCCATCAGGAGGAAGACTGCTGCTCTCTAACCGGGACCACCCAAAGGGAAAGATCAAGTAGAGAACAGTTCTTCTCTTCCCTGATTAAGAAGTTATTCGTAAGGTAATTTGTTTACAGCTATCAAAGGGAAGCTTTGGAAGCAACTGGGGAGAATTCCCAGAATCCTCTGAAAGAATTGTATTTGATTAAGCAATGAATATGGAGATTTTCTCTCCCCGCCCACCCCCTGCACGGCCCTTTTTTTTTTTTTTGTCTTCTTATGAATTAAATCTCATTACCTGTCAACACAGGCCTTTGGAGTCTTACTGTTCCTGTAGAAAACAAAAGTTAGGCCCATTTTGTTGAGGCGGCTATTGCCAAACTCCGCTGGTGAGCTGCCACACTGGGTACCATGGAAACAGCCTATAAACCTCTTTGAGCTTTGGAGTGGTTTTGATGTAATATTGTCTTCATTTATTTTTAACCATTACTTTCAACTACAAAGGGAAATAAAATAGAAGGCTAGTCAAATTAATTTTTAGCCACCAGAAGCAAGTCAGTAACTGAATTTTTCCAATTTGTAATGAGTATTTTATTTTGGATGTAAATATTCAAAAGGATCCAGAAAGATGAATAATTTTGCTATAAAGTTCCACCCTGCTCAGTTACATGTACTAGATGCTAAACAAGTGAATGATTGGTATACTATCAAAATATATGAGAAATTAATAGCATATGCACCAAATGAATTCAAATCTCCTAAACCCAATTATTCAAAGAGATAAATATTTAAAGGATAATGTAAGCTGCTATAGTAGGCTATAATTATACATTACAGTGGTAAAATGTGTATTTCCAATGGCATAGTTCCAAAATGCTCTTTTTCCATTGGTCTAGAGGAGAATATAATAAATCATGACACAGGAATTAGATGAAATAGATTTTACTACAGTAAAACTTCCTGCATTGCCCCCAACTAGTAGCTTCTACTTTATGTTAATTTGTTATTTCCAATTTATTCAAAACATAAAACAGGTCCACTATAATAAAACAAAAGGATGTTACCTACTATTCTTCTCCCTTTTTTTTGTCTTACTTTTCATTTCCTTTCTTTTTTTTTTCATCAAGTTTTCAGATACTAGTCATTTCAAGGACTCTAACCAATCCTATATTTTGAGTTTAAATATAAAGGAGACTATTTGGGGGAAAATCTGTCATTTTAAATGTTGCAAATATAGAATCTAAGTAAAAATGAATTGACTCATTATGTGCATATATTTTGCAAATAAAAGGAATAAAATAAAATTGTAGCTCCAGAATGATGGCCACATCAAAAACTATATATGGGCTAAGTATATATGATTCCATTTAATTATAAATAATCCAAATTCTGAAATTCTGAGACAACAGCAAAGCTTAGTGGTTAACAGCATAGACTCTGGAGACCAAGAGGTATGGGCTGGAATCTCAAGTCACTCCTGTCAATTCTGTGACCTTGGGCACTTTACCTTTTTAAACCTTAGTTTCCTGATCTGTCAAGTGGGGATCATACAAGTATCTACCTCACTATGCTACTGTATGAAATGTGATCATGCACACTGAGGTAGTTATAAGCTTATAATCTGCAAGTTATAAGCTGTCGGTTAATTTATGTGATAAGAATGAAATGATGAAAATGATGATAGTGATAACAATTTTGACACTGAGGATTTACGTACCACAAAATACTATATTTGAATATACCTGAAATGATCTTCTTGATGCCTGGAATCCAGAGTTTAAGGTGATCAGAAGCAAGTACACATACCGATATAGAATATGTTTTGTCGGTCTATTGCTTATAAAGGGTAGCAGAAAATGCCACTCCAAAATACACCACTTTGGCATATTGATTATTCTGAGCTGAAGGAAACTGAGAAAAAGTAGATATAGGACGAGTTTCTGCCCTCCTTATATCTACCTGAAAACAGAACATAAACCCCCCTTGTGAGGGTGTTCTCCCCCCGCCCCAATTTCCCATACCAGCAAAAGGATAGCAACCTTAACATGGGAGAGAAGATGGCACCAAGAAAGTCTATACAAACAAACCTTACTTACTAACTAGCCCTTATCTAACCTTAGACTTCTCGTATATTTACTTGCCCACAATTTGCTGCCTCTAGAAGCTCAAAATACTTTTCCATTTTCTTGTCACTTCTCTACAAATTTATTGTTCTTCTGTTAAGATGCTATTTAACCCCAGTTCTAACTACTCCTTTGAGTTTCTCATCACTGAGTACTCCAGAACTCCAGAGCATGTGATGCACGTGTTAATAAACCTTGTTTGTTTTTCTCTTGTTAATCTGTCTTTTGTTAGTACAATTTGCAAGGCCCCAGCCAAGGAACCTAAAATGAGTAGAAGAAAAAAAAATTTTTTTCCTCCCCTATACTTGATACAAAATAGAATGTTTTAAGTGAGACGTATTTAAAATGCCTCAGTGTTAGAGACAGGAGAGTTGAAGAAAGAGGAGTCAGGAGACTTGTTTAATTAAAAGAAGGAGATTAGATGAAGACAATGGTATAGCTACAGATGCCTCAGACAGCCCCAGAAGGATGTCTGATAACAAGAACAACTAGAAGAAGAACTCTGCTATCGAATGGCAATAATCATCCAACAGAAAATTTCAAAGAGTAGAGACAAGCTTCATATCATTGGAATTGTCCAAACTAGAGCCATACTCATTAATATATCTTGGAGAAAACCAATCACTAAAAAAGAAGATTTTAGTATGGTTCACTAGTGGAAATCTACCAAACAAATTGTGAGTCTTCTCACCAAACAGGCCCTCAAAATTATGGCTTCCCAAGCCATGGGAGGCTCCATGAATCCCAACTAGAGGAATTATCTCATTTCTCTCCTATACCAAAAGTAATTGCATATCCTCTGATTCCTCTCCTTTTCATAATATTTGGCGAAGTCAACTTCATGACGAATATATCACGATAGCATAAATTGCTTATACGTGAAAACAAAAACAAGATAATGTTGCTAGATTAAATTATTTACCTTAAATATGTTACTAATGGTCAATGAAAAATACACATTAATAATTTTGATCCACATACTGTCTATTTGGTATTAGGTCATAATAACCATTTTATAGCCATTGAAATGGTTTTCTAAACCATTTATACCAATATGTAATAATAATAAAATCATTTTATAGTCTCATATCCCTTATGGTGTGTGAACATTTCAACTGACTAACGACCATTTTCTTTTTAAATACAAAATACATCTGCGTGTGTAAATATGTGTGTGTGTGCGTGTATATATACTCTTAAAAATGAATGAATTTTCAATTGTGCGAAGCCTTTTGCAACATCTCCATTCATCTTAGACATGAATACTGTAACATGTATGGGCATAGCTGAGGCAAATTTATCATGACAGCAACCGAATAATAAATCTGTGTCTCTATAACCAGTTCCATTTCCAAATAATTTCTCTGTCGCACATTATTTTAGCCTGGCATATTGCTCCATTCTTTTTTTTTTTCCCTTTACTTTGGGGTTAAACTGCACTTTCGAATTCACATTATTTTGCAGATAGCATGTCACCTTCACTTAAGTTGCTACAGCTGGCATTTCTCTTCTATCAGCTGGAGCAGTTAATTTACTTGCACTGACCAGCCAACAGTGTAATCTACCACCTGATAATTGCGTTCTTCTCAAGCCACCATAGTCTTAAGAGACAAAAAAGACTTAATTTTTGCAATTTTATAGTTTGAATTCTTATGATCTGATCTTAAATTCTTCGATTTGCCAAGGAACCCCATGACTGAGTGGGGTGGGATTTTTTTTCTCCTCTTTTTTTAAACAAATCACATTTATCTATCTGTGCTGAGTTTAACACAGGAGGACCCTTTCAGGTTGCACTGTAACCGAAGCAGCAATACTGAATTTCAAATAGACAGAGATGCAAATATTGTACAGCTTTAAGGGCTGCTGGATAAATTTTGTTCACATACAGGCTGGTTATTCCAAATAAAATAATTTTTGTCATTGATATTCTTAAAAGAATGGAGAACTTTGCAGGAGAAGCGGAAGTATTATGCAATACCAAAATGGACGTGCTCTAAAATGTGTACATGCCAAGCAATTTAATACTGTAAAGTTGAAATGCAAATATTTTGGAAACCCACTAAGTCATATCAAGAGTAAATACTTCTGTTAATCCAAAAATATTAGACAATTTAAACCTGTTAAAGTTGAATTTCACAGCTATTTTAGTCTTCTGTAAATAATTACTATTTCTACTTTTCTCTAGACAATTATAATACTGGAAAATGCTAATTCATACTTATCAAGATAAGATAGAGCTAAAAACCAGAAACATGCTCTCTTCAGTCTGTTACTTTATTTTGGGCTAAGAGACTGCAGTTTTGACAGCGGGGCCATCTGCTACTAACTTTTCTCCTCATCATCATGCCAGCCCAGTCAAAAGCAATTAAACCTGTTTTGCCATTATAATATGTAGATAATGATGATAAATTATAGCTTTAAAATGAGTCTCAAATTATGCATACGCTAGGTGTTTTCCTTACAGCTACTGATATAAAAGATATTCCTGTACTTGTGAAATTTTTCAGCTATTTTATTAATGATGTTAGCTCTATAATGAGCTACCTACCAGGGTATTTTGCAGGCACAGAGCCTAACAGTCATTATAAATCTATTTATATCCCAGCAAGATGTTTCTCTAAGTGGAGAGCAGAGCCCTAACATTTTGCATCACTGTTGAACAAAATATACAGCACACAGGGCTCCGACTTCCTATGTTTTATTATGTCACATAATCAATAAAACGCATAAATACCACAAATAAAAAGTAGCAAGAAGAAAATTCTATGGCTCCAGCACAACATGGGGTTATATAGCAGAGAGAAGACGAGGCTTAATGATTTCCAGGAACAGATACAAAGCTATCATTCTTGAAGCAAGCCATACTTTACCTCTGATTTCCATCAAAAATGTCTGGACGTTTTTCAGTGTAGAAACCACGAATAAGCCAATGTTCCAAAATGGTAACTAATATCAACCTTTTTTTAGGACTGTCAATGGGGATTGCCATATTGGACAGCTCTACTGTTTGGTTGGCTTTTTAGATTTGCAGCTGCTAGCATAATTATTTTTTCAGAAGATTTGTCATAATTTGTTACCACCTTTTAATTATATCACAAAAAGAAGAAGAAGAAGAACCAAGAAATGCAGTAAATACCTTAAATATCCCAGGAAATTCTATTCCAATAAACCCTTTTGTGGTATCCCACTTCAAAAGCACAACTATTTAAGATCCCACCCCTCTGCAGTAAGTAACTAATGTAGCTTTGCTAATTGAGTCACAGAATCAAAGCCCTTCTTATACTGTTTCCTGCCATTGTTTTCTCTAGCAAAAAAAAAAAAAAAAAAAAAAAATCACTGGCATGGTAAACGTGTATTAATTATGGATATCCAACTTTCTAACTCTGTTTTATTATCAAAACACAGACTAATGATTATGGAGAGAAAAGGAAAAAAAAGAGCAATTTTGTCCGAATGAAAAGAAACTCTTAGCAACATTGGAAAACTGTTCCGCCTAGCAGTAGTTCATTGCAACCTATCTTTTTTCATTACTATGTAACACTCATAAATAAGTCAGGGGGAGGAGGAACATGGAAAAATGAGAAACTCACCAATCACATTTGCCTCAACGCTGTATTAACGGAGGCAGCTTGTTGATATTTTAGTAGGTCTTCTCCTGAACTCCACTGGAAGCAGGAATTTCAACTGCAGCTTATCGTCCATTTGCAGACAAAGGCATTATTCATCACGACTCACACAAGGACCCACCTCGCTTTCACACCATTCTTCAAATCATCGTTTTAGGTCATACCCTTAACATCTCAGTGTGCTTCCCCAGACAAACACGGAGAGCAGGCACTTACCCAGGGTGCACAAATTGCCAACTATAGAAACCAACGGTGTGGGAGTTCTCTTTCATTTTTCTCCCTCATTTATAATGTGGAGGCTTTTGGCAAGAGTAAAAGTTCTACAGTATGGGAGATGTATGGTCAAATTCTTACACTGGGGAAAATATTTCAAATCTTAGGAAACAATGAGATGGCTTCCCCTCAGTCCCCCATCTGTTTAATGAAATGTGTGCTGTGAGCTGAATGTATGCAAATAATGGTTTAAAGAAAAAAAAAGTATTCAATGTGCCAGAGAGCAGATTTCGCAATGCACAATTTAAACATTCTAATATCGGCCTTAGTAGGGAAAGTAAGAAGAGCAAGAATATAATAAGATAGGACAATAAAATAGAAGGGAAGAGGGACTAATAAGGAGGAAAACAGAGGCAATTTCAAATAATATGAATAATACAGAATAGCACCCTTCTTTCTACGGCTCTGAGAGATGACTATGAATGGAGAAGCCAAGAGTTGCACAGTTTCTCTTTAAAGTTAGGCTGTGGGAAAAGCAGTGAGTCTGAAGGAAGCAGCTTTGGAATTTCTCATCTCCAGATGTGACTCCTGTTCCACCAGCTGTGTAATCCTACTTATTTTTCCCAGAGCCTCTATTTCCTCATCTTTCAAGCAGATAAATTCAGCTACCTCAGAGGGTTGCTATGAAGATTGAAAGAAATATGACATAAAAGTATCTACTCATGTCCCTTGTACAAAGTTAGGTGCTAATAAATGGCATTTGCCACTATTACCTCTCATGCCCAGCATTTATTTCCATTTAAAAATATTTTTCCTGATTAAAAAAGTTGTGCCTCATCGTCATAGGAAGTATTTTCTTCTGGTTCCCACTATCATCAAATATGCTTTCTCCCCATAATTAGTGAACCTTCTGCACAATAAAGACTTCCACCCCTCCTGCCCCTTTTGGGCAGCCAGAAGACCATAATCTCCAAGCCCATGGTTCTCAACCTTGGCTGCACATTGGAATCACCTGGGATGTTGTTTATTTGATTTTTTAAATAAGAATGCCAGAGACCCTGATTAATTGATCTGGGCTTCAAGCTTTCTGAAAACTACCCAGGCAATTCTAACGTGTAGCCAAGGTTGAGCCTAGGGCCTCATCTTGTGTGTGGGTAAGCAAGGGCAGTCAAGCAAAAGAGCAGTGAGTCACAGGGTAAATCTGAGATCACTGGTGAGCATAGATTCCTTAACTTTAGTTCCATTTTTACAGGAAGGACATTTTCCTCTCTATCTAAGAGGGTGAGTGACACTTGGTCCACAGTATCTTCCAAAACCAGTCCCAAACCAGCTAAATAAATACAACGTGTTCCATTTTTCCCATTGGACCTCTTCATTCTCATTAGCAGCTGCCAACGTGTTGCCATATTTTTATTTCCCTTGGCAGAGAAGGGCAATTCCTCCCTGAGGAGAATGTGCCCATCAGGAGCGTGGCAGAGATGGTCTGTGGGCCATCAGCATCCTTCCCTTTGCCCACACAAGAGCATAAATTATCCTCCATGTGATCTCCGAGTCCAGCTCCTGAGTCACAAATTTATCCCTAGGTTCGGTTTCTTCAACTTTGACATCAGGCTGCTCTGTCCTTCCTTAATTAATTGTTTTTGCAAAGTCCTGAGAATATAGTGAGATTTTTCTTAGTATTAAATTGTAAATTTCCATGCAGTACTTCGTTGGAACTGTATTAAAAAAAAAAATGCTTCCTCAACAAAATCTTTTAGTTCAATCCTTTTCTGGAAATGAAAAGGTAACCTGACTGAAATTAGATCCAAGCCTGAGTTACCTGAAAGTATACCATCTTCCAGAAAGTCTGCTAATTATTCTAATACTCCATTTGGGGAGAAATTAAACCACCCACTCTTTTTATCAAGTTCATGAGAACACTGCATTGTGTTACCTCCTCTGTACAGCTCTGCAGCAGTTAACTGATAAACAGTAATCCAGCTTCACTGACATCAGTCAATTATGCTAGTGCCAAACAGAAATAGTTAGCAATGGAAATATGCTGTATGAATTGCTATTGTATCAAAATAGCCATATTGATTTCAACTTGATTCCCGTTGTACAAAGAAAAGCAGTAAAGGGTTTTCTAAGCAGAAAGCAAAAGGGAAAGATGCAAGGGAATATTTCCTGTTTGTTTTTTTATTTTTCCATTGGAGCATGCTAATTTAGAACTGGTAGTTGGATCTTACCCTTCTCTCAATATAGTTTAAGAGGGAAAAAAGGTTTAGAATCTATTTTAAAAGGTGGGGAAGGTCTGTTGGTCTGTTACTGTGGCAACAGTCATCCCCAAGATGCAGCATAACTAATGAGTCAACTAGATGTACCTAGCTCCAACCATCCAGCATAAGCCATAAAACTAAACTGCTGAGAATCACCGGCAACTTTGCTGAGGGAGGAACGGTGCAAACCGGTACACTAGGGAAGCTGATAATCCAATTTAGAAGTGCAGATTCTCATTTCAGTTTCATTGGCATATTCATTCTGAACTAAAAGGATCTGAGCAGTAATTCTATAAACAACCAGCACTTAGAAATCAGAGGCAACAAGATTCTCTAGAGGTATAATTGCTTTTAAACTAGGCAACCTGAAATTGTGTCTGCCTGGTTGTAGCAGGGAGAAAGGGGGGAAATATCTCAGCTGGGAAAATGGGTAGTTGGCCAAAGAATATTGCAAACTGGGCATGGCTTGGGCATCTCAATATACCCAATATCGTAATTCTAGTCAATAAAATTCAACAAGGATTTCTGTAGCACTTACAATTTTATTAGGCACCATACATTTTACATAAGCTAAATTTTATAATTCAAATCTTGAGAACTAATTATATAAATAAGACCTAGTTCAAACCACAGGTCTGCCATCTTACCATCTGCAGCAGCGAAAACTTTGCTAGGTAACATAACCTCTCTAATCCCTGTTACATCATCTCTAAAATGGTGATCACAGTTGCATCTACTTCATAGGTCATGGGTACCAAATGGAACAGTCCGTGTGTTTACCATAGTTCCCAATAAATGTTAGCTCTCAATATTAGTAACCTTGAATTTATCTATAGTTTTTGTTCCTATTTTGAATATGAATCCAATCTTTTTGGAGATTCTGTTCGCTCTGAATTCAAACTATATTCAGAATCCAAGCACTTCTTACAACTGTCACTGTTACCACCACGTGAGCCACCAATACCACCTGCTTGGATAACTGCACCCTCTCAAAAGGTCTCTCTGCTTTTACCTTTGCTCCCCTAACATCTGCTTCTATCACAACAGGCAGAGGAACCCTTTTAAAATACAAGTCTGACCATGCCAATCTTCTGCTCAAAATCCTGCAATAGCTCCCCATTTCCTTCAGTGATAAGGTCCCACATGATCTGACCCCTGTCACTGTCTAACCTCACTCTCCCCTACTCACCTGCTAAGTCATTTCCCTCCAACCGCTCTCATCTCCTTGTCACTTCTGGAGTGTTCTAGGCATGCTCTTTAGGACCTTTGCTTTAACTGTTCCTGCTGCCTGCCTCATACATGCATTAAGGATAGATCCTGACTACTAAAAGCCAATCACAGCATGACATTTACCTGGTGACAGCCATTGGTCATGGTGTGATAAGCTGCTCCAGTAAGGCTGACAAGAAGGATTTTCATCCCACACTTGGAGGGTGAGCTCCTCTCTTACTTGAAGAGAATGCGTGAAGCCCAGATTGTCACTAACAGCCATCTTGCAACCATAAGGAGAAATGCCCCTACCAGGGAGCTAATGTTAAGGGCCAGATTAGAGAGACAGAAAGAACCGGGGTCTCCAACGACATCTTTGAGCCCTGATCATAACATCACTGTAGCTCACCCCATCCCTGGACTTGGAGTTCTGTAACATAAGGTATGTCTTTAATGTTTAAGCTTGGTTGAATCAAGTTTCTATTTCTTGCAGCCAAAAACATTTGAAAGATATGAGGGTTAATTGAATAATGATGTCACATAGGAAGAGCAAGACTTAAGGTTGAACCAATCATGCCTGCCAAATTTCACTAACACTTAGAACTTGACCCCTGGCATCACTTGACATCTACAAAATGGGAATATTAATTCATATGCCATGTATCTCAACAATTAAATGAAATATTGTTAATCATAAAACACTGCATAAGTGTTCATTATATTTGATCTTTGAGTGCTTCATCCTGAAGCACCAGGTAAATATTTCAGAAATTAGAGGCTATGGGGCAATTCAGACTGAGAAACTACTTATCTTAGTGAAATCATCCTTTATTCCTTCCTTCTTTCCTTCGCATTCCACATCCATCCATTCCATCTGGAAATCCCGCAGCTCCACCTGTGACACTGACACAGATGGTGACTCCCTCTAACCAGCCCTGCTGCGGCCACCATAAGCCACTGAGTCTAAGCCACCTCCTGTGAAAACAGCATCCCCTCTCATCCCCTTGTTTTCATCCTTGCCCTCTTAGTCTGGTTTCCTCACAGAAACCAGAGAGATACTTGAAAAACATAATTCAGATGACATCACTCCTCTTCTCAACACCTTCCCAAGTCTTCCTTTCTCTCCTGGAGTCACAGCCCGGCCCCTACGCCCTCTCTGATCGCATCTCCTCCTCACTCTCCCTCCTTATTCTGCTTCTGTGCCACTGCCTTCCTTCTTCTTTTTTGAACACCAATCAAGCCCCTGCCTCCTGGCCTTTATACCCACTGCTCCTCTGGCTGGAACTCCTTTCCCACACTCACCCACCTCAAGGCTCTGCTCAAATATCTTATCAGTGGGACCTGTTCTCATCATCCCATAGCCCCATCTCTTTCTACTCCCTTACCTTGCTTTCCTGTTTCTCATGGTATCTGACATATAATAAATCTATTAGCATATCTGTCAACTGTCTACCTCCCCGAGCTAGCATAGATGCTCCACGAGAGCAGGGGTGATGTCTAGGACACTGCTTTATGCCCGGTACCTAGAACAGTCACAGGCACATAGCAGATACTCTAGCTGTTGAAGAAGAAGAAATGAAGCTAAGTCAGAATAACAATACAGCACTGGTTGTGTTATTTTACATATATTTGTGTAACCAGACTTCCAGGCTCTTGGGAGAAAGAACCTCATGCCCCATGTACAGTAAAGGGTTTCTTGAGCAGGCATGGGGTGTTCAAACCCTCCAAATATTTCCAAATAAGAACTGGCCCTTGGGACTTTCCCGGTGGCACAATGGTTAAGAATCTGCCTGCCAATGCAGGGGACACGGGTTCGAGCCCTGGTCCGGCAAGATCTCACATGCTGCGGAGCAACTAAGCCCGTGAGCCACTACTACTGAGCCTGCGCTCTAGAGCCTGCGTGCCACAATTACTGAAGCCCACGTGCCACAACTACTGAAGCCCATGCACCTAGAACCTGTGCTCCGCAACAAAGAGAAGCCACCGCAATGAGAAACCCACGCACTGCAACGAAGAGTAGCCCCTGCTCGCTGCAACTAGACAGAAAGCCCGCACGCAGCAACAAAGACCCAATGCAGCCAAAAATTAATTAATTAATTAATTAATTAATTTTAAAAAAGAACTGGCCCTTGACCAGCTTCTGGGAGATAACCTCTAAGCCCTTGCAATATCCTGCCTGATAGAGTGTCTTTGTATACCTGGAGTCTTGGACCACATCAGCTACTTTACGCTAACAATGTGATTTACAGAGATTGCCTATTTTTGTTCGCCTGGGGCCCTGGGACCCATTGAACAGATCTGACGCCTGAGGGTGCAGGGGCTGGAGACTGAATAGCTAAAGTCAGGAGCGCAGGTGCTCCATGTCTACATGACTGAGCCCCAGTAACAGCCTTGGACACCAAAGCTCAGTTGAGCCTCCCCGGTTGGTAATACTTCACACATGTCATCATACAAACTAAGTACCGTCTGTGTGATTCCATTGAGAGAGGACAGCTAGAAGCTTGAACTGGTATCTCCTGGACCGGAACCTACATGCCATTTTCCTTTACTGATTTTAATCTGATCCTTTTGCTATAATGAACCATAAAGACGAAGATAACAGCTATTCTGAGTTCTGCGAGTCCTTCTAGTGAATTGTTAAATCTGAGGGTAGCCTTGGGGACCGCTGACACACCCAGGGTTTGCATGGTGTCTGGAACATAGAGGTGTTCCATAAAGGTTGACCGCATAAATAAGTGCATTAATTAATTCAGTGGATCCATGCCATGTTCACCACCCATCCGAATTCTTTTCTCTCCACTCTCTCACTCTGCACCTCCCAATGCACGTTTCCTTTCTTTCTTCCACTCTGATTTAAAATGGCAGGTATGACCTCTGTCTAGTAAAACAGCAGCCCTTAAAACTGTCACTAAACATGAGAACAGTTGACAGAAAGGTAAGATTTAGAGATCAAGACAATTTGGACAAACAGAGCTTTGCCTCTGCAGATCACCTTTCAGGCCAGCGCTCTGCAGGGGATAATTTGCTTTGCTGCCTGACTCCTGGCCTTCCGACCTGGCTTGAACCCGGCTCAGGAATGCATCCACCAAGATCTGGCTCCAGATTTTTCTCACTGTTGCTCGTTGAATCAATAATAAGGAAACCTTCTTCGTTTGCTTGGGATTTGACAGCCCCATGATAGACAGGACAGGGGAGCAGCCGTGGCCTTAGCTTGGCTGCACTTACACTGTTCACGTACAATGACACGTGTATATGTGAGATTTAACGACGGATGGTAACAGTCAAGGTCTTGAGTGGGTCTCCTCTAGCCCACTGCACTGGCATATATCATTTTAATAGCCACCAAGGAAGAAAAATATGGTTCTCATTAATATCCTGAGTTTGACCTTCCACTTTTCTTGAATTGAAACTCACTTACAGCCTGGAATGCAATTGTGCCTATTAAAAGAAGGGAGAAGTTTTCCTTCCTGGTGTTACTTCATTTTTTCCCACGGAGTACAAAATAGAAAGGAAGAAAGTCAGGGCTGAGGTGTACAGGATTCTGATGGGATAGGTATTTATTTCTCTTTGAGGCGTTCACGTTAAGGAGACGACAAGATATTCTGCTAGACTAGAGAACAAGGCAAATTTCTTGTGAAATCACTTATCTAAAGGAAAAAAAGATGAAAGTAAACTAAATCAAAATTTGCCAGAATTAGGAAAATCAAGCCTATTGATTCTATGAGGTACCTGACAATCTAATAAAAATTGGGCAGAGTCAGTTTCTATTTCTTGCAACCAAAGAATCCTAAATGATAGATGTTATATACCACTTTGCTTAAGATGGATCCATAGTACAATCTGTCAGAGGATGGCTCAACAGGTGCTCCACAGATAATGATAAGAGTCTCCAGTGCAGCAGTAATAATCTTAGTAGAGCAATCACAGCCCAATGATATTTGCCTTTGCACTGGATGTGGGTAGGAGATGGGACGAAGTATTCATTGCTAAGCAAATGAACAGTGCAAACAAAGGTGAAATTTGGTCTGCTTAAGCATGAAGGCCAGCAAACTTTTAAATACTCAAAAACAATTCTATACAGTATGGATGGGCTGATTTAAAAAGCACTGTGTTTCATGTACTTGAATGTAACAAATATAGAATTTCCTTACAAAACCTATAATTCTGGTTTTATACTTTAAAAAAGACAAAATTGAACTGGATTTCCCCTCAATTAAGAATAATAAGCCCAGTTTAACGGTCTTTAGAATCAATTTATTTTGAAGAGAAGATAGAGCAAATCCCTGGTCTTACATAGTATCTTCATTATTCTTTTCCAAAAGGTGTTGACTTTGGTGCATTCAGACATTTTAAAAAGACAGGTACTTTAAGTATAACAGAGTAAGATGTCTTATGAGCCATATAATCTTTATCCTAATGAGTTTCCAACCTAATTGGCAAGCTAGGCATTGACAGGCCAATGAAAAATTAAGTTAGAAAAGCAAAGTAGCAATAAGACACAAGAGATTACTCAAGAAGAGACCCAAATCTGGTCCCTACCTTTGAGTGTTTCATAACACAGCTAGAGAAACAGTTAAAAACAGATCCGTATTAGAACAGAGCCCAAGCTATATCAGTGGTATAAAAGGCGGGGAGGGATGTGAGAAGACATAAGAAGCCATTCATTCTGCCTCATACATCTGTGAAGGCTTCATAGAGGAGGTTACAACTAATATGGAACCTGCAAGATAAGCATGATTTAATATGGCAGGGATGAGGAGGAAAGCATTCTAGCCTGAGGGAATTGTAAGAACAAAATTAGGACAGATTCAACTATCCAAGGATGTGGCAAGTGGGCAAATGCGCCTGGATAAAGGATGAAGAACCAGGCAAGGCCACACTACTTGGTTTGTATTTTAACCTAAAGATAATGAATGAGGAGTCAGGTGGTGGTGTTCAAGTAGGAACAACATGATCCAATTTGCATTTTATAAAGGTCATTCTGTTAACTACAAAGAAGACAGATTGAAGAGAGAAGAAATCGGAAGCAGAAAGAACAATGCTTCATTCACCCACACGCCCATCTGCCCACTCTTTTAAGAGGTATTAACAAGCACCAGAGTTTGATTCCTTAAACAAAGGTTGCAGACTCATAAGCCAGATCTGAACTCCAGCTGTGTTTGGCACATCCAAATAACCCACTCAAGCTTATTTTGTTTGTTTCTGTTTGTTTAAGTTGACCCAAACTTTAAAATGAAGATATTCCCCATAAAAATCTAGATTTTCACCTTCTCTAGAAAATTAAACCTGACAAAACTGGACCCACATTTCCAGCCAAAGTTTAGTAAATAAACTCCCGAACAAGAGGCATCAACAACCAATTTCCCTTAGTCCCCACCATTTATATTTTGTCCCTGACGTTGACGCCAAGTGCTAGTGGCCACAATCATCATGCTCACGCTGCCTGACTTCCAGTAGAGAACACTGTCTTTGTACCAATGAAACTACCAAAAATGAGAAAGTAAAGAGGTAGATGGAGAAAGCAGCTCATTCCCAGAAAAATAGGAGAGAGACTATTTCTTTGCAGAAATGATGAACTGTTTCATGTTTTTAATGCAAAATACAGTGTCTATGCTGGAAGACGACAGCTTAAGATGCCCTCCTGCTTATATGCTCCCACCATACTCATCTATGTTATCTGATTTGCATTTGAATTTCCAACCCCAAAGACACGGAAAGTTTAACGTAGGCCTTCCCAAGAAAGTGGCATTTGAGCTAAGACCTAAAACATGAACAGAAGTTAGCTTTGTAAAACCTTCTGTCACTGCTTGGTATAATAACCCCAGCTTTTCACCAGATCTACCTGGATTTCTGTGAGTCAACCAGCATTTGCCTTCATTAAGTTGAATCTAGTATCCTAAGGAGTGTCACTACTGAGGAGATAGGACCTAGTACAGTTCACATATTCATTAACAGTTTGTTTTTTTTTTTAATTTTTTTTTTAAATTAATTAATTAATTTTTTTTTTTTTGGCTGTGTTAGGTCTTCGTTTCTGTGTGAGGGCTTTTCTCTAGTTGCAGCAAGTGGGGGCCACTCTTCATCGCGGTGCGCGGGCCTCTCACTATCGTGGCCTCTCTTGCTGCGGAGCACAGGCTCCAGATGCGCAGGCTCAGTAGTTGTGGCTCAGGGGCCCAGCTGCCCCGCGGCATGTGGGATCTTCCCAGACCAGGGCTCGAACCCGTGTCCCCTGCATTAGCAGGCAGACTCTCAACCACTGCGCCACCAGGGAAGCCCAACAGTTTTTTTTAAAGAGTCAGATTATTTATTTACTCTTCCTCCTGCTGGATGCCCTAGAAGCACCAGGATCGTTAGGGCCTCATATATGCAAAATCACCATTGTGATAACTGAGAATTACAGTGAATTCTACCTGAAAATAATATAGCTGTAAACATCATTACTACAGTTTTACCTACATTTTACTTGTAGGTAAAATGAAAAATGACGTGCAATGTCCCATAGCACGATACCCGGCACATCATCTGAACTCAGTAACCATAAACTGTTGTTGATATCACGGAGTTGATGATGATTATCCATGACTCGTTCTTCAATAGGGGAAAATCCTCCACTTCCAGAGCACACTTACAACATTTTGTTTGTAAAATGGTTTTCCTTTTAAATTGGTTGGGATGATGCATTAAAATTCAGGCTAAATTCTGTTTGACCATTTAACAATTATTAACCACTTACATATAATTACCTGTTAACCATTTACCTATAGTTACATAGGTACAAAGACAACGCTCTCTACTGGAAGTTAGACAGCAATATAAGTACAATAACTGTGGCCATTAACACTTGGCTCTAATGTCAGGGATGGAGAAAGTCATCCTCAGTGCTCAACACTGATGGGAGTATCAGTAAGCGTGGCAGCCTCAGGACCTGTTGATAAGGAGAGAGTCTGGGACCCTGGTGACGCCAGTGTCAGTGGGGTGGGGAAGTGGAACGGGCAGAAGTCAGATTGCAGTTGGATGCATAAGTGGGAAGCAAAGACACTGTGAAAGTTACAGTAAGCCACTCTCTTAAGAGTTTTGTCTACAAAGGAAAAGAGAGAAAAGGACAGCAGCTGAAGGTGATCAAGGAGGATTTTTTCACTGGAACTGAACATATCTAAATGCTGATAGGCTCTGTATTGGTCAGGACTCTGGTTTGCAAATGACAGAAACTGAATTCAAATTGACTGAAGGAAAGAAGGGACTGTAATGGCTCAGTCACTCCAGAGGCCAACATGGCAAGATCCCAGGCACCCCACCTAGTCTCCAGGAATCACCTCTCACCCTGCTCATCTCTGCTTTCAGACAGTCTCTAATCACGTGCTGGAAAAATGGTTACAAGCAGCTCCAATTAGAACCCCTCATAGAAGGGGAATGTTTCTTTCTTAGGGGCCCTACAAAGCCCATGTATTGACAATGACTTGGCCTAAAGACTAGGAGGAGAGTGGGGTCAGCCCCTTCCAAACCAAACAGCTGCAGAGTTAGGGTGGGCGGTCTGGTTCCCCACCGGAAGAGTGGGTGCTGTTGTCCAGACATGGGGCTAGAGGAACAGGAAGGGAGCAGGGATTTTTAAAACACTAAGGCCATGGAATTGACAGAACTTTACGTCACCTGGTTAGGGTCAGTGGAGGGCTGCTAGAGGAGGGGAAAGGAAATCTAAGGTGACTCTGAACATTATAGTTGGCCAAGTGGGTGATGAGAAGTCTGAAGAGGGAAGAAAGTGAATGCTAACAGCTTAAAAATTCCATGATTCTTTGCCTTTATAGGATTCTTCCAACTTAACATTCAGTAGTATCAGGGGAAATTATTGGAGCCTTGAAGAACAAATAAGAGTGGGATAGCATTGGAGTAGGTGGGCATAAAAATCATGGGGCAAGAATAAGGTTGAGACATGCTGGGCACAAGTAGCATCCAGAGAACTCTGTCGTAGCTGCATTTGAATATTCATGATTTATGGCTTCTATTTAAGTGGTCCCTGAACATGAACAACAAGAATTCAAAACTGAATGTCTGAACCATAGGGCACTAATACAGGATTTTGTGAAAAGAACATGGGAAGTTGTATCTTTTTCAGTAATGAAAGGGAGCCATGGCCTTCACGAGTACATGAGAAACTGGGCCAGCAGGGCCCACGGCTAAAGCACCTGGGAGGCCTGCTCTTAGGCAAACTTTTATTAAATGCAGTCTCCTTTTGCAAAGGGGGAAAGAGCAACAAAGGAAGTAAAAGCAGCATTCTGCCTTGCTTTACTTTCATGTTATTCTAAAAATGATTTAATATAAGAATATACCAATATGAATGGAGAGGAGCTCTGTGGAAGACCTAATATCAAGTGTATTAAAAATGTATGACACTGTATATTCTCACAGGAGCCCTGTGCAGGACCTCTACAGCTGATAAAATGACATAAAAATGTGATTAATAATACTGTAAATCCTGTTGATTGGAAAACTCAGGGACATATGACAGATTGACCTGACTCGTTGATTTAAGCCAATATCACTGAAATAAACTTTCATATCCCAAGAAAGGGTAATGTCTTGCCTGCAGCATAGAACATGGCATCAGAAAATGCAACTGTCTTTTGAGGTTTGCTTTTATACATTAAAAGTTCTTGAAACATTTTGTATCTGAATCTTTATATCTAGATACCAAGCTCCAAGCCCAGAATTGCCACTATTTCATTAACCTTTCTAAATCATTCCTATAATTTTTGATGTAAAATAAAACAACAGAAAAAAAGGAAATATACCAAGATGCTAATAGTGAAAGCCTTTAGCTGATGAGTCTGAGTGATTTTTGTTCATTTCTCTTTACTTTATGGGATTTTTCCAAGTTTTCTAGAAAGACATAAGATGGGAGGTATGGAGAGAGATGCAAACGTTAACATTAAAAAATAAAGAAGTTAAAAATGAAAACTATTTTAAAACCAAAATGTTATAAGTGCTTTATATCACACCTAGACAAAAAAGTCACTAAAATTTAAGTGAACCTAATGAACCAACACATCACAGAATAACATACACAACCACCATCACCACCCAGGTTGCTGTTCTTTATTTTGGTTCTTATACACCTTAGAGAGGAATATTCATCTAGAACTCTGGACTATCCACTCTCTTTTGGTTAGACATTTCTGTCTTTAGATAGGCACCTTTTCTTTTTGCATCCCAGTGTCTTTTCTTCTGCTACCCACATTCTAACATTCCTTTGAGAAACCAGCCCCTCCCCCAATCTTAGACTATGGGTTTAGAGCAGAGTTGACTCCATTCCTGACTCCAGAGTGGGCATGTGATTCACTCGTGGCCAAACAGAAGATCATATTCTCTCGCTACGGCAATTGGCTCAGGAATGGGCACATTATCAACCATGCAGTAAGACTAAGGGAGAAGCACATGCTCTTTTCTGCTGAAATTGAAACTGGATAAGTGCATGTCTAAAGCTTTTTACAGTTGTTTTGCTGGCATAAAAAAAAAAACACCCCAAGAATAAAACTCACTTGGAGAAAGATTAGGTCCTCATAACATTGTTTGAGCCCCTGGATCAAGCCAGTCCTGAAGTCTTCACTGCTTCTGGACCTTTCTGTTGTAGGAGCAATAAATTCTCTTTGTGCTTAAGCCAATTCAACTTGAGTTTTTATCTCTTACAATTGAAAGAGTCCTAACTGATAGAACCTTTTATCTATTTAATATCCTATTCAGAGGCATTGTTACCAGAGGATTTAATTGTTGTACCTGGATAAGACCAACAGAGTTGCACAGGCAGACTCCTGGAACTGTACTCCTTTTAATGCATAAAACTAAGTATTTATGTAGCACTTTGTTTTTTAGAGCCTGAGTACAACAGTTTACACACTGAGAATATAAGGACAGCTGTCAATGATTATATTACAAATAAATTAACCCTAAGGTTAAATAACATATACAAACATTAATATACACCAATGTATTAAAAAATTAATCTTTGGGAAGTTCCAAGCAGTACCCTAAAAACAGTTCTTATGTTTTGATAAATATACCAAAAATAAATAAATTCAAGCAAACATTTTTAACCCTATTGAGTTTCCCTGTCATTCAAAGTCCACAATTTGAAGACACAGAATTTTGCATCTGAAGGTACAAGAACTTCATCTAGTTTAAACTCAGTCACACCCTTCATAAGAGCACTCTGATACAAGCAAGGATCACAGTAGAACTTCTATCTTGGTTCACAGAAAACAACAATAAACTCATCCACTGATTCTGAAGGTACCTTGTTTGAGAAAAAGGCTCAGAAGAGCAAAGTGTATGCCATCCTGTTTTTTTCTCCTCCTACAGGAGAGAGATTCGGCAGCACATGACAGCACAACCACAAAGGTGAATGGAAGTCAGAGAAGAGCAGAGAATGGCCTTCTCCATCACTGTTGGAAATGATCAATTCCGGCAGTGGCCTGCTACAGTTTGCTCTACATTACCCATGTGCTTTACTTCCATCTGTTATAAAATTGCCATAATATAATAATTTTGTCTGAACAGGACACTTTTTGTATCTTCCAGGCAAAGGTAGTGATAAATATACCAATTTACTACGCCTATTATATAAACATACCCCTTAGACATGACACTCTTATTTAGTGCACATCCTATACAACTGTACATGGCACCCCTGTGAGCAAAGACTGTGGTAAAGCGTACCCATACACGCTGGCCCACCTTGAAACAGTTCAACTCTTTTCTGACCCTTCTCTCGTATTTCTACTACAGGCCAACACTTTCATGAATATTGGACATGTTAGATCTGATTAGCTTCCCCTGTCCAAATAGCAGGGTCACAAAAATGCCAGTGACAGGTAGAGAAAGGAAAAAATCGTTTTCTAATATTTGTCATTTGCTGGGAAATCTAGTTTCTCATTTTCAAAATTATCTTTTTAATCTTGTTTTTATTCATATAACAAAGTACATTTTTAAAAATCCAAGCAAAAAAGTAACATATAAGGTAAAAAATAAAAGTCCTCCTCCTAACAACCATTCTTACTTCTCATAGACAAATAGCATTAATAATAGTTCCTCCAGGGAGTTTCCATACGCATATACATCATAAATAAACAAAAACTTGCATGCATGAGAATTATAAATATTCAGACAAATGGAATGCCTAGTAAGTCAGGGGTTAGCACCCATTTCCCCCAAGTTGTTACCTGTTTGAATAGGCAGATCCAGGAAGTCACCTTGAAGGAGACGTCTTCATTCTGCAATGAAAAAGTAGCTGCTTATAGTTATGCAAACACAAGGCCAGCATCCTGGGATAAGAGTGGAAGGGACAACTCAGACATGTTTGCTTTAGCAAAAGCCACTCCTATCCTTGGTACACGGAGTTTGGAGAGGAGATGGACCAATGTGAAAAAGGACCGCTGTCCCCTTTGTCTCTGGAAAAGAGGAAACCTAGAGTTCAACTTCTGCCTGAAGTCAGGGAAATTGGTTGAGTGGCTGACTGGGTGATTCCATCAGGAAAGGACACTGAGGCCTCACCGGGAAGGCAAAAGGACATCAGGTCATCACTGAGTCCATGGGCTTCCATTGAAGGCTTCCTGTAGAAAATGTAGCTGAAACTAGACTTGTGAATTGGAGAATAATGACTGAGCCTGTGGGTACAAACTAAAACAGCTATCCTTCCACAAAACAAACATGGGCCATGATAGCTTCTCAGGATCCTGGAAGAGCCAGGCATCCCAAGAGCCATGAAAAAGTGTAACCTGGCAGCTGGCCAGTAGGTACAATTTAGCCTGGACAGGAAAAGCCAGGCCAAAAGAGGACTGAGCAAACACTGCTGTGCTGGCTCCCCCTTGGTGTTGAGAGCTGGAATCACACACCCCTTTTGAACTTTAATAAACCCTGGAGTTCTTGGACAATTCATTAGGACAGTTGGACATGAGCAATTAGTAGGAAAAATAAGACAGGTGTATTCATCTGTGTACTAAATTAGTGAAGCTTATAAAGCTGGTTACATACAAGATACTACATATTTTTATGTTTATATACTTACTATATGTGTGTATACACATATATATACAAGTGTATGTACATGATACCTATCATATACTATTTTTCAACTATTTAATATAATAATACATATTGGATATCTTTCCAGACCTGTGTATCTATCTCATTCCTTTTCATGGCTACATATAATTCCATTATATAAATTTATTATCATTTATTTAACTAGTTCCCTATTGATGGATGTCTAAGTTGTTTCTAGTTATTTACTATTACAAACTTGGTGCATTAAGTGTCCTCACATGTGTATTTTTTTTTTAAGGGTTTAATGCCCTTTTAATATTTTCCATATTGAGTAAGATCTTTCCACTCTTTGAGTTACATATTAGGATGGGAATTATATTCTCTCAAATTTATTTCATTGTGGCAGACAAAAACACATAACACAAAATCCACCCTGCCAACAATTTACAAGTGTACATGACAATATTTTCAACCACATGCACACTGTTGTGCAACAGATCCTCAGAAAACTGCCCACCCCCAACTCTGCATGACTGAAACTGTACACCCACCAAATAACTCCCCAGCTCCCCTTACCTCATCTCTTGGAAATCACCTTTCTAATTTGTTTTTATGTTTGACTACTTTAGATACCTCATTTAAGTGGAATCATGCAATATTTGTGTTTTTGTACTGACTTACTGTGCTTAGCATTACGCCCTCAAGGTTCATGCATGTTGTAGCATATAACAGGATTTCCTTCCTATTTATTTATTTATTTATTTTTGGCTGTGCTGTGCAGCACGTGGGATCTTTTTTTTTTAACATCTTTATTAGAGTATACTTGCTTTACAATGGTGTGTCAGTTTCTGCTTTATAACAAAGTGAATCAGTTATACATATACATATGTCCCCATATCTCTTCCCTCTTGCATCTCCCTCCCTCCCACCTTCCCTATCCCACCCCTCTAGGTGATCACAAAGCACCGAGCTGATCTCTCCGTGCTATACGGCTGCTTCCAACTAGCTATCTATTTTACGTTTGGTAGTGTATATATGTCCATGCCACTCTCTCACTTTGTCCCAGCTTACCCTTCCCCCTCCCCATGTCCTCAAGTACATTCTCTACGTCTGCGTCTTTATTTCTGTCCTGCCACTACATTCTTCAGAACCTTTTATTTTTTTGGATTCCGTATATATGTGTTAGCATACGGTACTTGTTTTTCTCTTTCTGACTTACTGCACTCTGTATGACAGACTCTAGCTCCATCCACCTCACTGCAAATAACTCAGTTTCATTCCTTTTAATGGCTGAGTAATATTATATTGTACATATGTGCCACATCTTCTTTACCCATTCATCTGTTGATGGACACTTAGGTTGCTTCCATGTCCTGGCTATTGTAAATAGAGCTGCAATAAACATTTTGGTACATGACTCTTTTTGAATTATGGTTTTCTCAGGGTATATGCCCAGTAGTGGGATTGCTGGGTCATATGGTAGTTGTATTTTTAGTTTTTTAAGGAACCTCCATACTGTTCTCCATAGAGGCTCTGTCAATTTACATTTCCACCAACAGTGCAAAAGGGTTCCCTTTTCTCCACACCCTCTCCAGAATTTATTGTTTGTAGATCTTTTGATGATGGCCATTCTGACCGGTGTGAGATGATATCTCATTGTAGTTTTGACTTGCATTTCTCTAATGATTAATGATGTTGAGCATTCTTTCCAGTGTTTGTTGGCAATCTGTATATCTTCTTAGGAGAAATGTCTATTTAGGTCTTCTGCCCATTTTTGGATTGGGTTGTTTTTTTGATATTGAGCTGCATGAGTTGCTTGTATGTTTTGGAGATTAATCCTTTGTCAGTTGCTTCATTTGCAAATATTTTCTCCCATTCTGAGGGATTTTTCGTCTTATTTATGGTTTTCTTTGCTGTGCAAAAGCTTTTAAGTTTCATTAGGTCCCAATTGTTTATTTTTGTTTTTATTTCCATTTCTCTAGGTGGGTCAAAAAGGATCTTGCTGTGATTTATGTCATACAGTGTTCTGCCTATGTTCTCTAAGAGTTTGATGGTGTCTGGCCTTACATTTAGGTCTTTAATCCATTTTGAGTTTATTTTTGTGTATGGTGTTAGGGAGTGTTCTAATTTCATTCTTTTACATACATGTACATGTCCAGTTTTCCCAGCACCACTTATTGAAGAGGCTGTCTTTTCTCTATTGTATATTCTTGCCTCCTTTATCAAAGATAAGGTGACCATATGCGCTTGGGTTTATCTCTGGGCTTTCTCTCCTGTTCCATTGATGTATATTTCTGGTTTTGTGCCAGTACCATACTCTCTTGATTACTGTAGCTTTGTAGTATAGTCTGAAGTCAGGGAGCCTGATTCCTCCAGTTCAGTTTTTCTTTCTAATGATTGCTTTGGCTATTCGGGGTCTTTTGTGTTTCCATACCAATTGTGAAATTTTTTGTTCTACTTCTGTGAAAAATGCCAGTGGTAGTTTGATAGGGATTGCACTGAATCTGTAGATTGCTTTGGGTAGTAGAGTCATTTCCACAAAGTTGATTCTTCCAATCCAAGAACATGGTATATCTCTCCATCCATTTGTATCATCCTTAATTCCTTTCATCAGTGTCTTATAATTTTCTGCATACAGGTCTTTTGTCTCCTTAGGTAGGTTTATTCCTAGATATTTTATTCTTTTTGTTGCAATGGTAAATGGGAGTGTTCTCTTAATTTCACTTTCAGATTTTTCATCATTAGTGTATAGGAATGCAAGAGATTTCTGTGCACTAATGTTGTATCCTGCTACTTAACCAAATTCATTGATTAGCTCTAGTAGTTTTCTGGTAGCATCTTTAGGATTCTCTATGTATAGTATCATGTCATCTGCAAACAGTGCCAGCTTTACTTCTTCTTTCCCAATTTGTATTCCTTTTATTTCTTTTTCTTCTCGGATTGTTGTGGCTAAAACTTCCAAAACAATGTTGAATAATAGTGGTGAGAGTGGGCAACCTTGTCTTTTTCCTGATCTTAGTGGAAATGGTTTCAGTTTTTCACCACTGAGGACGATGTTGGCTGTGGGTTTGTCATACATGGCCTTTATTATGTTGCGGAAAGTTCCCTCGATGCCTACTTTCTGGAGGGTTTTTATCATAAATGGGTGTTGAATTTTGTCGAAAGCTTTGTCTGCATCTATTGAGAAGATCATATGGTTTTTCTCCTTCAATTTGTTAATATGGTGTATCACGTTGATTGATTTGCGTATATTGAAGAATCCTTGCATTCCTAGGATAAAGCTCACTTGATCATAATGTATGATCCTTTTAATGTACTGTTGGATTCTGTTTGCTAGTATTTTGTTGAGGATTTTTACATCTATGTTCATCAGTGATATTGGCCTGTAGTTTTCTTTCTTTGTGACATCTTTGTCTGGTTTTGGTATCAGGGTGATGGTGGCCTCGTAGAATGAGTTTGGGAGTGTTCCTCCCTCTGCTATATTTTGGAAGAGTTTGAGAAGGATAGGTGTTAGCTCTTCTCTAAATGTTTGATAGAATTCACCTGTGAAGCCATTTGGACTTGGGCTTTTGTTTGTTGGAAGATTTTTAATCACAGTTTCAATTTCAGTGCTTGTGATTGGCCTGTTTATATTTTCTATTTCTTCCTGGTTCAGCCTAGGAAGGCTGTGCTTTTCTAAGAATTTGTCCATTTCTTTTAGGTTGTCCATTTTACTGGCATATTGTTGCTTGTAGTAATCTCTCATGATCCTTTGTATTTCTGCAGTGTCAGTGGTTACTTCTCCTTTTTCATTTCTAATTCTACTGATTTGAGTCTTCTCCCTTTTTTTCTTGATAAGTGTGGCTAATGGTTTATCACTTTTGTCTATCTTCTCAAAGAACCAGCTTTTTGTTTTATTGATCTTTGCTATCATTTCCTTCATTTCTTTTTCATTTATTTCTAATCTGATCTTTATGATTTCTTTCCTTCTGCTAACTTTGGGGGCTCTTTTGTTCTTCTTTCTCTAATTGCTTTAGGTGTAAGGTTAGGTTGTTTATTTGAGATGTTTCTTGTTTCTTAAGGTGGGCTTGTATAGCTATAAACTTCTCTCTTAGAACTGCTTTTGCTGCATCCCATAGATTTTGGGTCATTGCGTTTTCATTGTCATTTGTTTTTAGGTATTTTTTGATTTCCTGTTTGACTTCTTCAGTGATCTCTTGGTTATTAAGTAGTGTGTTGTTTAGCCTCCATGTGTTTGTATTTTTTACAGATTTTTTTTCCTGTAATTGATATCTAGTCTCATTGCGCTGTGGTCAGAAAAGATACTTGATACGATTTCAATTTTCTTAAATTTACCAAGGCTTGATTTGTGACCCAAGATACGATCTGTCCTGGAGAATGTTCCATGAGCACTTGAGAAGAATGTGTATTCTGTTGTTTTTGGATGGAATGTCCTATAAATATCAGTTAAGTCCATCTTGTTTAATGTATCATTTAAAACTTCTGTTTCCTTATTTATTTTCATTTTGGATGATCTGTCCATTGGTGAAAGTGGGGTGTTAAAGTCCCCTACTATGATTGTGTTACTGTCGATTTCCCCTTTTATGGGTGTTAGTATTTGCCTTATGTATTGAGGTGCTCCTATGTTGGGTGTATAAATATTTCCAATTGTTGTATCTTCTTCTTGGATTGTTCCCTTGATAGTTATGTAGTGTCCTTCTTTGTCTCTTGTAATAGTCTTTGTTTTAAAGTCTATTTTGTCTGATATGAGAATTGCTACTCCAGCTTTCTTTTGATTTCCATTTGCATGGAATATCTTTTTCCTTCCCCTCACTTTCAGTCTGTGTGCGTCCCTAGGTCTGAAGTGGGTCTCTTGTAGACAGCATATATATGGGTCTTGTTTTTGTATCCATTCAGCCAGTCTGTGTCTTTTGGTGGGAGCATTTAATCCATTTACATTTAAGGTAATTATCAATATGTATGTTCCTGTTACCATTTTCTTAATTTTGGGGGGTTTATGATTGTAGGTGTTTTCCTTCTCTTGTGTTTCTTGCCTAGAGAAGTTCCTTTAGCATTTGTTGTAAAGCTGGCTTGGTGCTGCTGAATTCTCTTAGCTTTTGCTTGTCTGTAAAGCTTTTAATTTCTCTGTCAAATCTGAATGAGATCCTTGCTGGGTAGAGTAATCTTGGTTGTAGGTTCTTCTCTTTCATCACTTTAAATATGTCCTGCCACTCCCTTCTGGCTTGCAGAGTTTCTGCTGAAAGATCAGCTGTTAACCTTATGGGGATACCCTTATATGATATTTGTTGTTTTTCCCTTGCTGCTTTTAATATTTGTTCTTTGTATTTATTTTTGATAGTTTGATTAATATGTGTCTTGGCCTGTTTCTCCTTGGATTTATCCTGTATGGGACTCTCTGTGCTTCCTGGACTTGATTAAATATTTCCTTTCCCATATTAGGGAAGTTTTCAACTATAATCTCTTCAAATATTTTCTCAGTCCCTTTCTTTTTCTCTTCTTCTTCTGGGACCCCTATAATTCGAATGTTGGTGCGTTTAATGTTGTCCCAGAGGTCTCTAAGATTGTCCTCAATTCTTTTCATTCTTTTTTCTTTAATCTTCTCTGCAGTAGTTATTTGCAGTATTTTATCTTCCAGGTCACTTATCCGTCTTCTGCCTCAGTTATTCTGCTATTGATCCCTTGTAGAGAATTTTTAATTTCATTTATTGTGTTGTTCATCTCTGTTTGTTTGCTCTTTAGTTCTTCTAGGTCCTTGTTAAACGTTTCTTGTATTTTCTCCGTTCTATTTCCAAGATATTGGATCATCTTTACTTTCATTATTCTGAATTATTTTTCAGGTAGACTGCCTATTTTCTCTTCATTTGTTAGGTCTGGTGGGTTTTTGCCTTACTTCTTCATCTGCTGTGTGTTTCTCTGTCTTCTCATTTTGCTTAGCTAACTGTGTTTGGGGTCTCCTTTTTGCAGCCTGCAGGTTTGTAGTTTCCATTGTTTTTGGTGTCTGTCCTCATTGGCTAAGGTTGGTTCAGTGGGTTGTGTAGGCTTCCTGGTGGAGGGGACTAGTGCCTGTGTTCTGGGGGATGAGGCTGGATCTTGTCTTTCTGGTGGGCAGGTCCATGTCTGGTGGTTTGTTTTGGGGTCTCTGTGGCCTTATTATGATTTTAGGCAGCCTCTGTGCTAATGGATGGGGTTGTGTTCCTGTGTTGTTAGTTGTTTGGCCTAGGGTGTCCTGCACTGTAGCCTGCTGGTCGTTGAGTGGAGCTGGGTCTTGGCGTTGAGATGGAGATCTCTGGGAGATTTTTGCCGTTTGATATTATGTGGAGCAGGGAGGTCTCTTGTGGACCAGTGTCCTTAACTTGGCTCTCCCAGCTCAGTGGCACAGCCCTGACACCTGGCTGGAGCACCAAGAGCCTATCCTCCACACGGCTCAGAATAAAAGAGAGAAAAAAAAGAAAGAAAGAGAGAAGAAGATAATATAAAATAAAATAAAGTTACTAAAATAAATAATAATTATTAAGAAAAAATATTTTTTTAAGTAATAAAAAAAAAAAACAGACAGAACCCTAGGACAAATGGTAAAAGCAAAGTTATACAGACAAAATCACACACAGAAGCATATACATACACACTCACAAAAAGAGAAAAAGGAAAAAAATACATATATATTGTTGCTCCCAAAGTCCACCTCCTCAATTTGGGATGGTTCGTTGTCTATTCAGGTATTCCACAGATGCAGGTACATCAAGTTGACTGTGGAGATTTAATCCGCTGCTTCTGAGGCTGCTGGGAGAAATTTCCCTTTCTCTTCTTTGTTCGCACAGCTCCTGGGGTTCAGCTTTGGATTTGGTCCCGCCTCTGCGTGTAGGTCACCTGAGGGCATCTGTTCTTTGCTCAGACAGGACGGGGTTAAAGGAGCAGCTGCTTCGGGGACTCTGGCTCACTCAGGCGGGGGAAGGGAGGGGTACGGAGGAGGCGGGGCGAGCCTGCAGCAGCAGAGGCCGTGACGTTGCAGCAGCCCGAGGCGCGCCGTGCGTTCTCCCGGGGAAGTTGTCCCTGGGTCACGGGACCCTGGCAGTGGCGGGCTGCACAGGCTCCCAGGAGGGGCGGTGTGGAGCGTGACCTGTGCTCGCACACAGGCTTCTTGGTGGCTGCAGCAGCAGCCTTAGCATTTCATGCCCGTCTGTGGGGTCCACGCTGATAGCCGCAGCTCGCGCCCGTCTCTGGAGCTCGTTGAGGCGGCGCTCTTAATCCCCTCTCCTCGCACACCAGGAAACAAAGAGGCAAGAAAAAGTCTCTTGCCTCTTAGGCAGTTCCAGACCTTTTCCCAGACTCCCTCCCGGCCAGCTGTGGTGCGCTAACCCCTTCAGGCTGTGTTCACGCAGCCAACCCCAGTCCTCTCCCTGTGATCCGACTGAAGCCCGAGCCTCAGCTCCCAGCCCCCGCCCGCCCCGGCGGCTGAGCAGACAAGCCTCTGGGGCTGGTGAGCGCTGCTCAGTGCCGCTCCTCTGTGCGGGGATCTCTCCGCTTTGCCCTCCGCACCCCTATGGCTGTGCTCTCCTCCGTGGCTCCGAAGCTTCCCCCCTCTGCCACCTGCAGTCTCTGCCCACGAAGGGGCTTCCTAGTGTGTGGACACCTTTCCTCCTTCACAGCTCCCTCCCACTGGTGCAGGTCCCGTCCCTATTCTTTTGTCTCTGTTATTTCTTTTTTCTTTTGCCCTACCCAAGTACGGGGGGAGTTTCTTGCCTTTTGGGAGGGAGGTCTGAGGTCTTCTGCCAGCGTTCAGTAGGTGTTCTGTAGGAGTTGTTTCACGTGTAGATGTGTTTCTCATGCATTTGTGGGGAGGAAGGTGATCTCCGCATCCTACTCTTCCGCCATCTTGAAGCTCCTCACACGTGTATTTTTATTTATCAATAACATAAACTTCTAGAAGTAAAATTGCTGGACAAAAGTACATACATTTAGGGCTTCCCTGGTGGTGCAGTGGTTGAGAGTCTGCCTGCCAATGCAGAGGAAACGGGTTCGAGCCCTGGTCTGGGAGGATCCCACGTGCCGCGGAGCAACTAAGCCCGTGAGCCACAACTACTAAGCCTGCGCGTCTGGAGCCTGTGTCCCGCAATGGGAGGGGCCGCGATAGTGAAAGGCCGGCGCACCGCGATGAAGAGTGGCCCCCATTTACCGCAACTAGAGAAAGCCTTCGCATGAAACGAAGACTCAACACAGCCAAAAATAAATAAATAAATAAATAAAGTAGCTATTAATTAAAAAAAAAAAAAGATTACTACTTGTTGAGATTTGGTATCTTATCAAAGAAAAATGATACTCATAATTATCTGTAAAAGGTTATGTACTCTCCCCTTTTTAAAAAATAAATAAATAAATAAATGATTAAAAAAAAAAAGTACATACATTTAAATGAATAAGAAATATTGGGGCTTCCCTGGTGGCGCAGTGGTTGAGAGTCTGCCTGCCAGTGCAGGGGACACGGGTTCGAGCCCTGGTCTGGGAGGATCCCTCATGCCACGGAGCGACTAGGCCCATGAGCCGCAATTGCTGAGCCTGCGCGTCTGGAGCCTGTGCTCCGCAACAAGAGAGGCCGCGATGGTGAGAGGCCCACGCACCGTGATGAAGAGTGGCCCCCGCTTGCCGCAGCTGGAGAAAGCCCTCGCACAGAAACGAAGACCCAACACAGCCAAAATAAATAATTAATTAATTAATTAATTAAAAAAAAAAAAAAAAGAAATATTGCCAAATTGTCCTTCAAAATAGTTGCACCAATTTATACTCCTGCTAATAGAGTATGAACGTTTTTCCCATACTTTCCTAACAGTGTAGAGTATTAAATGTATAGATTTTCCACTCTAATCGTGAAAAATATAATTTCATTTGATGTTGCCAACAACCTTAGGAGACAGAAATGATTTTCCTGATTTCTCAGATGAGGAAAACAAAACTGAGAAAGATTGTATAACTGATCATATGTCTAATAATTAGAACAAAGATTCAAACCCTGATATGTTTGATTCCAAAGCCCATTCATTCATTCATTCATTCAATAGAGCTTACTATGTTTCAGGCACTGCTCTAACCATGTTAAATACATTTGCTCATTTTATCTTTATATCAAAACTTTAAGGAAGATGCAATTAATATCCCCATTTTAAAGATGAGGTAACTATGCCAAAGAGAAATTAATTTACTTGCCCAAGGTCACAGAGCTAGTAAGTAGCAAACATGGGGTTAGAACCCCAGCTGTTTGGCATCCATTTGTTTCAACTTAAGAACAACCTCATTAAAACTATTTTTGTTTTGCAAAGAGAAAAATTCACCCCTGCAAAGGCACAGGCTCTACTTGTCAATGTTTATAAAAATCATTGTAAGCAAATTAAAATGGAATGAAGAAAACCAATTCAGTGGGCTTCAAATGGCTACATATTTTGATACCCATCCAATAGCATCCCTTCCTCTCTCCTCAAATACTAAACGTGACACTATCTCTTAGGGTTTGCAGTGGTAGTCAATAAGGTTATCAGTCTTTTCTATGCACAGCTCCATTGTTGTCACACGTTTTGTGATATAGATGTAATCATTTAGATGGAGGGGACAAGTGTCTAACTGCCATTGAACCCTAAGCTGCAAAATATAATGGGCAGGTATAAACCTGACCCAGTATTAGTTGGTGATAACGTGAATGGAAAACTTAGAAAAATTTAGAAAGATGGAAAAAAAAGTATTCCTCTAATACCTGTTTTCACTATAGCTATTTTATCATATTTTAAAACCAGCAAATTTAGCATTATTTTAAATAAGGGGGAAAATACTAGACTGCCATGATATAAGCCCTTTAAATTAGTGTTTTATAAAGGAAACTAAATTGGACTTCCAAAAATACTGTGTATCCAGATAATCTTATGGGTTAAATAAGATAAAAATACCTCTGACTGAGCTGAATGTAGAAGGTCACCTAATAATACTTCTATACCAAATAAAGCATTTTACTATATTTATCATCTTTGATTATATTCCAACACCCACATAAACATAAATATATAAATGTGTTTATATAATAATTTAAAGGTAAAAGGAAATCAGTTCACATGAGTAATTAATTCTACTAAAGCATTTTCAGCTAGAAAACTCAAGTGGCTTCAAAGTTTCATGGGCTGAGTAACAGGCACTGTCTATTTTTATTTTTTACATCTTACTGTTCTTTGTATATTTTGTTGTTACAAAGCCAAAGACCATGTCAAAGAGTTGTCTCATTAATACTGAAATAGGATGCCATTAATCAGGCTTATTAATGGACTCTGGAATGCAGTTGGTACTTTAATGGGATTTCAAGGGCAGTCAGCTCTTTAAGAGGTCTATTTTTCTTGGTCACTATTGGTTTTTTTGTTTGTTTTTTGTTTTGTCTGTGTCAGGTCTTAGTTGCAGCCCACGGGATCTTCATTGTGGCACGTGGGTTTCTCTCTAGTTGTGGCGTGTGGGCTCAGTAGTTGCAGCGCACGGGCTTAGTTGCCCTGCAGCATGTGGGATCTTAGTTCCCCGACCAGGGATCGAACCCACATCCCCTGCATTGGAAGGCAGATTCTTTAGCACTGGACCACCAGGGAAATCCCTGGTCACTACTGTTTATGAAAAATACTGTTACAGTTTTCTCCAGTTGGTCAGCAAGGCCAATAAATGTTCAGAAAAGACTGCACCGTCCTTTTCATAATAACTTCACCTTTGACATGATTTAACTAATATTTTCCAGGATTACACATTGTAATAATTTTCAAACATTGAAATGTCCCTTATATATCATAAATAATCAACTATAGCTGGTTTCCTCCACCTGTGTATTACCATAACCATATTTTCCACCTCTTTCCTAACCGCTTGCATCTTTTCCTCCCCAAAAGCCAGGCAATGTGACTGTCCCTCTAGACTTCTAAGTATGATGAATCTGAGTAGAGGGGCTCAGAGAGATAATGGAGTACCAATAATTTTTTAAAGGCAATTCAATAAAGAAGCATGCGATTCTAAATCAATAAGTTTGATTCACATGAAGCTTAAACTAATTACATACAGAGCTACATTCGGTTGAGGAGTACAGGTCTGGTGGAGCTTCTTTCTGTCATCTACTTTTAAATATATATTAAATCATATTATTAAGCACTATCATAGAACAAATCACTCTACTTGGCTTGTTAAAAGCTAGAGTAATCGAGATAAACATTGCAGCTTGGTCCAAACAATAGGAAAGTGTTCATTCATTCATTTAGCAAGTATGTAATGAGTCAGCTCCCTGATGAGTTCTAGGGACACAGCAGGGAACAGAGCAGATGAAGACCTCAGGTCTTAAGGAGTTCACCTTCTGGTGGGGGAGACCCACAATTATCGATAAATAAGTAAAACACAAGAATGTCACATGATGTTAAGTGACATGAAGAAAAATAAAGCAGGGATAGGAATGTCAAGAGGGAGCCATTTAAAATAGAGTGGCCAGTGAAGGACTTTTGGAGAAGGTGACATTTGAGTAACTCCCTGGAGGAGGTCAGGGAACCAGCGGTAGAGACGTGTGTGGGAAGAGCATTCTACATGGCGGGAATGCTGAGTGCAGGGCAGAGAGCATGTTCATGGCCCTGAAAGGGCAAGTGTGGTCGGCAGGAGGAAGCATGGGAGGGAAAGGAGGTCCAAGATGAAGTCCAAGCGATGACACAGACCAGATCTGAGGCCGCTGTTTAGGACTTTGGCTTTTACTCCGAGTGAAATGGGGAGCCAGAAATGTTTTTGAGCAGAGGAGTTTAAAGATCTGACTTACAAAGGTCTTAAGGAATACGCTGGCTGCTGTGCTGAGGAAAGCCTATAGGAGACCTGTTAGGAGGCCACTGTGACCATCCAGACAAGAGACAGGGGTGGCTTGAACCCAAGGCAGTGAGAGAAAGACATACTCTGGATATTTGGAAAGCTGAGACAAATATCTTTATATATGTTTACTCATTGGATGTGGGAGTGAGAGAAAAAAGGAAATATAGGATGACTCCGAAGTCCTCGGTATAAGAAGCTGGCAGGATGGAAGCAATTATTAAAAATGAAAAGGAAGGCCCAGGAAAGAAAATGTAACGTTACATAGTATTGACATTCTTACTGACCAAATCAAGACAGGAAATTATCCCCATTACTTATAACCGCCAACAAGAAACATGGAATGAACAGAGAGAACCCCCAAACTGGAGTGTAGCTTTCCCTGACTTAGGTGCTAATTACAAACAGAATATAAATACCTTTTCCACCTAAAAATCAGAAACATCCAATTTTAAAAGATGATTCTGGGACCTTGGGATTTATCATTCATTTTGGTCATTGGCAATGCCACCCATAGATGAAATTATTCCACTAGAAAAATACAGATTTAGCACCTAACATGGACCTGGCAAGGTGCTGGGAAGCTTAGGCAGGAACATTAGGCATTAGGGACATAACTATGAGTAACACACAGCTTCTTTCCTTGCCTTTTCCTTTTTTCTAGCATTCTGACAATACATATCCCTGTCATAAATAGGCTGTTAGAACGTCAACAGTACTGTGCCATCACCAGTGTGGGAACTGATTTAGCTGGAAGTGACTGGAAAGAATCCTGGTGTGAAAGTACCAAACGGAGAGAAGAGAGAGGAAGGCTGGAGTATGAAATTGATGTTAAATATGAAATGTGACCTAGGAGAGAGTGGGGCCATTCATCTTTACTACGTAAAATGTTTTCCATTATAGATGCTCTTCAGCTCCACCTTCTTCTGTATTAGGAAAGTCAGGTGCACCACAAGTAGGGCTCTCCCTGAGATTCTGAAGTTCAGAAGCACAGGGCAACTCTACATCAAAGTGATCTGGTTATGCTAGCTTTAGACCAAAGGAGGAAGAAAACACAGGAGATGGATTTAAAATGTCACTAAATCAAAATAACTCTGGCAGTACGAGAAATTGGCAGAATTAATCAAAGGGCTAACTTGGAAGGAGTTCACAGTGGTGAAGAGGAACGCATCTCATTGTCATCGGGGCTCCCAGAGACACAGAAGCCACATTTAACATGCTCACACCTTGCCACACACCTGTCAGGGGCACCCAGGTTACCCTCAGTGGACTGTTTCTTGGTGTTCCAATCGACCCAATTTGGTCTGGTCTTTTCCTCTTTTATTTTTCCCTTTTAGATATGTGGATTTCATTGTATGGCTCCAGTGCTTTGGTAGAGCCCCAACTTTCTCTTCTCTGTTAAAAGATACTTTATGTTCACATTACCCATAATTCACTACTGCACACAATTTCTTGTCTTATTTTTGCTTTTTATTTATAGTAGTAAGTTCTACAGGCTTTAGGCTGAAACAATACTAACAATATTTTTACTAACTTCTTTTAGAAGCATTTATCATGTATACTTTTTTTTCACTTGTATTGTTTCTCAGGAATGTTTCCTTTACTTTTTCTTTTTCTTTTTTTTTTTTTAACATTTCCTTCATTTTTATGGATGAGGTACTGAGTCAAGGAGGTAAAGTACTAAGAAGTCACCCAGAACTGGAAATTAAACCTGTAATGCCTGCTCCTGCCCCTCATGACCTTTCAGATCAATGGAATTTTACTTTTGAATGCTTTAAATCTTCAGAGACAAATCCAATAAGGGCGCTGGAATGCACCCCACCACTTCAGTCCAATGCAGAGCAGGAGAGACAAAAGAGCCGGCCTCTCAGTGTGCATTCTAATCAAATCTCTCGTAAGTCCCCCCAGCTAAGTACAGGAAATCTCAAGTTTTCAGCCTCTTCAATTTCCTAATCACGGACTTCAATTCCCTAGGTCTTTATGCTTGAGCTAGCAGTCACCGCCTGGCAGGCTGGGTCCAGTGGCGTGGGCAGCATTTTGTACTAAGTGTCCACATTGTTGAGGTGAAGCTGAAAGGGGCCGTGCTGTTCTGGCTCTGGAAAGCCTGCACTGTCCTGAAAAACATTTCTTTTCCAGGCCCGTATTCCCACCGTGTTTACTGAAGCCAGATCTTTTTTCTTTCATGATTTCCGTTACTCTTGGTCATGGCTTTTTAGCCCGTAAATTGATAAGTTTGGGGAAAGTTATTTTAACCAGACTTACGGTGAGCTCTGCTCTGACTGACTTTTAAAAACAATTTCCATTTGACTTTCACATCAGCTACAGCATAAAAGTGATTTGTTGGGCGTCACTCTTGACCTTTCTCCAGAAGGCTTCAGTCAGATCTTCGACAACAGTAAACAGCATCTATGAAAATCTTCCTGCAGCACCGCGAGGCCAATAGCAATCGTTCTGCTTCTTCCCAATATCCTGCTTAGTTAACCACTCCCAACACATACAACACACACACACACTCACACACACACACACTCACAGTCCAATAGATTTACATACGTATTTTGGCATTTCTAGTTGATGCTGATGAAAATTGGGACATTCTACAGTAAGAGGAAACTTATCTTACCTGAACTTCTGTAAGGCAATCATTGATCTGCATTTTTTCCTTTGGTACCCATGTTTACAGTGTGAGCTGCTTTTTTTTTTTTTTTTTTAACAACAACAAAAAGGTCACCTGCCTATGAAAATAAAGAATGGTCATCACACACACTGCAATTTCCCTAAAACTGGAGGAGGTAAATACAGTCATAGGTCTGAAAACACTGGAAAAGAGTCTTTCTAGACAGAAAAGGAACAAAATAGTATTACACTAATCTATTGGAGAGTAATTTGTTCCTGAAAAGAAATCTGTAGGGCTATTTCTCAAGATGTTATTACAATCAATTTCAGTGGGAAAGAATTTTGTGTTTCCATTCTCCAAATTGATAGGCATTTATGTTAAAACAGCATCAAATCCCATTACAATGGGCTCATTCATTTTCATAACATAACCTAACAAGGTGTTTTTCCTTCATTAATTATTCTGCAATATGGTTGTTCCCCTGATCCTTTTTAGGTTTTTTGTGGAGCTATTTTCTATCTAATGATTGAGACAATGCTCACAAAAAGGTATACAAATGGTATCCTGTTAAGTAATTCAAACGTAAATGCAGAAAAAATTACATTACAGTCAAAATAAACTAATGAAAGTGATACAAATAATCTCACACTCAATGAATAAGTAGATATCAATCAGAAGGGCCGTGGCCTATGATATATCCCTGGCAAAAACAAGATGACCGCTCTGAAAGAGAAATTTGTACAACTCACAACAAATAGACAACTGCAAGGATGACAATGTGGTGACCCTTTCTCGAGGCACTCATGCTCATGAAGTACAAAATCCACATTGGTAAAGTTAATTTGTATATTGGGACCTACAACATGAAGGCCGCCCCAGTGGCCCAGGCCATGTCACAAACCTAAACCTAAATCAGCCTGCACTTACGGTAAATGCCTCACTGTTAAGGAAACATAACACCAAACACAATCCTCCAACTCAGCTTTAGGGAGCTCATCTCATCCTAGAAAACAGGACCGGCTCACCTTATAAGGCAATCCCCAGCCTCCTAGCCAATCACGCCCTGTTTCCACACTGCCTCTTCTAATACTCAAAATAAAACTTGCTCTTATCCAAAATCCCTCGGGAAGAGCACTCCACTGCTGGGGAGGCACTGTGCTCCCCCGACGCACCGATTGTTTTCCCTGGAATAAAGGCATCAAACTCATACTAAATGGTTTTAGTTTTGTCATTTGACCATACTAAGGAAAATGTATTTAATGAAACTCGATATCAAGTCAAGTTCTCAGAATCCAAACAGGCAAATGTCAATGCCAGGGTAAGGAAGGGTGAAGGAGGGGAAGACAAAGGGAGCTGAGAGCTTGGGTACCTAGTTGACTTTGTTTCTAGGTATGTTTGATATACAAGAGTGTGATAGAAATCAAGGTGGTTCATGAAACTTCCTAGAGCTCAGCCATGGGGAATAAGGAGTAGCTTTTGGGAAGGATGTCATGGATCCCTCTGAAAAATCTCATCAGTGCTCTGGTGCTCTCCTCACAAAAAGAACATATATACACACAACTTTTGGCTTACAATTTCCAGTGCTTGAGAACTCCACTAAAACTCATCCATGATTTCAGAATCTCATTTAAGAACCCGTGCTCTAGAAACCGAACCAGTCTAAATTTCAAGATCTCTCTTTTCTTTGGTTCAAACACTCTTTTTGTAGTGACTCATTTTTCATAAATAAAGTCATAAATGAGTAAAGATGCAGGTGAGACTCCCCTAAGGGCATCTGAATTGATGAATATGAGCAGTTAATTATCTCTTGGACATGCTTCACTAATACCTTCTACCAAAACTTAAATTCAGATTACTTCTCAGGAATGAATTAAGCGTATTGGGGAATTGCATGAACTCATGGAACTCCAGGCTATTTGGTAAAGTAAGTACAAGTTTGCCTCATTTAAATGCAATGGCTATATGTCCTGAAATCCCATGCAAACAAAACCATTTTGTAAATTAAATCATGTTTTAAAGCTATTTAGCAAATAACCCTTGCTCCTTAGAAGAAATTTTATGGTGAGCCTTTTGGTGGGAATAATCACGACCGAAAATGTTTTGTAAATCCTGTTTCGTATATATCTACATCAGCTTTGCTGAAAGTGGAAAGTTCCTGAACTAATTTATACCTAGTAACTGGAACAGGTTCATAAACCCATAACAGAAAACTGCTTCGAGGATGGAAGGATGTGGTCAGTTCTATACCTGTGTCGAGTTAACATTATAATTGGTCATTTGCCTATGCCTTCTGGACACCTGTGCACCAATTATAATTTTTACCCCAGAATTTAACAGTACTATGGAGTTTTCTCTATTGTGTCTTGCATTGGCCTTATCTCCTTGGTTAGCTTTTCAGTGGCAAGATCCTTTCCTTCCGCTTCACTCTCATCTCTCACGGTGCCTGGCTGAGAGAGGAATCATGAGTTTTAGAGTGGTTCAGTGCTACAGATGGGCCATAAACAATGGAGAGGATATAGTTAGTAAATGGACAAAAAGAGAAGATCAATTCAAACAGGGGAAACACCAGAATCAAAGGGTCAGTGGTAGGGATACAAATCCAGGGTCAGGGAGTAAAGTGGAGGTCAGAGGGAGGCGACCCATGAAAGGGGAGCCAGAAACGAGATGGCACAGCCAAAGACAGTGCCTCCGCCATAAAAAGAGCTTAATACACGTTTGTTGCTATTCAAAACACTTTTTAAGCCAGATAATATTTTAATAATTTGGTGTGTGTGTGTATATGCGTGTGTGCAAGATTAGGGGGATTCCTAGTATTTTCCTTATTTGTACTCTGGTACTTTCCCCATTCAAGCCAAAGAGTGAAGTTTCCAACTCAGGAAGTGTTGTCAGAACAAAAAAGAAGAGAAGAAGCTTTTTTGAAGTTCAAAGTCTGGCGTTTTAGGTCTCAGAAGCTCAAGCCCAGAGGGGATGCAGGTAAAAAGGCTTCGTGAGATAAAGGAAGGCTTCCCACCTTTCCTGCCCAAGAGGAGATAAGAAGTCCTGGGTCTAAGGGCTGTGGGTGGGTGGTGAGTAGGGAGGGAAAAGATGAAGAGGAAGTGAGCAGAGGAGAGGCCGGTCCCTCCACAGGAGGTGACTGGGCCAGAGGGACTATGCAGACAAGAGCAGAGGCGTTCATATTGGTTGATATCTTAATCACACTGGTGATAATCATAATATCTGCAAATGTTTGCTGAGTACTTAATTTACGCCTGACACTGTTTAAAGCACCTTCCGTGTATTAAACTTCATTTCATCTTCACAACAACCTTAGAGGAAGACATTGTACATTAGCTCCATTTCATCTGCACCTCACAGAGAGGTTAACTAATTTTGCAAGGTCACACAGCTAGTAAGTAATGGAACAAAAATTAATGATTTGTGAAACTCATATTTTAGAAAAATTCTTCCTGTTTGAGTGAGAGAAGGGTGAAACTCTGGAATCAGGGCAGATGATTAGAAGCTATTGCAACAATCAGGGCTCTGGTGTATCATGGGTGTTAGGGCCCTGGAAACTAAAACAGACACTTGGGAGTATCAGAGATGACACCAAAGCTTCCAGTCTCTGTGTCTGCGAGAAGATTAGAAGAAGCAGCCTATTGGGAATGGTGCTCTGGGAATAGTACGTCATATGAGAAACAAGTTTGGATCTAATTGTATCTTAAAATCACTGCAGACCTTCAATAAAGCAAAAACAATCATGTCATAGTCATACATAATCAATAAGTAATTCTCCAGCAGTTTCTAACCTCAGGAAATGGTTGGTAATCAATGCCTGTACCTAATTGCTTAAGTTGCAAAATCGAGACAATTATAAAGTGATACTGAATTGAGACCAGTGAAGACTCTGGAAAGATCTAAATTTAAAGATTCTTCCTTAAACATCTGACAGATAAAAACCCACAACCAGGGTGTAGGCCCTGGACTTATCAAAATCAGATTTTAAAAGACAACAAAGACCTCCTAATTCCTGTGGTTGGCAGAATAATGGCACTCCCAAAGATATCCACAGCCTAATCTCCAGAACCTGCAAATATATTAGGTTATTTGGCAAAGGGGAATTAAGATTACAGATGAGATTAAAGTTGCTAATCAGCTGACCTTAATTAGGCCAAGGGCCTTAGTTTATCCAGGTGGGCCCAATGTAATCATGAGTCCTCTAAAACAAACAGAGGAAGACAAAGAAGAGCCAGAGAGATGACAGTGTGAGAAAGACTGGGTCCAATGTTGTTGGCTTTGAAGATGGAGGAACAGGGATGGTCTCTAGAAGTTGGAAAAGGCAAGAAAACAGATTCTCCTAGAGCCTTCAGGAAAAAAAAAAAAAAGCATTCTGCCAACACCTTGATTTTAGCCCAGTGAGACCCATTTTGGACTTCTGATATCCAGACTGTAAAACAATATATTTGCATTGTTCTAAGCCACTTAATTTGCAGTAATTTGTTACAGCAGTCACAGGGAACTAAGACAGTAAAGTAAGTTAGAAGATAAACTATTCCTCCAGGTAGTTCAGATTTTTATTTTAACAACACATCTATAGGCTGACTCTTGCCTACATGAAACAATGTTAACAAAGCATCATAGACTTCCATTTGTATTCTTGACAATGGAAACGGTCTTAACCACAAATTGAGCATAAAAACTGCTTACTGGGTCATATTCCATTTAGTCCCCCATTCATATGAAAAAACATGCTGGCAACAGTGATTCTCACATTCTGGGAGGCAACTGCTTCCTTTTATCAGGACATACCCCTAATTTAAAAGCAAAAGAGGCTTTGCTTTTAATGTAGTGATTTGTGTGAACATACAGGAAACATGTAGTGATCTGTGTGAACATACAGGAAACATGCCTCTGTCTCAGCAGCATAATGTAAGGGGAAAACACCTTGCTCAACGAAGACACTCAAACTGTATCAATAATTGGTTGGCATAAAAAGGAGAATGGTGAAGGTTGTGACCTTATTTTCTTCCTGCCAGCTTCCTCCTTTCCAGGGTGTTCTATAAGCCTGTTCTCTCAGTTAAGAGGCACAGCTCTTTCTGCCAAAGCTTCAGCTTTATTCTCAGCAGGTTGCTGGGTCTGGGGCTGTGTGGTCACTTTAAGATCAATGCAGCCCTTAACCTTATTAAGTAACAAGACAAGTCCAGGCAGTATGAGAGGCTGTAGTCCAATAAAAGTTCCTTTAACCAAGTCCCAAGTGTGATAACACAAGTGATGTCGCCTTGGAATATAAGATGAAACCTGCTCTATTCGGGGGTCAGAAAGTAGGGGAGAACTTAACTTGGTTAAAAGAGCCCTGCAGCTTATTTTAAACAAGTTCCTGCTCAGGGGTCTCTAAGATGGAGCCAGCACTGTGCTAGCTCAGCGGTATTACCTGCATTAGAAACCATATTACTCACCTGTTTAACTTTAGTCAGTTACAGAAAATAGCACTTCTGACTTCAGTCTAATACTTTGAATTTCATGGGTGAACATAGATTCTGTAATAGAATAAATTAACCTCTGACCACATCAAAACCAACCTCAAAAACCTGAGCATCTTCTTAAGTGGAAAAATAGAAAAAGCTGGAGCCAGGTAAGAATATATGTCGGGCTCAGAGAACTCCTTCTGCCAAGAAGACCTAGAATTTCTTCTCAGGTCCAGATGGTCAGATAATTAATAATCAACCAAGAGTACTGAGAGTTCAACCAAGCATGGTGGAAGGATCCAACAAGCATAAGATGTGCCTAATGCCTTCAAGAAATTTGCAATTAAGTTGGGGAAATCAACCATGGGAAGGTTACAACAAGTAATTATACACTTCTTTGTGTATTTATTGGTCCTGACTTTATAGAAAGAGGGACTATATGCATCTTATTCTTTGCTGCACCCACAGTGAGTAGCACAAGGCATGTACTCAAAACTGCTTGTTTAAGGAAAGAGTGAATCCCCAAATGTGTGAACAGTAGCACCAAAATTTCTACACAGAAGTGGTTTAGGGGCCACGGTCTGCTTAGAAGGGAAATAAAAATCCGTATTTGCCCAGCACTATGCATAAGATTGAGGACATGTCAACCGCACATAATACAGAGGTATGTGTGTGTGGGTGTGTGTTGTATGTATGGTAGGGAGGCCAATAGATGTTACAGGATTATGGGATTATGGAAAAACTAAAATCCCCCAATTCCTTTTTACTGCAATGCAATCCAAGTGTGATGAGGGCTCAGAGCAAGGAGAGATCAGTTTTAGCTAGTTAGTGCTATATACTGTTTGTGTCCTTCAACATTCATATGTTGAAACCTAAACAAAAATTTGTATGTTGAAACCTAATCCCCAGCATGGTGGTATCAGGAGTTTGGGGCCTTTGGGGGATAGTTAGGTCATGAGGGTGGAGCCCCTGTGAATGGGATTGGTTTCCTTATAAAAGAGACCCCAACTCCTTCTGCCATCTGAGGACACAGTGAGAAGACCACTGACTATAAACGAGAAAGTAGGTTCTTACCAGTACTGAATTTGCTGGCACCTTGATCTTGGACTTCCCAGCACTCAGAACTATGAGAAATAAATGTTTGTGGTTTAAGCCACCCAATTATTGGTATTTTGATATAGCAGCCTGAATAGACTAACATAGCTAGTTAAGAAATATTTCACAGAAAATAATCTGTTTTGCTCATTTTCCAAAAATGAGCAGAAGACATGTTTCACACAACAGTTCTTGACATCTTACTTTAGGAATCAGAAATACTATAAAGAAAAGCCCACTGCATGGGGGACAGAGGGAGGAGCACTAGGAAGGCCCAAATTCAAAGCATATTGACCACTCTTTCCTCTCCATATAATATGGCACAGTGCTTATGAATTCAGATTGGGGTCTGAGTCCTATCTCTGCAGATCACTAGCTGTGTGACTTTGGGCAAATTACTTCTTTATGCTTCAAATGTTCCTGTCTATTTAATGGGGATAATAACAGTAGCTCATTTACTGGTTAAGGTGGAATGGCAGAGACAATAATGCTTATCAAAATATTCTATGTGTTCCCATACGTTCTCCATTTCCTTGCAGTGAAATGAATCATATGACTAGCTCTGGTCAACAGGCCATAAGCAAAAGTAATTGTGTCACCCAGACCACCAAAGAGTTTAGGAGCTGGCACACAATTTTCCATGTTTTCTTCTTCCCTGCCATAGTGAATGACGATGACCCAGGTAGTGGAGCCTCCATCACATCGAGTACCTGAGTGATTATGTGGCGAACACCCCTCATCACTATCCACATTAGATGTTACATAAAAAATAAATGAGCTTTGTTAAAACCTCTGCGATTTCAGGATGAATTTATTCTTGCAGCATCACCAGCCTGTCCTGAGTAATATAGTTGACACAGCTTGAAAAAATAACCAGGGAAAAAAAGCAATCTTCCAAAAGCATGACTCAAGAATATAGCTAAAAAAGAACTAAATGCTACAAATGTTGAGTACATGAACATATGAATAACTCATAGTCATGACTCTTGGGTTCAAGGTAAAATTTCTTAAAATTAATCCTCCTCACTCCCACTGAAGAAAACTCCCGGAGCCAGCAGAATTCCAAAATTCTCCCTAAAACATCTCTGAATGCCACAGTCTTAGAAGTTTCAGGGTTCTTCTGCCCTCTGACACCCATTTATCTTAACTTGGTTTTGTCTCACAATTATCTAGACAGTGCTCTCAAGCCCTTTTCTGGTTGCTTCAAGAAATATCATATCAGTTAAGTACCACTTCTAAGATATCTCAAAGAGTGAGAATGTCATAAACATTATTGACAACATAAAGCATTGTGTCAAACCACTATTTCTAACTTGTCTCTCTTCCTCCCAGCCCCCTCCCTTCTCTATCTCACAGGACTTCCTAATTATTCTTCCTCTCTTAGAGTAGCTTCTCTGACTTCTAAAGACAAGGGGCCTATATTTGTTTTCTAGAGCTGCCATAATAAAGTACCAAAAATTGAGTGGCTTAAAACAACAGAAATTTATTGTTTCACAATTTTGGAGGCTAGAAGTCAAAAATCAAGGTGTCAGCAGAGCACCTCCCTCTGAAATCTGTAGGGAAGATTTTTTTCCTTGTCTCTGCCTAGATTCTGATGGTGGCTGTCTATCCTTGGCATTTGTTAACTTCTAGATGCATCACTCCAGTTCGTGTCTCCATCTTCACAGGGCATTCTCCCTGTGTCTCTGGGTCTTCACGTGGCCCTCTTCTTATAGGAAGAGCAGTCATATTGGGTTAGGAGCCCACCATACTCCAGTATAAGCTCATAATAACTAATTATATCAGCAATGATGCAATTTCCAAATAAGGTAACATTCTGAGGTACTGGGAGTTAGGATCACAATCTATCTTTTTGAGGGTTATACAATCCAACCCATAACAAGACCCTATTCCTGTATAGAACAGAAACTACCCCAAGAATTTATCAACTCTATTTGCCTTTGCACTCCTCGTGCCTCAAACTGTATCTAATACGTACGTCTTAGATGCTGACACAAACAGTCCTTCCCTGCAAAAGACATCCAGTAGGATGGTAGGTCAACATTTTCAGGAACAACTTAAAATTCAGGATTAAAAAAAAAAAAAAAACTATTTAAAGGCATCAGCAAGCTGCTGAAACAAGCAGAACACAAGGGGACAAGATTCTGAGAAGGAAAGAACTAGAAAACACACTGATATTGCACAACTGTTTTGATGATTCTGGATTTGGAGCAAAAGAATGCAAATCCAGATTGCGCCCAGGCAGAAGGCCACTGCTAGGGACAGAAAAATGAGCAGAATTTTTCACTGTCTTGTAAGGGTATAGAGACAAAATTTGAAACTTCAAGAGCCAAATTACTGATAACAAACAGAGGAATAGAGAACTAAGCCTGCTATACAGCCAGCTTTTCCCTTAATATAAATGCCAATTTCTGAAGCAAGGCCAGGAGGCTTAGAAGCTAAGCAGATAAACTGAAAAACAGAGCAGAGTTTTTAGGAATCTCAGCTGTTAAAGAGAAAAGGATTAGAGTTTAGGCCCTGCCTAGGAGAGGGACCCATTGAACTCCTTAGCATTCAGGAAGGTTAGGCCTTATAAGTAAGGGTGAACCAGGAGTAGAATGAGCTTTACCAAAATTGAAGCATAGTCTTTACTTGAATTAAGAAACAGCCCCAACTCTGCCCAGCAGAAGAAAGGTAAACTCGGGCTAGAGGAAGATAACATTATCTGGAGCCACCACAATTTGTTTTTATATACAATGCCTGGAATTTAATTTAAAAACTACTAGGCATGCCAAAATACAGAACAATATGTCTAAAAATCCAAAGAAAAACTAGATATGGAAATAGGTCCATATTGATACAGATATTAGAGCTAACAGAAAAGAAACTTTAGAATAACTATGAGCTATAACTTCAAGAAACTAAAGGAGAAAAAATTTTAAATAGATGAAAAGACAGAGACTTTCAACAAAGAATTAAAATGTATAAAGAAGAGTCAAATAAAAATTCTAGAGCTAAAAAATACAATTACTGAAATTAACAATTTATTTGATGGACTTAATATGACAGAAGACAAAATTACTGAACTGGAAGACAGGTCCATTAAAATATCCAAACTGAAGAACAGAGAGGAAAAGTGTTTAAAAAAAATACAAACAAGCATAAATACATATCAAACAATAAAAGTCTAATGTACATGTAATTGATATGCCAAAAGAAAGAGAGTGATAGAACAAAAGTAATACTTGTATTCAGTTATGGCTGAAAATTTTCCAAACTCATGAAAGAAAATATCTATAGTTTCAAGAATTCTGAGAACCCTAAATTTAAAAAATTAATGTGAAGAAAATTATATCTAGCTATGTCCTATCAAACTGCTAAAAACCAAAGAAAATTTTTAAAAATCTTAAAAGTAAAGAGAAGAAAAAAGACATATTTTAGAGCAACAGTAGGAGAATCAGCTAACTCTCATGAGAGATGATGAAAACCAGAAGACAATGGAATGACATCTTTAAAGTGTTGAAAGAAAACAACAACCAAGATTTCAATACTCAAAAATAAAAGGAAAATTAAGATATTTTAAGACAAAACCAAAATATGGAAAGAATATATTTCTACCAGACCTGAACTAAAAACTAAAATTACTAAAAGGATTTTTTTCAGGCAAAAGAAAAATAATCTGAAATAGCAACACTGAAATGCAGGAAGCAATGAAAAGCCTACATTTTCAAAAATCTGTCAGTAATCCCCAGAACAGCAAGAAGCTCAACAACTTATGGCCAATTCCTAGTACCCTGATTATCTCTTAGTAAGTTTTTAACTGTTAAAATAACATTACCTGCACCTTGCTCCAAATGAATAGTCTCCTTACTCTTCACTTGAGTCAGAGAAATTTTATAATCCTTAAGAACCCATCAACCATTAAAAAGGAAGACAAAGAACAATCCAAGAGCCTATTCTTGGGTCTGAAAATGACTTTATTTCATTACAACTCCCCAAATAAAAACTAAACCTTAAGAATATAGGTGCCCCCCAAACCTCTTCTTCCACTTAATACTTTCATTCCAAAAGAGAGAGATTACCTCAAATAATTCTCATTGTCAAGGAATAACCTCCTAAAGGAAGGAACCTCACAAATCAGCTGATTCGTTTCCTTGCCATCAGTAACAACCCTAAACCTTTTTGCTATATTTCGTTTAATCTGCACAATAGGAAGCTGGGGGAAAGAAAGTATGGGAGTAATCCTTTGGACTCCTTAGATGCTTTCTATTACATAGTGGTCACCAAATGTATTCAATAATGAACGACTTTAAAGGTTTAAAAGCTGCAGCAAGGTTTAATAGACCATATAAGACTCTCCCCAGCCCCTTTAAAGAATGTCTGAAATCCAATGACAGGGAGAAGGAAAGACTGGCCTTAACCAGAAAAACAATGTTGTCTGCATGCCCTTTTTATTCCAGAGGCTTAGAAACGCAATCAGCTTTCTTGGCTGTGACCCTTTTGTTCGCAGAGCACATTATGCAGCTTTCTTCATGGCACAGAAGCTCCCTGCAGTGAAAGCCTCCTCCTGAATGGGGTTTCTGAGCACAGACATTTCCTTGCGTCTTATTTGCAGCTTTCTACAATAAGCCCTCTCCCACACAAATACATATTTTCATTATCTTATTTTTAGAAATGCAATTTGAAGAGGGGAAGTGTGATTTGACATTCTAATTGTGGTGGATTCTTCATTCTGAGTCTCTCTAGAATCTGGCTGCAAATGCAACAATTCTAACACTAGATTTCAGCACACATACATCAGTTCCGCTTAGCTGTATTAAAGCCATGAGCACTGCCATCACAGGAGTGCCATCGCACACATTCATTAGTCAAAGCATATCATGCAATATGATTATCTTCCATTACAGCATTAAGTGTCTGATCCAGACCGAGAGTGTAGGAAATAAGTTTAGGGTTCTGTGGTTCAGTGAGTTGAACTCTCAGATTATTCTCAGGTCTTAAGTTAGCTTCTACGTACTACATCAATAGTTTCAAACTAACAGGCCTCTCAAACTACTTCATTTACCAGCTAGAAGAACATCTGTTACCTGAAGAATGTGACAGAACTAAATACAATTCTGAGAGAGTGGAGGTTGTCTTAAAACTAGAAATTTACCATCTCTAATCAACTCCATCTTTCCTTCCCTCTTTCTTTCTTTCCTTTTCCCCATCTTTTCTGCCTTCTTCTTTCCCTCCCTACTTCCACCCATTCTTTCTTTATGAAAAATTATCTTAGCATCTAAGAAGCTCCAGATACTGTGTAAGGTACTGGGAAGGAAAAGATATATAAGCCAGGCCTCCATTCTTGTTGGGGAGACAGATCGGTGGAAAAAATAATTAAAATGCCAAGTGAGACAGATGAGCTGGATTCTGCATGACCAAGAAGTGTGGGAAGGGAGCACATGGGGGATAAATTCCAGCCAGAGAGGAAGGGAACTGCATACCCCACTCCCTTAATTAGAGCCTAAAGCAGTACTTGGACTTGATCTGAGCATGCTGGTCATCATAGGCAGGACTGGAACAAGCTGATGTGCATTTGGGTTGTTGGATCTAGAGAAAGTGCCCAGTAAAGGGGATAGCAGGAAGGGTCTGTCTCAATGTTATCAATCTGCAAATATTTACTTGGTACCTATTACACAGCATGTACTTTCATTACAACTACCCAAGTAAAAAGTATACCTTAAAAATTAAGTATTCTACTGGGGACTAGGGACACACGGGTGAACAAGGCAGATGTGGTCTCAGCCACAGGCAAGAATATTGGCCCTCTACCTTCTAGGACCTGTAACGGAGTGACACAGAGTGATGAGCTGCAGGTAGGTACTAAGGGAAAAGTGTTCATGAAGGTTCCAGGGAGACTGAGACAGGGAGGCATGGGTACAGTCACTTTGGGCCCTAGGGACAAACTGCACATAGGTGAAGGAAAGAGGCCTTTTCCCTGCAGACGGAGCCATAATTCTTTGGAAACTCAAGAATTAAGAATGTTCAGAGTACCCTTAGTTCAGAAAAACAGAACCGATATTAGAGATGGAGAGAGAGAGAATGATTTTCAACAACTGGCTCACTGATTGTGAGGAACTGGCAAGTCTGAAATCCACAGGGCCGGCCAGCAGGTGGAAACTCAGGATTTCAATGTCTTGAGGCAAAATTTCGTCATTTCAGTTTTCACTCTTAAGGCCTTCAACTGATTGGAGGAGGCTCCCACATCATGGAGGGTTATCTGCCTTACTTAAAGCCAACTGTTTGTAAAGGTTAATCGTATCTACAAAACACCTCCACAGCAATATTTAGAGTAGCGTTTAACCAAACAGCTGGGCACCGCAGTCTAGCAAAGTTGCCACCCACACTGAACCATCACATATCAGATTGGGAATTCTTAAGAGTACCTTCTGCACAGGCGTCAGAATTCCCACCAAAAACACAAGAAAGTAGCAGGAGCAGCGTTGGTGGCTGGTGGTGGCGGCCTGTCGGAACAACAGAACATAAGGACTCCTATGAGCACGTGTGAAACACGCTCTGGATGCCCTCGGAAATACCTGACTGGAAAGGACTACGCAGGTGAAGGAGGCAAGAGCCACAGAAGTTTTTGGTATTATCATTAATCCCACTAACGTGGGGAAAGACTTTGCAACTTGAAAAATGAATTTTGGAAATAATAAAATTCTTCATCTACAAGGAGCCTGTAGGTGACAAGAGCACAGGATGTGTGGATATTTTATTGCATGAAGTCTGTAAGGGCAGAAGGAGAAAGGAGCAGAAAGGTAGGAGCCGCTCCTGTGTTATGAGGGAGCTCTGTGTGATGAAGTTGGGAGGACAAACACGCTGAACGGGGCCGAGTGGGAGAGACCCTTCCCTGTAGATCCAGTGGTTTGACTGCTGCCAGGTAGAGCTTAGTTGCTATACCACCTGTCAATTTCCCCGGAGGCCAGTAAGCCGAAACACTGTTTTGGTTCCCCAGATTCTAAGGCTCAAGCCTGGGGGAGAATGGACCTCAAGTCATTCTGAGATGGGACATGTCTCTGCTTTCAAGCTCCTATGGTCTTGGAATGATTCAGGAGAGAATCAGTAGTGACAATCTTAACAGGGACGTCTGGACTGTACCAGCCGAGGCTGAGAACTTAAGTACCATTATGTATGTATACAAGGTAAGCTGGGGCTGAAAAAATAGCCCAGTATATAAATCTTGTCAGCTTCTAGGGATATACACAAGTATTTTTTTCTCCAAACCTGCTTCTCCTCCAGCAGCCTTTTTCATTTATTTTTTTTTAACATCTTTATTGGAGTATAATTGCTTTACATTGTTGTGTTAGTCTCTGCTGTATAACAAAGTGAATCAGCTATACGTATACATATATCCCCATATCTCCTCCCTCTTGCATCTCCCTCCCACCCTCCCTATCCCACCCCTCTAGGTGGTCACAAAGCACCAAGCTGATCTCCCTGTGCTATGCGGCATCAGCCTTTTTCTTAGAAACCAATGCCACCATGCACCCAGTCCCCCAGCCTGGAGAATGTCCTTAACTCCTTCCACTCAAGTTCAGTCACTCTCCAAGTTCTGTTGATTTTTACCTCCTAAAAAATCTCTTAAACTCAAACCCCTCGTCTTCATCCTACTACTACTCTTTGCAGCTGACTTTCCTGCCTCTAGTCCTCAGCCACTCTAACCCGTCCTTCATATTAGAATGACGGTTCCAAAATGAAAATCCAGTGCTGTCACTTTCCTACTGCTCTCTCTTCCCAGAGCCATTACGATAAAGGAGAAACCCTCATAAGGGGGAAGTAAGGCTTTTGTAATCTGGTCCTTGTTTACTTCTTCCGTCTTACCCTACACATAGCTATATCAGCCACTCACAGTTTCTTTTTCTCTTTCTAAATCTCCACACATGCAGCCCTCCCTGGAATGCTCTTCCTACTTCTTTGCTAAGCTGACTGCTACTTCTTTAAGACCTAGATCAAAGGTCACTTCCTCCAATTCGCCCTGGCCTGAGTTGGATGTTTCTCTCCTAGCCTAGGATTGTTTGAGAAGCCGCATGTCTGGAGACTTTCTCTTTCTTCCATTGTATGTGATGATAGGTATGGGTTCACCTACCACCACCCCTGCCCACCATCCTGCCAGCCTCCGCTGGGTGCTCTGCCTGGATACTTGCTCCAGCACAGAAGCCAGGCTAACTCTGCTTCTTAGACTGAAGATCTTCTGAAAACCATACTCAGGAGTGGGCCTCATTATTACCGTCCCACACCCAGGAAGACTAGAACTCAGTGTTTATCACAGACATTTGTTTTGTCACAGCACAACTTACACTGAAGACAAAGCTTTACAGAGTTATACAGTAAACAGCTGCCTTCAGGATCTCCTGGTTTGAAAGACACAGCAGCGTCTTTGTAACATCCCCAGCAGGGTGACTTTCAATCCCTGATTCACCCAGGTATTGGTTTATTGGCATTCTTTCCCTGTCACTTGCAAATAAGTAGCTCTTCCAAAAAAGTAGCTCTTCCAAAAGTAGGTAAATAAACACAAATTTTAAAAGAGCAACCATTTCTATTATTCTCCAGCAAAGAGCAGGAAAGGGAAATAGGAAAGGTCTTCATGTTTGTTGTATCTGCCTTGGGATCTGGTTTCCTAAAATTAAGGCCAAAACAAAGTTTGCAGTCTCCTCTGACAATATACGTGGATAGTCAGGTAAGGTTATTTGCTTACCAGACAGCATTTGGTGTTACCAAGACAGCCACTTAAAGAACCACAGTGGATTAAGGAAATCCTTCAGAAAAGAAAGGCATCTGACAGCGCCAGGACAATTGAGGAATTAACTTTAGGGAGAGTCATCTCCAGCCTGAAAAAAGCAAGCACAGGAAACAGAATCAGGAAGTCAACAAGAATGAAGCAGCCCCATCTCTTCTCTTGGTCATTATTGCCTTTTCCTGAAGCAGTGTCTACACTGGCCAAATTATTATTCTTCTGAAAATAAGCAAACCTCAGAGATTCAAACTAGTAAAATCAAGAGGAACCACATTAACCAAATACCTGGATAAAAGCTCGACTCAGAGAAACAGAGTAGAGTGGTGGTTACCAGGGGTTACAGGGTGGAGGAAATAAGGGGATATTGGCCAAAGGGTACAAATGTCCAGTTATGAGATGAACAAGTTCTGGGGATCTAATGTACGGCATGATGGTTACAGTTAATAATGTATCATAACTTGAAAACTTGCTGAGAGAGTAAATCTTGAATGTTCTCACCACAAAAAAGAAATGGGAATTATGTGATGGGATGGAGGTGTCAAGCTAACGTATGGTGGTAATCATGTTGCAATATATATCAAATCAACACTTGTATACCTTAAATTTACACAGTGGTATATGTCAATTATATCATCATAAAGCTGGAAAAGATAATAATAAATAAAAACATTTTTAAAACTGCAAATTAGGTTTGTAGAGCATAGAGTATGGAGGTTTTTATGTAGATAAATTGTCATCATAATTACGTGTTAGTTAAAATTTCAAATAAATTCAAATTCTTGTGTTCCAGAACATGGTAGTAGGGAGCATGTTGAAAAAAGCCAGCCACAGAACCTACAATTCATTCATTCATTCATTCTACAAATATTTTTGAAGCAACCATATATAAGTACTATATTCATCAGTAAAAACAAACAGTAACTATCTTGGAGTTAAGAAAATAGAGCCACACTGCCCAAGTTTAGTCCCTAACCATGCCACTTAGTTTTAACTATGGAACCTTGAATAAGTTCTTGAATCTTTGTATAACTCAGTATCTTCATCTGTAAAGTGTGTTTAATGAGAGTACCTTGACCTCATAGGATTGTTGTGAGGACGAAATAAGTTTGTAAATATAAAGTACTTATCTTTACATTTGTGTATATACAATGCCTGCCAGGTCACGTAACAATAACAACAACACCAAAAAACCACAACCAGTCTTTATGGGGCATTTACTATATGCCATGTACTAGGTATAGCAAATATTTAATAAATGTTAGCCCTTATTATTGTTGTTATTACAATTATTACTTGGATCCTTTAGTTTTGTATTTTAATTAAAAAATCAGACATATTCTGATTTTTATAGTTGTCATTACTGCTAAGTCAATAGCTTTGGCAGGTTTCCACCATACTCTGAGGGTGAAATTAGAGAAAATAGACCCAAAATATACTATAGGTCTAACATAATAGTCATCTGACAATATCTGAGTTTAGAACATAAGCCTAAAAGGCCAGAGGGAAGTTTTAAGAATATATTTGCAGTCCATCATCTAGCATATTCTACATGTCTAATAAAGAATGTGCCCAAGGTTAAGGAGAGAGCCTGTCTTCCTGGACCTTGTTTAACAAAGCAAAGCAAGAAGGTAGGCCTATGTCAGAGCAGTGGTTCGGAAAAAAATAATGCTGATGGTAAGGGCTCTGAGTTAGTCAGACATGAGGTTTATGTCCAGAAAATTCGACTAAAGCAAGGAGGGAGGATGAAGGCAGTTCTGAGTCCAGGCACACTAGAAGGAAGCTGCCATCCACATTCCAAAAGACTGAGAAACAACAGGAAAATATTCAGTCAGAAGATCAGAAATTCTAGCCATCGGTAACCAAGGCAAGGATCAAGCTTTCCTACAGACATGTGACAGTCTCCCATCTCTTTTTCACTGGCCGGGGCCTAGGAGGGTCTAACAGATTGTAGGTACTCAAATAGTGGCTGTCTGACTGAAGCTATTTTTACCCCAGGAGCAATGCCTGGAGACCTGTCTAGCATATCATGCTTACATCTGCATGTCTCTTACCCTTATGAGATTGTAACCACCCTAAAAGCATCAACTACTTCCTCAACTTGGCATTCCCAGAGAGACTCATATTACAGATATTCAATAAACATTTTCTGAATGAATGCGTAACTACTATGAGCAAATGAGCAGACACCAAGGGAGTCTGATCCTGAGCCAACTGCTTTCTGAGAGAAATGTTCCTACGCCCTCCCCATCCAGGGCAAAAGGGTTTCAGGGTGGGGGGACATCTGGTCGTGCTGTCTGCCAAGAATCAACAGTGCCATCTTCCAAGAAGAGCAAATCAATTTTCCTTTGGGAAATTACCCCACCCCATCCTCTCCTGGCTAAGGGTGGGACTAAGAGTTGAGCCAATCCCCTTTCTCTCCCTGGCATTTGAACCTTAAGCAAAAGAAATGAAAGGAAAGAAAATGGTTGGAGCTAATTCATCCCAGCAGTGCCTAAAGAGTTTGTCCATTAGTTCATGCTACCTCGATGGCTATAGTTGTCTTGGTTTCCGTCCTTTCCGAGACCCGGTAATGTAACTCTTCCTTTGCATCAGTGAGTTTCCCTTTATCCTTTAACAAATTCCTTTGGTCCATAAGTTTAGCAAGAGTCCATTTCAATAGCTATAAACTGAGAATTCCACAGATGTGCTATAAGATCCTTGCTGTAGAGCAGTAGTTCTTAATGTTGGCTGCACATTAGAATCACTGGGGAGTTTTTAAAATCCCAGCACTCAGGCCACACCCCAAGCCAATTAAAGGGGACTCTATGAGGCTACAACCAATCCTTGTTAAAGCACCCCAGGTGATCTCTAATGTGCAGCCCAGGTTGAGAGTCACTGCTCAAGAGTTAATGGAAATATGTCCACCTTATTCTCAGAAAATGAAGGAGCCTTGCAATACCCCTTGGTATTTTACAAGTGACACATTTTTAAAGACAGAATTTAACCCTAGAGAAAGAACTAAACTCCCACTCAAAATTCGTGTTTTCCCCAAGAATTAAAGAACTAGGAGAGTTTTCATCTTTAATTACTATTTTTACTACCAAGTAAATTTAAAGAGTTTCACAACTGTAAGCACTTTCTAATTTTATTAACAACACAAGTAAAGCACAGTGTCAGGGAAGAAGATATCCCTGTTGGTTTTCATTTAAAATAGATCACGATAATCTATTCCAAGCTTGGAAATATTTCTACTGAAGAATCCCTAGAACCATGTTTAAAGTGGGGCTGTCTTTGGTGACATCTGTTGACTAGAAGGTGATCATGAGAAGGGAGAAAACTGACACCTTTTCACTTCCTCTACTCCTTCTGTCTTGTGAGAGACCATTTTCTTAATGTTGTGGGAAATGCAGTGAGGAAGAAGCCAGCTAAGGAGCCAAGCAATTAAATTGCACAGAAAACAATAAACGTGTCTATAACAAGCGTGAAAGATAAGTTGAAATATTTGACATTTAGTTTCCTAAAGTGAAGACTTGCCTTTTCTTAAGAACAGTTTCTATAGAGAGACTAAGGCAATATGGTGACATTCCAGAAGAAATCCCAGCTGTGTGCATGCCCTGCACAGGGAATCAGTTACACAAGGACTTGAAAGGAGACGCCTCAATGGAGGCGCATTTCTACTGCTGCTCGGCTGCCACCCTCTTCTCTCTTGCCCATGACTCATCCTCAGTGCATGTAGACCTGAGGCACACATGGGCTACTGTGAGCTCTGCCAGCCTTCGTGGAGTGATGCTGCACCTGTAGAATCAGCTCTGCTTCCCACAGCCTTGGGTGGGACCCGGTGTCCCTCGAAATCAGTTGGGTCCATCCTCTTCTATCAGCTACACAAGGTGATTTTTCTTTTTCTATTTTTGTTTTTAGCCCTGATGAGATTGAGTCAATTTGAGAATAGATTTATGTACAGTGAAGCACTGCATAAGTTGAACAACAGAGCTTAGGCACTTTATGGAATGTACTGCAGCTGAATGCAGAAAGGAAGGGAATGGGGCTCCGCTGCCAAGGAACACGGGGAAGGAGAGTGAGGGGAATACTGGTGAGTCTGGCACGTGTTCAGGGTGTCCTGTTTTTAAAAAATTCTTCCCGCTTCTAAATTCAAATATCATGTAAGAATGCATTTGAAAACATTTTTTAAAGCCAAATAAATTTAAATTAGATGGTATTCATTTGTTGTCTTTTATTTTCATTTATCAGTATAAGAGGAAATAACTCCTTCTGAGAATAGGCCAATCACTAGGAAACCATTTAGAAACATGTCTTCCCACGGGTCAAATATTTTTGTTATAAACATGAATTCAAAAGATATTTAACTGAGACTCTAGTATGTGCTAAGCATATGCAGTCAAAAAAATAAAATTCACACTTTCACGATTATAATACAATAAGCCACCTCTCATGCTGTGCTGTCAATTCATTATGTCATCATTCCAAAGCTATTTTTGAGCAACTAATTGGCGAAATCTTGGGCAAGACATTGTCTTTCCTAAACTGAGAATGTGATACTAATTCTCTCTTTATGATAGAGTGCATAAGAACAGTCCACCCGGACAGTATAATGGGTAAAAATGCAATGGAATTGTTCCCTGTGCGTTATTGACTGACCACAGGGCAATACAACTCATGAAAAGAGAAGACGTATATGATAATGGAAAGACAGCTGGACTTGGGATCTGAATACCCAAGTCTGAATTCTGGCCTCTCAAGACACAAACTGTGAAACCACACACTGGTCTCCTCCTGTTACAGTTTCTTTCATTATAAAATGAGGATGACAACTATAGCTGCCTCCCCAACTGTTAATGAGAAACAAATCAATAACATATGTTCACACACCAAACACAGCGGCCTGTGCTCCAGTTTTTGCTGAACCCCAGCCTGAATTCCATTAGCATCAAGCAATGAACATCTGAATTGGCTGCCGTGAATGCCTTTTCACTTTACCGTGCATAAATCAGGAATGACCGTGGATTACCTGTGATCTTTACTTTCTTCTTTATACTTTTCTGTATTTTCCAGTTTTCCTACAGCGATCATGTATAAATTTTATATGTTTTATGACTAAAAAGATGTGGGTGAATTTTAGAGGCTGGAGTTAGACTGAAGGCATTGGATTCAGTGAACACACGTGAGTTAAGAGCATTTTGATAACTGTTCGAACTGACCAAAGGACAGAATGTCAGCAAGTCAGAACTCTAAAATTATTGAAGTGAGAAGCTTGCTCCATTCTTATTATTTCTGTATGAGAAAAACCTTCCTTAATGAGCTCATTGTATACTTATATATAGTTGACCCTTGAACAACATGAGTTTGAACTGCACAGATCCACTTACAAGCGAATTTTTTCAGTAAATACCTACTACAGTACTACATGATCTGTGGTTGGTTGAATCCACGGATGTGGAACTGTAGATATGGAGGGCCGACTATAAAGTTATATAAAGATTTTTGACTGTGCAGAGGGTCAATGCCCCAACCGCCATATTGTTTAGGGTCATCTGTAGTTTAAAATGTTCATTTATTGTCTGTTTATAATAACATAATGGCCATTTATTGAGCACTTATTATCAGGTGTCAGGTGTTTTGCAAACAATCTTACCAACACTATAAGAAATGTATTTTTATCCCCATTTTATCTACAGGGAAATTCAAACAAAGTAATTTTCCCAAGGTTGTGGCCAGTAAATGGTTGTGTCTGGTACCACCATTAATCCACTCTACTCTCTCCCATTATACTTTCCCGTATTATGGAGGCTAGTTTTCAGACTCCCTTGCAGCTCTGGTTCAGCCAAGCAGATACACCCATGCAAGACAAGGAAGATAGATGTGAGCACCAAATGAAGAGATAGGATTCTTTGCCAAGGGCAGTCTTTGGTTCTTCGAGTGCAGTGGTCAAGGAGGCTATGTGTTCAATGCATAGGAGTGGTGAGAAGCAGACAGAGTCAGTAGTGAGGGCTTATATGAAGAAGTCCCTTGCAATTTTGGAGTGTTTCTGCTGGCTGCATTATTCCTGTTTTTACAGCATGCAAACATGTTTCCCAGGCCTGGAAAGTCTGCAAGTTATCCAATATTCTGTAATAAAGTCATTTCCATTTAAACTACTTAGAGTGAATTCTGTTGTGTGCAACTAAAGAATCGAGGCTAACCAATGGATCTTTTATACTCCATGCTTTTCCCACCTTGTCTATGTTTTTTCCAACTATTAGAAACTGTCTTTTTTTAATAGAAATGGCAAAAAGAAAGAAACAAACAAACCTGGATCTGGGATTCCTAAGACCAAAGAGATGACTTTAAGGCAATGTAGCTATGACTGAAAAGAGTAAAGAACCAAAAAAGTTAAATCAAAGGACCTGCTTAAGGCAAGGACTCCAGGAAAGATTAAATCAACAAAGATCTGAAAAAGCAGCTGAAAGGGGAAAGCAGAAGTGTCAGCTAGGGTGAGAGAGCAGTTCAAAAGTATCTGGACACACATTCCAGAAGAGTTCAGGGGTAACACTGCTGTGGACAAAACACAGCAGTTTGACCTGGGCCTGGTCACAAAAATCACACTGGGAATCCCATTAACTGTTTCAAAGATTGCAGGCTAAAAATCATACAGCCTAGGCCAAGGGTTAATAAACTCTGGCTCACAAACAAAATCCTGCCTGCTGGCTTTTTTGTAAATAAAGCTTTATTGGAACACAGACACACCCATTCACTTACAAATTGCCTATGGATGCTTTCACATCGTAGGGTTGAGCAGTTGTCACAGAGACCATATAACCCACAAAGCCTAAAATATTTATCCGGCCCTTTACAGAAAAATTTGCTGACTCTTGGTCTAGGAGGTTGGGAGGGCAAAGTCATTGGGAATTGATAAGTCAGTTTTTTATATCTGTCAACAGAAAAGGGACAATGTGGACAGATACAGGGACCAAGATTGCTTCCTGAAGAGAAGAAGACTTTTAACCCCCTTTGTTGGAAGCAGTCTCCAGGACTATTTTGTCTGCAGGTGTCCTTGCATGTGTGTGTTGTGTGTGGGGGGGGGGGGGGTTGGGAATGAGGAACATCAGAGGTGCTGAAGTGAGTAAGGAATTGAAGAGCTTGAAAGAAATAAAACTGTAACCAGAGGATGTAGATGATAAATCAGGAGAGAGAATGCAAATAGAGGTGGAAAGTTTAGAAACTCAGGCTACAGCTCCAGAGGTATTTAAGTGAGAAAGAGGAGGTATAGATGGGTAGTCAGAGAAATAATAGGCAGCCCATTTGAGACCATACCTCAAGTGCCAAGTCATTGTGGGCGATGATTTTTCAATGTGTTCCTATTATGCACAAGGCACTGAGTCGGGTCCTCAGAGAGTTTGCAGACTAGAGAAGGATACAGGTGTAGCTCATAGCTCCAAAACAGTGGAGTGGCTAAGCAGCAGCCTTTGAACTGACAGTTGAGGGAACCTTCAGCGATCTTAGTAAAGAGAGGTGCAGTCTGTGTAATTTGGAGGAATAACAGCTGTTCTGAAAGGGGTCTCTGGGAATTTCAAATAGCGAGATGGAATAGTGCTCCAGAAGTGATTAAGATGAAAGGAAGGAGATGAAACGATAGCTGGAAGGCATAAATGGGTCTCATGTTGCTTTCTGAAAGATGGGTGCTATAGCCAAAAACCCTTTTCATCATACAGAGATGGCGGCCGTGGCAGCATTCTTTGTAATAGAATTTGACCTGTGGGTGAGCGGCTTCCATTCTCTCTGACTACCAGAAGATTTTTCTTGGCTGTGTTTTGGAAAAACAGAAAGAAATGCCAATTCTACTGCAAACCACTATAAATGTTACCTACACTGTGCCTGTGGCTACTTTATCCAAGGGTAATGAGAGGATGACCAGAATAAAAATACTCCGCAGCCTTTCTCAGCAGCAAACAGGCAGTGTGTTTGAGTAAGCACAGAAGAAAAAGGGAGAGCCCTTCCTGAGTGGACGAGGGCAACAAAAGGCAGTTATTCAACCATCAACCAACTTGGGCCCCTGCAAGAACCTGCTGCTGCAGCTGCCTCAGCTCTCCCAGGGGAGGGGGGTCAAGTCAGCCCCTGGGAGTCGTGCTAGATAAGCTGAAGAAGCGAAGAGAATGTTATACGTCCCAAGCTTATGGGACTCTGAAAGTTGAGATTTCTTTATTTTCCTGCCACCATTTTTGTCACCTCTGAAGACTTGCAACTCAAACTTGAGGAAGCCACTTAAGCTTTTTGGGTCCCTTTTTCCATCTATAATAATGAAGATGATAAAAATTGTGCCTTCCTCCTCAAGGAGTTTGAGCTACTGCTATCAAAATGTCTTACAAAGAGAAAGTTGCTCCTGTAGAAACTCAACACTTATGTGCTGAGGTTTGGCAATTTTCTCTAAGGAGCACTTTGGGAACCACTGAGAAGCGAGATTTAGATGCTTGTCGCGCCTAACGGTAAAGATAAAGGAAGTCTGAATTCTGCAAGATCCTGCAGAGCGACATCTCAGCAGATTTTCCAACTACATGGGGCACTTCCTAGCAAAGCAAGGTGTATGTGAGAAAGGCTGATGGCTGCAGGGAAAGTAATACTTACAGGATGCTGTTTAAGAGATTGGATTCTAGAGCCAGACCACCCAGCTCCATCACCCTCTACCGTGTGACTTGTTACAAATCCACCATCCTCTCTGACCTTCAGTTCCCTCACCTGTAAAGTGCAGATAACCGTACATACTTCAGTAGGTTCTATTAAAGAGTAAAAGAAATAATGAATGTAAAGTACTCAGCACAGTGCCTGGAACACAGGAAGCAACCCAAAATGTTAGCTATTAATATAATTATATTTTGATACTAATGAAGGCTCAAGGAACCTGCCATGGGAAGGAGGTTACAGAGGGACTGACCTCACTTGGAATCAGGGAGTCAATAAAGATATTTCTGGAGAGGGAATTCCCTGGTGGTCCAGTGGTTAGGGCTCCATGCTCTCAAGGCCGAGGACCCAGGTTTGATCCCTGGTCAGGGTACTAAAAGCCCACAAGCTGGGTGGTGTGGCCAAAAAAAATTTTTTTTTCTGGAGAAAGAAGAGGGGAAATGAAAAATACTAATGGTCTGGGCAGGAGCATACCTACACCCAGAGGTCGGGGATTAGATGGAGAAACATCTAATGGAATCACCTGGGCTTGAATCATGTAAGATAGGAAATCTGAGGCCCTTAAAAGGAAGTATAAGGAAAGAGGTTCCAGAAGGAGCATGCCAAGGACATCTTCAGGTGCGTGAGCAGCAGGAACCAGCTCTGAATTGAGGACCAAAGCTCATTAGCCCAGAGATACATGAGGTCATATAAAGTAATCATCAGACTCACTGAGCATGTAATACGGGAAAAAAGGAAACACGTCTCAGACAGCCCAGAAATAAACTCCAGGGACTCTTTCCAATCAAGGGATCCAACTCCCCTTTGGCTCCAAAATGCTACCAAGAGGTAAACTGGTAAAGAAACAGAAGTCCACACCTCCCAAGTTCTATTCAAAACAGCTTTGTTTTCTATTACAGTTACTTGACAAAGTCAAATATCATTTTCAAGACAATGAAAAAGTAAAAACAATATTAAAAACCCTCCAAAAATGAAATTATATGCCCCACTCTCTAGATTTAGCAAACATCTTTCTTCCTGCAGTGTTGTCCTTTATTAAAATCTAATACTAATGTGGGGTTAATGTGACAGCTCCGAGTACACAGATGAAGTTATAAAAGAAATAAGCTTTTATTACTTTTCCAAAGACAAAGCAATAACTTAGAATAACAGAATGATGCTAGACTTTCTACCACTTTCCACCCTCTCATTTTCCCTTCTTCTTTCTCCATATAACAGGGAAATTTTCTTTAAAAAAAATTAAGACTCCATTTACAAGTTTACAATAGAGCAATAACTAAGAATAATACCATATTCTTTGTGACAACATCTTCTAGAGGCAGGGAAAACTGTCTTTGAAATTAGCCCCAAATTTAACCCTATGTTTCTTACTTTTAAGTACACTGGATTAACTAACATACTGTTACACAGTACTTCCCCCTTTTGCTCATTCCCCACATTTCTTTTTTTCTTTAACCTCCCGAATATCTCTCAAATCTGTTGTCTCCTTTCAGGCCTCCTCATATTTCAGATGCTGTCAATCTTCTCAAATACATCCTCCTAGCCATCAGATCGGGACCTGTGTCAAGGGAACATCTAATTTCCTCCTTCCCTGCTTAAAAAATCAACTTCCTGTCACTTACAGAATCATGGCATCACTCTTGGGTATGCCCCACTTACATGTGCATCTACTTTGTCCTCCGTCCTCCCTGCCCCTCCCCCCTGTCCAACACCACCACAACCATAGCAAGGCCACCACCCAACACCACCGTCTCAACCACTACAGCTCTGGAGAGTCTGTGGGTCTCTAACCCATCACGCTGTTGTAATCCCTGCATTTTCACAACCTGTGTCTCAATTACCCTTCCTTCTTTTTTTTTTTTTTCTGCTATTGCTTTTATTTTTTCAATTTTTAATTGAACTATAGCTGATTTACAATGTTGTGTCAATCTCTGCTGTATAGCAAATGACTCAGTTATACACATACTTTTTTTTATATTCTTTTCCATTTTGGTTTATCACAGGATATTGAATATAGTTCCCTGTGCTATACAGTAGGACCGTGTTGTTTATCCATTCTAAATGTAATAGTTTGCACCTACCAATCCCACGCCTATTGCTTTTTTTTTCATTTTTTTAACATCTTTATTGGAGTATGATTGCTTTACAATGGTGTGTTAGTTTCTGCTGTATAACAAAGTGAATCAGCTATACGTATACATATATCTCCATATCCCCTCCCTCTTGCATCTCCCTCCCACCCTCCCTATCCCACCCCTCTAGGTGGTCACAAAGCACCGAGCTGATCTCCCTGTGCTATGTAGCTGCTTCCCACTAGCTATTTTACATATGGTAGTGTATATAAATCCATGCCACTCTCTCACTTCGTCCCAACTTACCCTTCCCCCTCCCCATGTCCTCAAGTCCATTCTCTATGTCTGCATCTTTATTCCTGTCCTGCCCTTAGGTTCTTCAGAACCATTTTTTATTTTAAGGTTCTGTATATATGTGTTAGCATACGGTATTTGTTTTCTTCTTTCTGACTTACTACACCCTGTATGACAGACTCTAGGTCCATCCACCTCACTACAAATAACTCAATTTCATTTCCTTTTATGGCTGAGTAATATTCTATTGTATATGTGTGCCACATCTTCTTTATCGATTCATCTGTTGATGGACACTTAGGTTGCTTCCATGTCCTGGCTATTGTAAATAGAGCTGCAATGAAAGTTGTGGTACGTGACTCTTTTTTTTTTTTAATTTTTAATTTATTATTTATTTATTATTTTTATTTATGGCTGTGCTGGGTCTTCGTTTCTGTGCGAGGGCTTTCTCCAGTTGCGGCAAGTGGGGGCCACTCTTCATCGCGGCGTGTGGGCCTCTCACTATCGCGGCCTCTCTTGTTGCGGAGCACAGGCTCCAGACGCTCAGGCTCAGTTAGTTGTGGCTCACGGGCCCAGTTGCTCCACGGCACGTGGGATCTTCCCAGACCAGGGCTCGAACCCATGTCCCCTGCATTGGCAGGCAGATTCTCAACCACTGCGCCACCAGGGAAGCCCCCGTGACTATTTTTGACTTACGGTTTTCTCAGGGTATATGCCCAGTAGTGGGATTGCTGGGTCGTATGGTAGTTCTATTTGTAGTTTTTTTAAGGAACCTCCATACTACTCTCCATAGTGGCTATATCAATTAACATTCCCACCAACAGTGCAAGAGGGTTCCCTTTTCTCCACACCCTCTCTAGCATTTATTGTTTGTAGATGTTTTGATGATGGCCATTGTGACCAGTGTGAGATGACACCTCACTGTAGATTTGATTTGCATTTCTCTAAGGATTAGTGATGTTGAGCAACCTTTCATGTGTTTGTTGGCAATCTGTATATCTTCTTTGGCGAAATGGCTATTTAGGTCTTCTGCCCATTTTTGGATTGGGTTTTTTTTTTGATATTGAGCTGCATGAGTTGCTTGTATACTTTGGAGATTAATCCTTTGTCAGTTGCTTCGTTAGCAAACATTTTCTCCCATTATGAGGGTTGTCTTTTCATCTTGTTTATGGTTTTCTTTGCTGTGCAAAAGCTTTTAAGTTTCATTAGGTCCCATTTGTTTATTTTTGTTTTTATTTCCATTACTCTAGGAGGTGGGTCAAAAAGGATCTTGCTGTGATTTATGTCATAGAGTGTTCTGCCTATGTTCTCCTCTAAGAGTTTTATAGTGTCTGGCCTTACATTTAGGTCTTTAATCCATTTTGAGTTTATTTTTGTGTATGGTGGTAGGGAGTTTTCTAATTTCATTCTTTTATATGTAGCTGTCCAGTTTTCCCAGCACCACTTATTGAAGAGGCTGTCTTTCCTCCATTGTATATTCTTGCCTCCTTTATCAAAGATAAGGTGGCCATATGTGTGTGGGTTTATCTCTGAGCTTACTATCTTATTTCATTGATCTATATTTCTGTTTTGGGGCCAGTACCATACTGTCTTGATTACTGTAGCTTTGTAGTATAGTCTGAAGTCAGAGAGCCTGATTCCTCCAGCTCTGTTTTTCTTTACCAGATTGCTTTGGCTATTCGGGGTCTTTTGTGTTTCCATACAAATTATGAAATTTTTTGTTCTAGTTCTTTGAAAAATGCATTGGTAGTTCGATAGGGATTGCATGAATCTGTACATTGCTTTGGGAAGTATAGTCATTTTCACAATGTTGATTCTTCCAATCCAAGAACATGGCATATCTCTCCATCCATTTGTATCATCTTTAATTTCTTTCATCAGTATCTTACAGTTTTCTGCATACAGGTCTTTTGTCTCCTTAGGTAGGTTTATTCCTAGGTATTTTATTCTTTTTGTTGCAATGGTAAGTGGCAGTGTTTCCTTACTTTCAGATTTTTCATCAATAGTGTATAGCAATGCAAGAGATTTCTGTGCATTAATTTTGTATCCTGCTACGTTACCAAATTCATTGATTAGCTCTAGTAGTTTTCTGGTAGCATCTTTAGGATTCTCTAAGTATCATGTCATCTGCAAACAGTGACACTTTTACTTCTCCTTTTCTGATTTGGATTCCTTTTATTTCTTTTTCTTCTCTGATTGCTGTGGCTAAAACTTCCAAAACTATGTTGAATAATAGTGGTGACAGTGGGCAACCTTGTCTTGTTCCTATTCTTAGAGGAAATGCTTTCAGTTTTTCACCATTGAGAACGATGTTGGATGTGGGTTTGTCATATATGGCCTTTAATACGTTGACGTAAGTTCCCTCTATGCCTACTTTCTGGAGGGTTTTTATCATAAATGGGTTTTGACTTTTGTCGAAAGCTTTTTCTGCATCTATTGAGATTATCATATGGTTTTTATCCTTCAGTTTGTTAATATGATGTATCACATTGATTGATTTGCGTATATTGAAGAATCCTTGCATTCCTGGGATGAGCCCCATTTGATCATGTTGTATGATCCTTTTAATGTGCTGTTGGATTCTGTTTGCTAGTATTTTGTTGAGGATTTTTACATCTATGTTCATCAGTGATATTGGCCTGTAGTTTTCCTTTTATGTGACATCTTTGTCTGGTTTTGGTATCAGG